>NW_022103920.1:36151830-36171753 GCF_000313985.2 Echinops telfairi
ATAGTGATCCCTCCACTCACCCACCCATTTTCAAGATCGTTAACTGTTCATGGGAGTAGAAAACCCAGTCTTTCTCCGGAGGAGCTCCTATTGCCAACTATGCAGATCGCAGGCCAACAGTAACCACTCTACCACCAGGGCTCCCAAAACATCTTACAAGCACTTAATCTTCTAGGACAAACATCTGATCTCTTCCAGCTTGCAAGGCTCCACAGTCAGATGCTCCCTGCAGGCACTGAGCTGTAGCACCTCGTTCAGAAAGTGCAACTCTCCCTATTAAGTGCCCAGAGGCAGCTGAGTTCGTATGGGTACATCAATTAAACAACCAACCAGTACTGCCCAGCCCCACATGTCCAACGTTAACCTATATATCTGACGCCAATCCACAAAGTCCTCCTCCATCTCACAAAACAGATGCAACGATACCGACTGCTGGAGGAAAGCAGAATCAGTGAGCATGTAAATATCTCAGCACTGGCAGGGGTCTCCACACGAGTGCTCCAGCACCCAGGGCTGCATCGGGGTAGGTCCATGTGCTTCTCCTCAGGGATGTCTTGCAGGAAGTGAGCCTTGCCAGCTGAAGCAGGGAACGGCTAAGGCAGCTGCACCTCGTCCGACCATCAGAGAGCAAGAGACTCAAGAACCAGAAAGGCGAGGGTCACTGAGTCATTTATCGATCCGCCCTTCAATTAACCACACATGTGTTTATCAGCCAGGTTAGCACCATAAACCTTTATCTCAGCATCCCACTTCTAAAGTCAGTCTTATGGCCAAAGGCCTTCTGTTTTACCTGCTTGGTGGCCTCGGAAGTCCATATCCGGGTCTCATTCTTTGGCTCCTGGTGCTGTTCCCACTGCTGTTCCTCTGCTGCCAAAGCTGCCTCCTGGATCATGAAGTGTCAATATGTCTGGATCTCAGGGCCCAAAGGATGCACTCCACTCCTGGCTCTCTTTCTTGCTGGTAGTGACATCCTATTCCCAACCCTCCTTCCTCTGAGTTGGCTCATTTTATACCCAGCAGGATGGCTATCACACTTTACCCTGTTAACAGTCACAGCTGAATCACATCATCCAACTAGTATCTGTCTCCACCTTGTTACCCAGACCCATCAGGAGAAGGACTGTCATTTTGTGGGGCCAACAAAGTCAGAGACTAGAAGAGCCCTATTCAATACCTGAGTGCCGTGCATTCTCACAGCTACCATATGAGTGCAGGCCAATTTATTTTGTCTCCATTATACAGAGGGGTTTTCTGAGGCATGGGAGGGTTAAGCAGCTTGTTGTAAATCATAGTATAGCGTATGTTGAAGCTGAAAATAATATGTGTAGGCCACATGCCCAGTAATAACTCAGAACTAGCCTGAAGCACTATCTAGATTAACAGTTATTTTTATGAGATTTCCCTCCTAGAGGACTTGTATCAGTTTGTCTAGCTTAGGGTTTTCCTGTAAATTTTTTCTGTAAAACTTAAAATGGTTCTTTGTAGTCCAGTTTAGGGATTACTACTGGCCTTATTGAACTGCTATGATAGATTTGCGTCACTGCTTTGAAAGACAATTACATTGAAGATTTCACCAGTGATATAAAAGGTATATAGCCTTGGGTCATCCAACTTACCAACTCTGCCATCAATTAAAGTCAGGAAGTTATTTTTGCTGAAAGTTCTGGAGAACTGATAAGTTATCATGGGAACTTTTGGTACTCAATCTAGAGAGAATTATGCAGAGTGCAATATGGATTCAACATCAAAGTGCACCAGGCAGCCTAAACCAGTATGGAAACAGTACAGCCGAGTACAGAAAAAGAATTTAGAACTCTAAAAGCTTGCAAGAAAATTGTAGAACAAGTTAGAAGAAAGACAGACATACCACTTACCTGGCCAAAATGTTTCACTAACTCTAAGGTATAGAAATTGATACCAGAAACCCACAGTATATGGTCAGTAGTAATAGAAGTAATTGTTGCTAGGTGCCCTCTATTCAATTCTGAGTTTCAGAATCCCTTGTGACAGAGTGGAATGGTTTCCTTGGCTATAATCTTTATAGGAGTGGTCTTTCCTGTGGAACCATTGGAGGACTCGTGCCATGAATCTTTCCACCGACAGTTAAACTCTTAACTCCTTGAGCATGCAGAACTTCAGAGTAACTAGCTTCCAACTCTCTGGATTCAGAGCTAATACTTTCAGATTTACACACTTGAAAGATCTCTTGGAGACCCAGTTTTAGGATGGCAGGAGCAAATCGGGGTGACAAAGGGAGAAATATTCTTATGGTTCAGGTCCGAGTGAATATTAGCAGGGAGCAATAGATAACAGTGTACATGGAGAGAAGTGCATAAGATCCAGAAATGACTAGGTGATAACATTGGGACTTGAGTTCTGATTAGACAATATTCTGCATGGAATACTTGAAAAATAATAAAATGGATTTCCATGGTGCTATCTTTCATACCTGTGTATGCATTCAGATCATTTAATGTTAAGGATGTAGTAGGTGTAAGGTTTTCTAGAACATTTAAATGAGAAGTGAAGTGGATAGTTGGATATATGAATTTGGAATGCAACAGACGTTTGTGTTAGAAATTTGAAAATCATTATAAAAAATAGCATTTATATGAAGAACATAGAACAGAGCAGCAAGGGAGAAGGTGTAACTAAAGCATGAAAATCTCACATAATTTCACTTAATTTTTGCAACTGTCCTATGATGTAGGTTTAACCGACCCAGCTTAGAGTGGCCAAAACTAAGACTCAAATAGGGTTATGAACTTTATCTGATAAATCTTGGACTCAAACCTGCATGTTTTATTTCAAATCCTATACTTTTATTCACAAGCTAGGTCATAATTGTGTGCCTATAGTTATGATGGTGAACTTAATAGCTAAAATATTTACATAAATACTTAACTGATTACTTCCTTGTCTTAGTAAAGTCTTAAAGATCTCTACTATAGCTAACTATAGTATAGTATATAGTATAGTATTTTATAGTTAACTATATAAGCTGTATTGCTTATTTCAACCAAGTTACTGGCACCAAGAGAGACTAAACTATGAAGTAAATAACATAATTTGGTAAGATTTATTCCATTTCTATGTGCTGTATTTTGTATATTGAGCATACAATATAACCAACACTATACTTAGATTTGAGACGGAGTATCGGTAATGCCTTGGACTGCCAACGCAAGGCCTGAAGTTCAAAACCACCAGCTGTCATGTGGGAGAAAGACGGGGTTTTCTCCTTCCATAGAGATCAGGGGCAGTTCTACCCTGTTCCCTGGGGTCCTGGGAATCGGAGGTGACTTGATAGCAGAGACTAGGCTTCGATTTACAAAGAATAATGGACGGTCACTTAAATTGGGAGAAATAAGCAATACACCCAAAGCAACTGGGAGCGCACACTAACCCCAAACCTTATATGGAGTCTCGGGCTGCGAGTGTGTCCAACAGAATAAGGGACATCCTCACAGTGATAAGAGGACGCAGCCCAAGTGAGTCTGGGGTTCTTAAAAGTGGGAAGAGTTTTCTAGTTCATGAAAAATATCAAAATGATGTTACAAAACAATACATGATCAAGCCAACTTCTTGCAACAAGAAAGAGGCAGGCATTCTAGAGCAGGAAGGTTTATGAGGGGGTACGCCCCCCAAAATGGATTTTTTTCCCAAAGCTATGTATTTTTTTTAAAAAAAAACAACCTTATCACCTTTAAAGTATCCTCCATTACATTTAGTACTATTTTCCAAATCTGTGATTCCATTCTTGGAAACATGTTTTCAAATTTGTCTGTTTGGATTGGCTGACAGAACCTCTTGTGGTTTTTCATTCACCTTTCCCACGTCACCATATCACTGCCCTCTCATGTCCCTCTTCATTTGTGGAAACAAAAAGAAATCACACCGAGAAATGTCAGGTGAGTCAGGTGCATGGGGCAAGTGAGGCATGCTGTTTTGCCAAAAGCTGGCACACTGAGAGGGCTGCTTGAGCAGGTGCATTGTCATGGAGGCAAAACCAGTCCCCTCTGCCACAGATCAGGCCGTTTTTGTCACACACTGTTATGTAATCTTTTCAGAACCTCTAAATAGAAAGCTTGACTAACAGTCTGGCCTGGTAGAATTAACTCCACATGCACTATTTCCCTCACATCAAAAATAACACATGAGCATCATCTTGGACTTTGATTCACTTGATGAGTTTTAGGGGGAGATGTGATGATGGCGTCTTCCACTGGCTTGATTGAAATTTGCTTTCTGGGTCATAAGAATAGTACCAAATCTTATCACCGGTAATGACCTTGGGGAAAAGTCTGGGTCACTTCAGAGCTGTTCTTTCTAAGCCTGGCATGTTTCTACTTGAAGATGACTTTGCTGGTCAGTCAGAACTAAAGGCACAAATTTCACAGTGACCCTTCTCATTCCCAAAGCTTCCATTGAAATCCACTGAACCGAGCTCCAAGATAGTCCACATAACGTCCTCATCTCCTCAATGGGCTGTTGATCTTCAAGCACAAGTGAACACATTTTGTCGACATTCTCATCCATTCAGGAAGTTGACACACATCCAGAATGAGGTTTGTCATCAATTGACCTTTCACCTTTTTTGAAATGAGAAAACCACTTGTACACTTAAGTTTTTCCCATAGCATTGTTGTAAGCTGTGTTCAGCATCACAGTAGTTCCTGAGGCATTTTTTCTCAAGCAGGAAACAAAATTTCACAGCCGCATGCTGTTCTCTTAAATAAGTCATCACATACATATAAACATGAGGTTCAAGTAAAACTGCTTTTATGAAAAAGTCCACTGTGACCAGAGCGAAACTTCCCAGATGACACCACTGGGTGCACTAACACAGAGTGAGTTGCTTGATGCTCCCCTAGGAAAAAATGCGTATTATGGAAGCTCTGCCAGCAGAGTTGTTTTTTTCTTTTTGGGGGGAGGGGGGTATCCCCTCATATGTTACAGGATAAAGCATGGTTTCCCAGGCTGGGAAATATCTACCTTATTGTGTGAGCTATCCTATTCCTTAAAGTAAGTTTACCAGTATTCCTAGCATCTACTCATTAAAAATAGATGAACCTCCTCAGCTGCGACAAGCAAAAGTATCACCAGATATTCCCACTGCCTGGAAGAGAAGGAAGGGCCGTGAAACCACTCTGACTGAGGACCGCTTGAACAGACTGAGGTTGAGACTTCATATGCACACACACAGGGATTGCTTTCGGCAATGGTTCTGAGGTCCCAATTGAACCCCTGCCTCTCATGCTGCCTGATGCCCCCCCAAACAATCTATTTTTTTGTAAGGAGTGCACAGATCTATAGAACACACAAATGAAAATTAAACGAATTGCTTCACTGAAATTTGTTAATCACCTAGCTCAGTAAAGAAAGAGTATATACACACATCCTTACATTCGTGGAAGGAGGAAGTAATCTAATAACATCCTTAATATTACAAGCAAGGAAAATTTCTGCTGAAGATCATTCAACAAAGGCACAGGACAGAACTGCCAGAAATCCAAGCTGGATTTAAAAGAGGAATATTATGGCTGACATGAGACGGATCTTGGCTGAAAACAGGGACTACTAGAAAAAAATGTTTGCTTGTGTTTGTTCATTATTCAGGGACATTTGACTCTGTGGATGACAACCAATTATGGATAACATCGAGAAAATAAGAAATCTAAAAACGTAATTGCATTTATGTGGATCTTGTTCATGGATCGAGAGACAGTCATTCTTACAGAACCAGAGAATACTGATTGATTTAAAATCAGGAAAAGTGTGCATCAGGGCTGTATCCTCTCACCAATTGTAATCTGTATGCTGAGCAAACCATAGGCGAAATTGGACTATGTAAAAGGAACACAGCATCAGGGTTAGAAGAAGGCTTAGTAAAAACCTTCAACGAGCATGTGCAACATGTTTGCTGGAATCGAGGAGGATTTTAAGTACTTGCATATGAAGATCAAAGGTTGCTGCTTTCATTATGGATTAAATTGAATGAAAAAAAATTCCTCACAACTGGCTCGATAGGGAACAGCATGATAAACTGAAAAGAGATTGAAGTTGTCTATGATTTTATATTGCTTGGATCTAAAATCAATGCTCACAGAAGTAGCAGCCAAGAAAGCAACAGCTTGCATCGGATAAATCTGCTGCAAAAGATCATTTTAAAGTGTGAGGAAGCACGGGTATTACTCTGAGGACTGAAGTGCGCCTGACCCAACTCATGGTATTTCCCATGCCAATGGCCCCATGTGCATGCAAAAGGTGGTCATTGAATAAGAAAGATGGCAGAAGAATTGACACATTTAATTATGGTGCTGATGAAGAATATTGACATAGCATGGACTTCCAAAAGAAGAAACCAATCTGTCTTGGAAAATGTGCCGCCAGAAGCTCCTTTGAAGCAAGGATGCTAAGACGTTGCCATTTTATCAAAAGAGACCAGTCCTTGGCAAAGGGCATCACACTAGGTCAAACAGAAGGATGTGAAAAATGAAGACCCTGGATGAGATGGACTGACACAATGGCTGCGACAATGGGCTCAAACATTACAATGATTGGAGGCTGGCAGCAGGAATAGACAGTTTCATTCTGCTGTATGTAGGTTTACTGTGAGTGAAACTGTCCCAAAGGGCATCTTACAGTAACACATGCATGGAATTCCAGCGACTGGATCAATTGAATATATTGCTTGGCTCAATGTGAGCTTCATAAGAGCCATAAGAACTTCCCTGATTGAAGGTTCACTGAGAATATGTGTATATGTTTGTAAAAGTAGAGACTTCATAGCTGCCAAAGCTCTTCATAATTAAAAAAAATAAATTGGAGTGTATATTTAACCATTTTTCTCAGGTTATTTATTTTTACATTGAGGTATTCAGGCTCACGCTTATCTTATTCCCCTTGGATATTTTCTCTCAAATTAAACAGTCTCTGTGCTACAAAGAACTTTCTTATTGTGTGTTAAGTTTGACTGGCTTAGAAAAATCTCAATACCAAAATGCTAGCATTTCCTTTTCTTGCCTTGAAAATCTACTTTAAAATTCAGTTTCACCTTGCCAGATAAATAAGGCTCAAGATATTTATTTTAAATTCTGTTTATTTTATTGCTAAAGATAATGCATGGAAATTTCAGAGGGATGACATCAACATTTCAAATAAAGAATATAAAAGCTCAGATATTTGTAGTTAACATTTTGCTAAAATGACTTAAAAGATCCTTTTTTTGGTTGCTAAATACAGTTTACAATCATGTTTCACTCTGAATAATAGCCTAACCTTTGTTGTAAATTACTGTTGATGCCATTAAATTGGTTGTACTGCTGACTGTGAAACAGAATTGCTAATTATTACAGAGGGGGCTGCAAATGCAAATAATGTGAAGTGCTTGATCTCAGCTAGCAGAACTAAAAATAATCTCACAACAAATAACACCACATCAGCAGCTGTTAGGTGTGGAAATTTTTGGCTTCCACTGAAAAGCACTTTGGGATTTTTTTTTAAATGAAGGTTATGGGAATCATATAATCCCAGGACCAATAAGACCCTTTGCATTTGGTGAAATATCCAGTTCCTGTGTTGTTTTCCAGTCTTTTGAAATTAAAAACAAAATAAACTTTTGTTGATTCTATATAAATAGCATATTATGCACTTTGGGGAAATAGAATAGGCAGAGATACATGAAAAGCAATGAGTAGAGGAAAGTATACATTATTTTTCAGACTCA
Organism: Echinops telfairi; assembly: GCF_000313985.2. Classification (NCBI taxonomy): domain Eukaryota; kingdom Metazoa; phylum Chordata; class Mammalia; order Afrosoricida; family Tenrecidae; genus Echinops; species Echinops telfairi. The sequence goes on from NW_022103920.1 coordinate 36,159,560, forward strand.
GGAAAATTACGTGTTTCACTACCGCCTTATAGCTCGGTGGACCCACCTAGGAACAATGAATACTTTTGTTATGTTTCTGGGGTGGGTTGTCTCAGGTCTTGCTTCTCAATTCTGAAAGAATTCAAGCAGCAGAAACACTTTTGTAAATCCAAGTAATTTTTATGAGGGAAAGGAAAGGAACCAGGAGCAGGTAAGTCCAAGAGAAGTGATTGGGTGCACACGCATGAGAAATCCCACTCTCCAACCTGCAAGAGAGCAACCTGCAAGAGAGGCCTGAAAGAGAGAGAGAGAGAGAGGGAGAGCAAGAGCCATGAATGGGTGCATGGGCACATGTGTGCCCCAGCCCTCTGACCAGCAAGAGAACCCCTGAACAAGGGGAAGTGGTTTCCCTTGGTCTGTTAGTGAGCTCCTCCTAACCCCACTGGGGGTGGGGGCGGGGTTGAGGGTACTGGCTGACCTTCTTGGCTGAGTTCAGGTGTACCTCTGTGATGTAATATTGAGGGTGCCCAATTTGGGGTGCCCAGGTTGGCCCCCACCTGGGCCTAGGTGTCCTGGGTCTGTGGATTTTCTCATAGTTGTCTTAATTAGTGGGCCTGATTTGTTTTCAACCCCCTTAATTGTGGCAGTGCAAGCTAATTTTCATTTAGTGTAGGCATTTTGTGGAGACAACCCCCTTTTATCCCTAGTCTATCTCTGTATCACTTTTGCATATAATGGGAAATGAAGTCTCATTGAAACAAGGTCAAGTAGAAAGAATAGATTCTCTGTGTGTGTTCTAAAGGGATTGACCTCAAATTCTGTTCATTGAGCTGATCATAAAAGATAACTTTATATGTTTGATTATTAGGGACCTCATGGAAAATAGATATAATGGAGAGCACATTTAATTATCAAGATTATGATCCTCAACAGTTCATGGAATACAAAATTTCATTAGCAAAAAAACATCTATTCAACCTCTAAAGAAGGAGAGACAGGCAAACTCACCTATTGGAGTAGCAAACATTTTTAAAATCATACTAACTGATAGGAACAAAACGATGAGATGGCTACTTTTATTCACTATTCCCATAATTGAGTAGAACAAGCATCTTAACACAGGAAACTGTGACAAATCAATTCTAAAACAAAATTAGAATTTCATACCAAGATTTTTGTAAAAAATGACGAGGATAGCGTTAGTAATCATAGACTATGGAAATATTTGTCAGGATCTTACTTAACAATTAAAGCCATAGACAAATTATATGTAGCAATGTGAAATCTTTCAGTGATGTAATTTAAGGTAGGGGAAAGAAAGAATAAAGTCTTATGAATCTGATTTTTAAAAGAAAAATGCACTTACATTCTATCATCACAAAATAAAATAAAATAATTAGAGAATGTTGTATCTAATTAATGAAATAAGAGACGATTTTTTTTGTTTGGTTAGGAAAGACAGTTTTTGTCATTCAAAAATTTAAGAGGAAAATCTTGATTTGCTACTTTGCAAACTGAAAGCAAACATTTCTAAAATAAATTGATTTCATATTTAACCAAATGTCATTTGATGCCAAGGAAATGTATACAATTCCACTGGATTTCAAATCTGGGCCTGGGTAGGCTTATTTCATATTCTTTGAGAACTGAGTGCTAGATCACAGGTGGAGTACTTTTCTTGAAAACAAACAAACAATACCCATCTGATTGGGCGTGAACCATTGTTGCTGTGCTTTTGGTACCTTAAATTGTAACTGAGGAGTATGTACGGGGTCCCTTTGCCTGTGACATGTATATCTAAGATTTGTAATTGCTTTCCCAGAGTTTCCTCTTCTGTCCCCTTTTACTTGTCCACATGGAAGGAACACATTGTAGGTGTCGTCCAGTGCATTCTGACTCATGGGAACCCTATGTACAATACGAAGCACAGTGTTACTATGTTTTAGTCCATGGTGGCAGCCACTGTGTCTATCCACCTCACTCTCCTTGTTGATCATCTACTCTACTGGCACGATGCCCTTCTCCAGAGACAGCTCTCCTGGTACGATGCCCAAAGCATGTGGGATAGTGATTCCTCATCCCTGTTTTTAAGGGGCTTTCAGGAGAGGCTTCCTTAACACACTTTTCTTTGTTCTTCTGGAAGTTCCTGGTACTTTCAATATTCTTTAACCAACACCATCATTCAAATACAACAATTCTTCTGCAGTCTTTTTATTAATTGGCCAGCTTTCATCTTCATATAAAGTGATTAAAAATATCATTGTTGTGTCAAGTCACCTTAATCCTCAAAGAGACATTATTGCTCTTCAACCCTTTAAAGAGATCATATGCAGATTTACGTAAATGCAATCAATTATTAGAATTCCTGGCTGCTGCTTCTATGAGCATTGGTGGATCTAAGCATTGGTGGATCTAAGTAAATTGAAATCCTAGACAACTTTAATCTTTTCTTCATTTATCATGATGTTGTCTAACTGGTCCAATGATGAGAATTGTTGTTTTCCTAACACTGAGTAGTAATCAGTACCGAAGGCTGTAGTCCTGTATCTTCAACAACAAATGCTTCAAGTTTTCTTCCCTTTCAGCAAAGACGTTTGTGTCATCTGTATATTGCACGTGTTAGTAAGGCTTTCTCCAATCCAGATGCCACAATTCTCTTGATATACTACAGCTTCTTGGATTATTTCCCATAGCATATAAATTGAACAGATACGATGAAATGATATAATGGTGATACATACCTTTGCTTATTTTAAACCATTCACTTGTTTTGTTGAAACAAGTGCTTTTTGGTTCATGTATAAGTTCCACCCAAACACAAGGAAATGCTCTTGAACTCCCATTCTTCTCAGTGTTGTCCGTAGTCTGTTATGATCCAAGCAATTGAATGCCTTTGTATAAATATTAAAACAGAAAGTCTCATCTTATCTTCTCCTTTATTTGTCACATTTGAGGAACAAGTTGTTAAGGTGCCATCTAGTGGATTATGACTCATAGCCACCCTAAGCCTAAGTAAACGCTTCTCTGGCATTCTGAGGAGTATTGTTGTTTATTTCAAAATTCAATATACATTCTTACAGCTTCGCTACTCAATATTTCCAGAATTGCATGCTAATAATCAAGATTTACTTTAAAATAACTTGGGTAATAATGTGGCTTTTCTCTATATCATAGAAATAAAAAAATAAAACTCACCTGAGATGCTACAAAAGATTGGGTTGTCGATAGAATTACATGAATAGAGTTCTTACAGAATATCATACTTCCTAAAAAAAATCCACGAATTATTTCTAGGTTTCACAAAGTTGGGGAAATGCTTCTAGCCTGTGGAGCAGCTAGTTCTCTGGGCTTCTTGATACCACACATACTCTGGACCATAGGATTTGCAAAATGTGGAAATCCAATGAGGAGTGTAAATCCCCACTACAGAGAGCTGAAAACATTCTCATCACTGGTAAGTCTATGAGGTTTTTGAGAACAAATATCAGATTAGAATTTATGCTTTCTTTACTAGAGTAATGCATTAGAATGTCTAACTGATCTGACTGAAAATATACATAAATTGGTCACACTGTAGGTGTATATTTTACATACCCGCTCCAAATGGACCACATTGTGTTAGCCACAGAACTTCTAAAATGCTCTGAGTCCCATGGATAATAGTTGTGCCCTTAAGGGAATATCCATGTGACAAAGAAAGACATAAAACTCTAATCTCTTTTGGTGCCTTGTTTATAAAACACTGAAATGATACACCTATTTCTAGATACCTTTCTGTTGGTATGCAGTGCTAGAAATGCACTAAAGTAATTGAGTTAGTCTGGGTAGACTTGAGAAACAATTGCATATTGAGAAAACATCTCAGCCCAATCCTGATCAAGTCCATAAGTCCAATATGTCCGATACCAATCCATAAAGTCCTTTCCAGACTCACGAGATACATGCAATGATGCCGAATGCAGGACGATCCCAGGCCAGTGGGTTGGAAGTCTTCTGGATCCAGTGGCATTGTAAGTGTCTCAGCACTGGCAGGGGTCTCTATGTGGTGGTGTCTCCAGCTCAGAAGTCTGGTTGCATCAGGGTAGATTCATGTGGCTTCTCCAGCTTTTAAGGCATGGCGCCATGTATCTTGTCAGTAGAACGTCTCTCAGGGAGTGAGCTGAGAGAGTGCCTCCTGCCTCCAAGAGGAAATCCAGGAGTTCTCAGAATTCTCAGGAGAAGGCCATGCCCACACAGAGGCCTCATTGGTTATATCTTAATTGACAGCCTAGACCCCACCCCTACACTCTTAATCCTCAAATTGACACCAGAGTATGTAACTACCACAGTAATGTTAAATACAGATGAGAATACTACTTGTTCTCATAAAAGGAAAGAAGTTGTGGAGATGGCTGATAGGAAAAAAAAAATGTCAAGTCAGCCCCATCAGATACATCCATCGGTTTTAGAAAATGGTACGTACAGAAGATTATATTTTAAATTATCCACAAAACAGCAGGGGAAACAGTGTACAGGGGGGAGGTAGTATTTCTCACTGTAGCTTCTATATGATCTTTCTGTAAACCCAAATCTCAAGAAGAAAGTCAATTAAAAAACAAATGAGAAAATCTAGCCACTATTCTGCAGGGTCTATGTCTTATTGTCCTTCAGTGAGACACACGTTTTGAAGGGCACCGAGTGGTCAGAGCTCTGAGGGAGTTCTGAACTGAGTTTGCCTGTTTACTGTGTGAGGAGAGGTAGATACTTACAATGCAGAATGAAAGGGCAAGGAAAAATGCCTGAAAAGAAGGTGTATGGCCTAGATTCCAGCTTCCTCTATTTCCAGTATGTTTCTTAGGACACGAAACCTGCCTAAGAGTTTAAATAGAGAATAGCAAGATATTTTGGATTATTAAAGATAATTAAGTTAAATCATAGCGCTCTTAATCTTCATGTCTGATAGCACACAAAATAAAAAGCACCAGTGATGGAACATTTGATTCTAAAGCCTTGTGTTCAATTAAATAGCTGACAGGAATATGCAAAACTCTGAAGTATTCAATGAACCATTTCTAGATATTATGACATATATTTTTTCTATGTGACTTAGATGATTTTACACTTATTCTTCCAATTCAAATGTCTTAATCCAATTACCTACCTCTTCTAAAAGGATCTGGTACTATGGGATATATAACATAATTATCATACAGCATTTTCAATTTCATGATATAAAGGTTAGACCCAGATTAAAATAAATGTTCTTGGTAGCTTTAATTTGAGGAATGTTTACATATCAAAATAAGTTGTCTAGATTATTGGCTAGTCAAAATAATATTTATACTATAACCTATAGTTGTTAGGTACAATTGAGTCCGTTCCCAGTCATACCACTTCTATGTACAGAAGAACAAAATATGGCTGCGTCCTGTGCCATTCACACAGTTGCTAGGTTTCAGCCCACTGCTGCCATTTCAGCCAGTCTCATCGAGGGGTTTTCTCTTTTTCACGGATCCTTTACTTTACCAAGCTATATGTTCGTTTCCAGGGACTGGTCTTTCCTGATAGTAAGTTCAATGAATAAATTAAATTTTTTCTAAAAAGGGAACTTCCCTCTCATCTAGCCTGGCACTGATTATTTTGCTTGAGATAAAACTGAAAGAAAAAAAATTACTTTCCACATTTTAGTGTGTTTTTTCTTTTTTTTTGTCCCCTTAATAAAAAGCGAAGAGTTTGGTATCTGAAGCCATTTATTGAAAGGGTCCTGACTTCTGCTCTCTACAGATTCATATTACAAAGAGTTATTTCCTTAAGCAGCTATCAAATATGTAGTGTTAGTATTAGCATAAAACCATAACTTTGCTTTTCACTTTTGCCAATATTAAGATTGTGCTGTCGGCTGATTCATAAGCAGGTTTACAGGCATCCATCCTGTCAAATACATTTTAGACCCTAAAAAATTACCCACTCATCAGCTTTTTATGAACTCTTATGTCATGTATATTCAGACACATGGGCAAGTGGTCCAGAGAGGCAGATACATTCTTGATCATCAGGAGCACGGAAGATCTAAATAGAACTCATAGAAGCTTGGCAGCTATTCGTAAAATGAGCTCAGAAACAAAAGACAATCCCCAAAGGAAAACCAAAGCTGGGTCACAGGATCAGCATGAAAACAGCGGCGCACTTGCAGAGAAAAAGTTGACATTTGATTAAATTCAAGGGTAAACCATTTAAGTAATAATGAGCATAGGTCTTGGTAATAAACATCATTCTTTGCTCCTACTAAGAGATCGAAACTGGTTCATCATGAGTCTTCTGTTTTATTTCCTTTCACATTTCACATTTGTCCTCTGCAATAAAAATGAAAGCATGATGGTTAGTCCTACTTTTCAATAACAACGGTGTTATTGCTACCAAATACACTGAATAATAGCGTTAAATTTATAAAGAAACGCTTAAACATTATTTTTTCTATTTAATTAACATATTTTTTTGGAAGAACTATACATGATCAAGACATGCTATTTCAAGCTGTACTACTTTTCTTACCTTCTCTCTCCAAGGTACTCCACCACCACTATCTTAAAGTCTGAAAGGGACTTGCTCTAGCTTTCTCATCCAATCTTCAAGTGGCTTTTGCCCACTTGATCTCACTTAGGTCATTTAAAGTTTTCTTCTAAAAAAGGAATTGCTATGTAAAGCATTAATGTTAAGTAAATTGGAAGATTTATCACCTGGCGAACTCCACTAACTCCATACCTCCTTTCTTAATAGAAATGAGGTATATGAGGGATTAATTCACTAGTTAATTGAATCATATGTATTCATCGATCACCAATCAACCTTCTAGACTCTGAAGGTATATTGGAAGCAAAGCAAATAAGGCTTATGCCACATGGTGCTTAGATCCCATTAGAAAACAAAGATAAAAAGCTGACTAAACATACGATGAATTTGAAGTCATGACACGTACGAGATAAAGGAAACAAAGACGGAGAAAGAAGGAACTGCACTTTTAAACACGGGGGAATGAGACAGTCTTCTTCGAAAGGTACATGGAATCAGTAATGGACTACAGGAGGTCATACTAATAGGGGAAGATGACCAGGAGAAACAGAAATGAAAACATAAATTTGACATAAAATTAATGGAGAGTTAGAAAATGCTGAATGCAATACCAAAATGTAAGTGAAAATAGCAAATGCATTGCTCCCTCAAAGCAGCAGAATCCCTGAGAGAATAAGCATGCCTGATAATTAACAAGATTAAAGGACAGAGAATGGGGGGAAAACAAAATAATGTGAACCATAGTCAATGGTACAATCATGAAGGGCAAGATAAGTTACAGTAAGGACTTTAACTTTGAATGAGGTCCTTGGAAGATCTACTGGCATCAACATCTAAGGTAAGCCCCCAAAATAAATACACAAAATCAAGAACATATGTAGTAAAATAATTTGTATTTAATTTCTTACTCATTCAATTGATTTTGTAGTGTTTTAAATGATGTTCATAAATACTTAATGTTTGAAAATATTAGATGAACAAAATGGAAAATACCACTGTGTCTCTTTAGATGAAACAGAATATAACGAAAGTTCAAATGAAAAATGTATTTCCAAAAAATTGGTACCATTTTATAAAGATTTGTTGGTTGATTTAAATTGCTTCAACTAAGCAAGAACCAAAGACTACTGAAAATAACATAGATGAGAAGTTCCACAAGAAAAGAGCAGGTAAATCACCTTTATCCAACCTTCTGAAATTTACCATAAACTTTACAGATGGTGATCAAATGGAATTATGCATAAGTAAAATTCACCATCAGTAAAGAAAAAGCAACTCACTGCACTGAGTAAAAATATTGTTCTAGAAAGTACCAAGGTTTCTTAAGTAATAAATATTTTTAAATAAATTCACTTTGTAAACAATTAAAATATAAATTTGACATAAAATTAATGGACAGTTAGAAAATGTTGAATACAATACCAGAATGTAAGTGATAAATAGCAAATCTATTGCTTCTAAAGGTATCATCATTGAAATAATTCTATTGTATTAAAAAGTCAAAGAAAAATTAATATTAACATAGTGATTTGGTCTATAATACAAAACGTTATTGCTGTATTTGTAACAAGTCTAACCAGCACATATATAATCTATTTAGTAATACTTTTCTGTATTGCATCACTAAAACTTGGAGTAAGCACATGGATGATCTACCTTCAAGTATAGACATAGACACGAAAATGAAATGATTGGACATACCTAAAGGATTCATGAGTATCAGCTATCTATAGTGTCAAGTTGTCATTGTTACTATATTATCAATCAGCTCAAATTATATATTAATAACACACTTAGAAAAGACTTTTGTGGCTTAAGTTAAAGAAGTGGCCATCTAGCAGAGAAGCAACAAGCCCACATGGAAGCACATTAGCCTGTGCAATCATGAGGTGTCAAAGAGATCAGGTAACAGTCATCAGAAGAGCCCAAACCAACAAAGAAAAAACATATTATTGAGAACAGAAGGGGTCAGAGCAGAGACCCAAAACCCATCTGTAGACAATGGAACATTCCCTCACAGAAGGGTCACAAGGAAAGGATGAGTAAACCAAGGCACAGTATATCACCACTGAGACACCTCTGGCTCCTTGAGGCTTCGTCACCCCCCACTATCATGACCCCAGTCCTGCCTTTCACTGAGGGCATGTGCATGGGTACAGATAAGAGATAAGAGCTCACGACACATGGAATCCAGGAACAGGAATGGGAATAGCAATACCAGGAGTGTAGGGGGAAGGTGGGGAGAGGAGGGGAGGAAGGGGAACCTATTGCAATGATAGACACATGACCACCACCACAACCACCCCCCCAGGGGGACAAACAACGGAAAAGTGGGTGTAGGAAGACAGTGATTGGCGTATGACTTAAAAATAATATTTTATAAATTATCAAGGGTTCCTAAAGGTGTTAGGGAGGGGGGATGGGAGGGGAAAAAAGAGCTGCTGATACCAACGGCTCAAGTGGAAATTAAATGTTTAGAAAATAATGATGGCAACATATGTACAAATATGCTGGATGCAATTGATGTATGGATTGTTTTAAGAGCTGTAAGAGCCTCCAATAAAATGTTCTTTTAAATAAAAAACAAGAAAATACCTAAGAAACAAAGAGATAAAACAAAGAAAGAAAAGGTCTTTGTGTAAGGCCTATTCTAGGTTTCAAGTAATACTATGATTTATTCATATATTTTTATTAGAACATGTCTCACTTACCAAGAAAATTAATTGTACAACTATACTAGTCAATCTTACTCAGGTGGATTATGAATTTTCCATTCCCAATTTTTATAGAAATTGTTGCCATTATCTGTTTCATTTAACCGATTGAAAACACAAATCTTTAAAAATACAACTGTGAAAGATAAGCTGTTAGGCCGGCTTGAATAAAGAAACAAATCCAGGGATGCTCCTCTCTGTATATCAAGAAGTAGTTGTCTATGAAGAAGGTATCCCAGCCCAGTCCAACTCAACGGCGTAAGTCTGGTACTAATCCCTAAATTAGACCCGTGTCGCGAGCTGCAATGAAACAGGACGCAAGAAGATCGCCAGCCGGTGTGTGCGGAGTCCTGTGGCTCTAAGGCAGGAAAAAAAAACACGGTAGGGCACTCCCTGTCACCTCTCAGGTTCAGTGGCAGAGCCCCACCAAGCAGGAAGAGGAATGGGGCAGAGAGAGAGGGAGGCCCCAGTGTCCTTCTTATAAAAGGCCACAATCCCATGAAGGCATCATCAGGCTGTGACCTGGATTCAGAGGCTGGGTTCCCCTACCCTTTCATACATCTTCGAGTTGACAAAAAACATCTAACTCCCACAGATAGAAAAGAACCAGTTGCTCTCAGCTCTAATCCACAGTGACTCCATGAATGTTAAGAGTAGACAAGCCCTGGTGGCAATGTTGGGTAAGCACTGCTAATACAAGATTGATGGTTCAAACCCATTCGCTGTTTCTTTTTTTTTTCTCCAATCATTTTATTGGGGGCTCATACAGCTCTTATCACAATACAATATTCCTTGTGTCAAGCACGTTTGTACATTTGTTGCCATCATCATTTTCAAAACATTTTCTTTCTACTTGAGCCTTTGCTAGCAGCTCATTTTTCCCTCCCTACCTTCCCTCCCTTACAAATTCTTGATAATTTATAAATTATTATTATTGTTCATGTCTTACACTGATCGATGTTTTCCTTCACCCACTTTTCTGTTGTCCATCCCCAGGGAGGGGGCTATATGTAGGTCATTGTGATCGGTTCCCCCTTTTTCCTCTCACCTTCCACTTCCCCTCCTAGTATAGCTACTCTCATTATTGGTCCTGAGGAGTTTACCCGTCCTGGATTCCCTGTGTTTCTAGATCTTATCTGTACCATGTACATGCTCTGGTCTAGCCAAGTCTGTAAGGTAAAATTGGGCTCAAGATAGTGGGGGGAGGAAGCATTAAAGAATTAGAGGAAAATTGTATGTTTCATCAGTGCTATACTGCACTCTGACTGACTTGTCTCTTCCTTGTGATCCTTCTGTAAGGGGATGTCTAATTGTGGCTTTGAGTCTCCACACTGCACTGCCCCTCATTCACATGGATATGCTTTCTTTTTATCTGAGTCTTTGATGCCTGATACTTGATCCCATCTACACCTCATGATCATACAGGCTGGTGTGCTTCTTCCACATGGACTTTGTTGCTTCTCAGCTAGATGGCCGCTTGTTTGTCTTCAAGCCTTTTATTGAAGAAAGATGAGGATATTTTCTCCCATGAAGATTTGCAGCTTTGGAAACCCTCTATGGGATCATGATGAGAGAGAGGATTTGAGAGGAGTGGATTGAGGTTGGGGTGCTCCACAGGGTATGTGATGGCAGTTGTTGGAAGTAAATGTCCAGGCATTTCTTTCCAAGGCACATCTAGGAGCTCTCACCTCCAATCTTTCAATTAGCAGTCCAGTGCATTCATTATTTGAAGCACCTAGGGATGTCTAGATTAAAAACACTTAAACAACAAAACCTCACTGCCATCCAGTTGATGCCAACTCGTAGTGACAATATATAATAATAGATTGCATGGTGACACAATGGTTATGTGCTAGGCTAATCAAATGGTCTTTAGTTCAAACTCAACAGTAGTTCTCCTAGAGAAAGGGCCTGGGAATCTGCTCCTATAAAAATTTCAGCTCAGGAAACCCTCCTCTATCGTACACAGTTGCTATGAGTCACAATCTACAAGACAGCAGACAACATGAACAGACTTCTTAATAAATTCTGACAGTTAGCTTGTAAGCTGCACTATGTTCATTGTCTCCACCTAACAGAGGAGAAAACTGAGGTTGAAGCCGGAAAATAACAACTGATTGGTCAAAAAAGTTAGTTAGCAGATGCCACCAAAAATAAAGCAGGTATTCTGAACTCAGCTAGTACTTCTAAGTGCTATGTTCCATCATCTGGCACGGGAGCCAGGAAAGAAGAGTAGCGAGATTGTTGGATGTTTGAATATACAGTACACCAGCTTGGAGGTTACTCTCAGTAGGCACATATATTTTATTTGAATGACAAATTAATTGGTTGGATGATGAATTAGCTAAGTCCTAAACTCGTTATAATATAATTATATTAAATTAACAAAATATGAAAATAAAAATTAGTGTTGTCATAGAAAACTGTGTACTGTATTGGGATCAAGCCTATGTGGGTTCTTATTTCTCTGAAATAAATGAAGATTGTACTGACATTTTTCACTGTTTATTTGAGTTAACAAGACTAAAGTAAACATTTGAACCCTAAGTTATTAAAGATAACTTTTTTTGTAATTATTAATATACCCAGGATTAAGTAGTAATATACTTCTTGCTTTTGAAGATGCTCTCTTTAAAAATACTCTGTAGAAAAGATGAAAGAACATCTTCACAAAATTAATATCATTGAGAAACCCAAAACAGGGATAATTACATGTTTAATGTTTAGCTTGTTTCAATAGAAGTACTTCTTATCACACAGCTGGGTACTATTAGGAAGAGCTCTTATCTGAGCCCATTCACTGCCTGGCATACAACTTTAATTCTATTATATTTAAACACCACTTGTCCAGTATTTTGAAGAATGCTGAATGTGGGAAACTATTTTACTAGTCGATCTCAACCCCAAAATTTGCAATACTTATTTCAGAGACAATAATTGTGTCAAAGAACT
>NW_022103920.1:36173048-36183430 GCF_000313985.2 Echinops telfairi
AATACAAGTTTTCTTTCAGTCATTTGGAAATATTGGGTGTCAGTCAAGGAGGGATAATCCTATGCTGATTTTTAAGAAGCCTTGCAGGGACTCTTCATAAGCTTAGTTAATTCCTGGTGACGAAACACCCAATGATCAACCTTAAATACTCCAAAGCCCACTTGTTTCAAGTCACTGAGTACATTAATCTCTCAAAGATCAATTTACATTAACAAAAAGAATATGATTCCTTTCTAAAAACTCGAAGGATGACTTTAGATAATTTAAGTCAAACAGGCCAGCATAGTGTTTTCACATTCTCTCCTACAGGTAGATCAACACCGAATACCACATTGTAAGCTGAAGGTTGATTGGTGCTCTTGCAAACTCAACAAGCTGGAAGAAGCAAACCAAATACATATACAAGTATACCTCAAGAATTGGTTAAGGCATCAGTTTAGTCTCTCAATGCCCAAACTCTTATATTTATTTATTTCATTTGTTTAAAAGATGATGAGTGTGAAATGAATACTTTATGTAATCATGACTTCCTATCATTCATGGGTTAAGATATTTAATGTATGACACAATGTTTTTAATGATTTGAAGTAAAATTTAATGGGGGTTAAAATTTCACTGAAAATATTTATTTTCCCATATTCTTATGGTTAGAAGCCAAATCAGTCTACAAATAAATTCCCTGGGAATTACGTAGATACTTAGTTATATTTCTGACCAGAAAAAAATAAGACAGTTTAAGGGTGATTTCAAGAAAGGAAAAGCTATCACTGATAAATCAAGGTGGGATTCAAGTCCCAGAGCTAATATTTTATAATTTTGCTGCACAGGAATAAGCATGTAACTTCTTTACTCAGTTTGTTCATCAGTAAAATATAGAGAAAGTAATGAGTAGGCAAGAAATTGGAACAATAACAAAATTGATCATGTTCATAAAATATGTATACAAAATAAAACATGCCAAATAGAAAATATAGGAGGGAGAGTTATTCATCTTTGTGATTTTTTTTGTGTGTGTCTTCATCTCTTCTCTTTTCTCTGTCCCTAAAATAAAATCTCCTTCTTTGATCGTCCAATGTTCTATAACGCCGTAAAACTTCCCAATGCTTAGGTTTTAAGCCCTAACTTTATATTTCATTTACTCTTTTGTCTTTCACCTCTCCCTCTGTACTGCTTGTTATTACGCGCTAATATATCAAAATGGGAGTTTGAGTGGAAAGAAAGAATGAGTTAGATTTCAGTTCTCACCATAATGGCTCAGTCCGTATACATGTGTCAATTTGACTAGAGATAATGGTTCTAATTAAATTCGGTAGTCCCATCTGGATGAATAATTTCAAGTGCTGTATTTTGCACAAATAAGTTGTGTGTTCTACGTTTTTGCTTACTGTGAAACCTACATGCAATTTTTCCAAACTATTAGTTTTTACATTTTTGCATAGGGATGACTTTGATCTATTTTAGTTTTGTTGTTGCTGGTTGGTTGGTTGGTTTGTGCTGTCCAATGGATTTAATTTTAAGTCTCAATGTCTTTATCTTGGTGCCTGTTGATGCCCCAGTTTGGTCCCCAGAAGCACATCTTCACCAGCCTTTGCTCAGTTTCGCCACCAGCCCCTTTATGGCAATATCCATTGCTGTTCTGAAAGCCACTTTCTCAATACGGAAAGAACATACTTTGTTTTTTTTTCCCTGTCTAAGAAAAACAACTCTCATCAGGGGAGCTGGCTCCTGCCCAGGAATAACATGGGGCTCTGCTCTTGCCTTTTAATGAGGTGAGCTAGTCTCTCAGCACATGCCTTGGCCCTGACATCCAATTGCCCAGCCGCCATGCTAGAGCTGATTGCACCGTCTATTTCTATGGATACCGGTGGACTGGAGAGCCCTGGGCTCAGAGGGTCACATGGCCCTTGTTCCGTCAAGATGGCTCGGACTGACCACGTTGGTCTACGGCACGGCACAGTAAAATTGACATCCATACCTCCTTGCTGTCGATTGTCAGATCGGGGGATGCTCCCTCGAAATGTCTCGGCCTACTGGGATCAGTATGTTCAATCCCTGGCAGCACCGTACGCAAGCCTTTAGCTCAACGCTCAGCAGGTCTCTTGATTGGAGATCAGCTGCAGGGAGCTGCCTGCCCTCAGGCCTCACCAGGATCTGCCCCAGAGAAAATCGGTTCAGTGGTTTATTTTCCAATTGCCAGGCCACTATCAGACAATCCATGACTTCTTGACCATGGCATACACGTTTATTATACAAATAGGATGAAGCGTAATATTTTTCAGACGGCTGAAAATTCACTTAAGGAAATACCACAGATATGTACAACGTAGCCACAGGCACGGTGTGCTATAATTTTTAAACACATTTTTCTCTATTGAAAACAAAAAATTAAACAGTTTTGTTAACATATAATAGTGTTCTGTTTCTGCTCTTTATATGTGTGCACACATTACTTATTTGTGGAAAAATGTAAATCTTAAAATACATTTTGTACTATTGCCCACATTATCTAAAGACATCATCTTTCCTTTAAAGTAAACTCTCCATTTTAGAATTGCTCAATGCCCGATAATAACATAGAACTTCCTAACACCGAGGCTTTCCATCCTGGCTTTACATTTCATTTCCTCGCTTTCCTTTCTGCACACGGAGTCACTAGCAAAGCAGGTCAGAACTCGTGTGTGCTATCCTTGTCCCCTCCTTTCAGACTTCACAGCTACTGTCCTCATTCAAACTCTCACCTCCTCTCTTTCAGACTGCAGAAACAATTTTGTAAATATGCTATGCTTTAAGAAGTGCAAATTTACATCAAAATAGAAGAAATGTGAGATAGGCAGTAATTGAAGTGGAAATGGTTCATTGACAGAAAGACCAAAAATAAAGGGTCCTGAATAATTAATGAAGCTATTCTCTATGGAGGCATTATCTTTTAAAATTCATAGTGCCATTAGGAAGATTTCTGTATCTTAATTGCATCCTGGTTAATTTTTACCATTATATTTTGTGGTAATAGCAAAAACAAATCTTATCAAAGCTTGGTAATATCGATTTAGTATATGATATAATTGAGTTTCAGAGATAACTTTTACTAACACTCTGTGTATATAATGTGTATTCATATCTTGTATATTTTACTTTAACTCTGTCCTTACATGCATGATTTCATTTGTTAGCATTTCACACCTGTTTTACTACCTCTCTAATGGTGTTACCAAGGTTGAACTTGAAAATATGTGATTTTGCTAGATGGTCAGGTGCTTTAGTGATTGATAAAAGTAAAATCCTTTAAAAGGAATAAGGGAGGAGGGGAGGTCCATCTTTGATTTTCAACTTGGAGAAACAAAACCTTTTATACATTCTTGACTTGTCTATATGGTTGACTGCAACCTCACATCATTACATAACTGCCAGATTACTAAGAATCATGGCACAACTAGTTGGTTCATAAGCTGACCCTCACAGCCATCATTGACAAAGACAAGGAAAGCCACACAGTCTAACTGATGAGTCCCCATACACAAGAAATGGGGAAGCCAACGGCCATGAACCTGACCCCAACCCTCACCACAGATCCTTGCCAAGTGAGGACATAGTTGGGTCTCAGTCAACCAGGGACCACCACTTGACTCCCCAACCAATCAGGGACAACCATCATTTCTTTGAAAAACTCTAGCTCCGAGCTCAACAGCCCCTGCCAGACATATAAGACAGGCTGTAAGGACTGGGCTGCGTCTCCCTACTTTCAGCCTCCGGGTAGTGCAAACCCTATGGGCGCTTGTCCCGAGTGTATCGTGACTTTACTACTCAACAAGCCTGCTGTTCTTTCTCGTCCTACCTCTTTGTTCAGTCCCCGCGTCGTCATCACAGAAAAGGCGTCACCAAACACGAACACTTTCTGCCATCTAACAATAGATCTCTTATCTCTAGAGAATAATGTGGAACTTCCGGGAAAATTTCTTCTTTTTAGTTTTATATTACTTAACTGTCTGGGCTGCAATGCAAAAGGCTAAATAAACTATTGGGAATGGAAGGCATGGGGGCGGGGGTCTCACCATACTCTAACAGCATTGTGCTTGCCTGGCAACTTGGCCAGCATGCCTTACTGCCCTGTGTGTGCCATTAATGCACAGAACAGTCGGAATAGTATGGTTTTCCACTGCAGCCACAAAGGATAATGTCAGAAAAGAGGATAGTTGATAAATGAGGTGTAGGTGTATTTTTCATTTATATTTGTCCGTACAGAGGACAGAGAGTTGAGCACTATGACAGCTAATGCATTCCCTATTGGACATTACCACTCGAGTTTGAATTGTCTTACCCTAATGTTTCCCCTGCGTCCAAAATCTCCAATCTCCATTCTCCACCATGCTCCATAATGATAGAAATCATTTCAAATCTCTCCTCTACGTTATATATTACATACATTACATCTATAATTTATATACATCATATAAATATAATTTATATTTCATTATAATTTATATATTATATTATATGTTATATATAATTATAATTTCTATATTATATTACATATAATTATAATTTCTATATTATATTATATTATGTAAATTATATAATTATATATATTATGTACATTATATCTATAATTTATATATATACATCCAGTACGCTTGCTTTTTCTCTTTGGGGCTATTTTGTTAAACTGATTGGAACATTTAATAGGGAAACTCAGATTTCACAATAAAGGAGTCCACCCAAAACTTACATATCTAATAGACTCTCAGGGGGTAAATGTTACACCAGCGATGCAGTGAAATCTTTGAGCCAAAACTCAGCAGGGGCTCCTTGGTTTTGTGCTGCTCCAGGTTTCTGCCTTCAACAGCTTGCAGCTGTATTGTTTCTCTATTAGTCAATGTAGTTGAAAATGCTGGTGTTTCCGCCTCTGAAAGTTTACTGCTTTCTGCAGGTTCCAGCTTTTGCAAGATTGTTTTAGCATATACTATAAGGATAGAAGAAAAGGGGTCAACAGAAGCTTCTCATCAGAGACCCTGGAAATTTTGCTTTCTTAGACAAAGAACTGAAGACCACTCTGGGCAAGCTCTCTAATTTACATCTACAAATCCTTAGCCATCATTCATGTAGCAAATTCCATTCTAATTTTCAAAATAATATTCTAAATATCCGGCTCTTTTTTTCTTTGCGCTATTCTGGTCCTAGCCCAGACAGGCCCTGGTTGCCTATCTCCATATGAAACATTGCCAGGAATTCTACATACTGTTTTTCATATTCATTCACTGTATTTTATATAGTCTAACTCAAAATATTAAAAATGCCTAACATAATCAAAGATACTAATGAAAACTTGTTTAATTTTATTTTCTTAAAAACCTAAGTATGATCATATTTTTGGAAATTGTAATGGACGCATATTATAAAAATAAATTTATGAAATAAATATGTCCCATGAACTTGATTTCCTCTTAGAAGTCTATGCCGAGGTAACTTTTTTTAATGTACTCATTTCTATAGGGATGAATTAAGTCTGTGAAGTTAGGTTTCTTTAACACTTATTCATGCATCGTAACAAAAGAAAGGGATGTCAGGATCCTGAAAGAAAACTGTCTGCCTTTGAAGGCTCAGACAAAACAAAAGCAAAAGAAAGCAACATCAGCAGAACACATGGAAGTAGCAAAAGAGAATTGCCAATCACTGCAAAACCTTAAGAAAATTCACTCATTAAAAATAAAATGAAAATCCATTCTTTGTGTTGGCAAAAAAGAATAGTGCTCAAATTTTGTTCCCCTTTGGAGTGAATACTTTCCCCACTGGGTAGCAGTTGAAATTGGACCAGGGACACCTTTCAATGAAAAAGACACACTTCCCGATGGTTTCTTGGCAAAGGAAAGGGACGAGTTGATTACACTGTCGTGCGCTAGCTTCAAATTCAGCAAAGTGCAACTTAGCAACTTCTTGTTGTGAAGGGTAAAGGAGGACCTTCAGGTACGAGGCATGATTTTGACATTATTAACGTTGAAGATTACTCTGCAGTCTTATTGGTTTCCTTGGATTGCTTTTAATCAGGAAAAAGACAAAATTAATCTGAGTCAAGAACAATATTTGCACTAAATGAAACTTAAGTGTCCCCAGAGCTAATTCTTTGAAATCTTAGCGCTAGCCACACTCCTCACAAAGCATATTTTACTTTTCAAGAAAACTACATAATCTGCATGCTAATTTAGCCCCTTGCTGTTGAGTTGATCCCAACTCAGAGTAAACTTGGAGGGCAGAGTAGAACTCCCCGGGATTTCTGAGGCTATAAATCTTTACTGAAGCAGACTGCTTTAGCTTTCTCCAGTATACCGGCCATTGTGTTCAAAGGACCAGCTTTCCCGTTCACAGCCCAATGTGTGACCAATTGTACCACCAAGGATCTTTATACTCATTTATTTTTCACTACCACTGAGTCAATGCTGAATCGTAGTGACCCTGTGGGACCAGGTAGAACTGTCCCTGTGGGTCTCTGAGATTGTAGGTCTTTATGGGAGTATGAAGTCGCTTCTTTCTCTGGCATGCTCATTGATAGATGGTGCTATTGCAAGGTTATGTTGCATTGTTTCCATTTCAGCTAGTTATGGTGGTACTCTAAGGGGTACTGAAGAACAATATGTCACCTAAAGGACTATTATTAATGCAAAACCAAACGCAGTGTCATCAAAGTGATTCTGACTTATAGCAACCCTACGCAAGGATTGTGACCACTTTGGGGGTCAAACGACCCTTTCACAGGGGTCGCCCAATCTATAACAGGAGCAAAATGACAGTTAAGAAGTATCAATGAAAATAATTTTATGGTTGGGGGGGGTGGTCACCACAACATGAGGAACTATATGAAAGGGTCACGGCATTAGGAAGGTTGAGAACCGCTGCTATATGGCAGAACCACTGCTATACAGCAAAGAAAACTGCTCCTCTGGGTTTCTGAGACTGTCTTTGTAAGAGCTGACAGGGTCATCTTACGGTTGGTTTTGAACTGTTATATTTGCCTG
Organism: Echinops telfairi; assembly: GCF_000313985.2. NCBI lineage: Eukaryota > Metazoa > Chordata > Mammalia > Afrosoricida > Tenrecidae > Echinops > Echinops telfairi. Next base: position 36,180,053 of record NW_022103920.1, read on the forward strand.
GTTATCATCTCTCTCTACTCCTCTAATAAGAGATCACTATTTTGCTGTCCAAACTACACTGACCCATCTGAGAAGGTTGTCAATTACATGGTGTCTAATCCACCAGCCTTGGGTGGGCCAATTGGAAAATCCAATATCACTGAGTTCAATGCTTGGTACAGTGGTGGGCATATAAGTAAAGTAGATCAGTTAATGTCCATTTGGGGAACTGCTATGAGAGCTGGGCTAAAGTCACTATGCTCCAGATATGCCTTGATTGTAAAGAGCTTTCTAGGCCGTGTCTGTGAAATACTGTCTGGAAATAGAGAAAAATCCAAGAAAACAGAAATAAAGGGGAAGAAAAATAGAAATATGCGAACGGCAAACCCCGCCCCCCCCCAAAAAAAAAAGGGAAAAAGGCTCCACTGGGTGGAGCTTTCATAGTACACCTTTTTGCCGCTAGGTGAGCATCTAGCAACTCTCTTTGAGTTAGTGCACCCAGTGGTGTCACCTGGGAAGGTTCTCTGGTCACAGTGATTTTTTTTTAATCGTTTAATTAGGGACTCATACAACTCTTATCACAATCCATACATACATCAATTGTGTAAAGCACATTTGTACACTCATTGCCCTCATCATTCTCAAAACATTTGCTCTCCACCTAAGCCCCTGGTATCAGCTCCTCATTTTTTTGATAAAAGCAGTTTCGCTTGAACCTTGTGTTTTGTGATGGCCAATTTAAGAAAACAGTGCATGGCTGTGAAGTTTTGTTTCCTGCTCAGGGAAAATGCCACAGAATCTGTTGTAATGTTGAACACCCCTTACAAGAGCAGTGCTGTGGCAAAAACTTAAGTGTATGAGTGGTTTTCTCCCTTCAGAAAAGGTGAAATGTTGATTAGTGATAAACCTCATTCTGGACATCAACTTCCCAAAGAGATAAAAATGTTGAGTCATAGTGTATTTGGAGTTATTTCCACCAGGTCAGCTGTTAATCAAGCTTTCTGTTTAGAGGGTCTGAAAAGATAGCATAACAGTGTGCAACAAAAGAGACCAGTTTTGTGGAAGAAAGGGAAACAGTTTTGTCACCACCACAATTCACCTGCTCATGCAGCCATCTCAGTGTGCTAGTCTTTGGCCAAAAACAACAACAACAACAACAACAACAACAGCATGCCTCTCTTGCCCCATGCACCTTACTCACCTGACCTTGCTCTGTGAGACTTCTTTTTTGTTTTTGAGAATGAAGAGGGACATGAAAGGACAGCGATTAAATGAGGTAGAAGAGCTGAAGAAAAACAAAACAAAACAAGGGAGGTCCTGTCAGCCATCCAAACAGATGAGTTTGGAAAATGTTTCAAAGAATGGAATCACAGATTTGACCAATGTATTAAGTGTAATGGAGAGTACATTGAAGGCGATAAGGTTGGTTTGTAAAAAAAATTTGAATACCTAGGATTGGGGGGAAAAAATCCAGTTTTTATTTGGGTACCCCTCATAGTCCTGTTGGCATCATTTCCACGCTGTGCTTCTTTCACATTTAAACAAATCTGCAAACAAAATTTTCAAAATTAGTAGTCATTAGCATATAAGGGTAAGTCTAAAGGTACTGACTCATTCCAGCAAAAGCTGTTTAAACTTGTCTCCATGATTGGTGGATGGCTGCAGACAAGTTCTCAGAAATACATTTGTCTTACTCTCATTAGGCTGTCTTCAAAAAAAAAAAAAATCTAATTATAATAGTGGCTGGTGAAGACATCTCCAGGCCAGGGAACTTCAAAGCAGAGGGACCAGCTCAGAAAGTAAAGGTGATTATATGGGGATTTCAACAGGGTAATCTAGTAGTATTTCTCAAAAAAAAAAAAAAGCAAGGCAATCACGGGCGTTTATTATGCAGTTTAAGAAGCTTAAAAATCACATTGGTTTAAAGGCCAGGAATATTGAACCTAGGATTTTTTCCCCTCAACAAAAATACACCTACTCAGGCTTCAAGGTTAGCAAGGGATGACCCACAAGAATGTCATAGGGAAACCTTACCTCCTCTACCTTACAGCCCTGATCTTGACCCTTTACACTTCTTCTTGTTCCTAAAATGCAATGAAAACTTCGAGGGAGCAGGGTTTGAGTCCTCTGAGGATGCCCAAGCAGCGTTTTGGACGTGGTGTCAATTGCAGAGTTCAGAGGACTTTGAGGAAAGATTAGAGAGACAGAAACACTGAATTCAGAAGTGTGTACACCTGGATGGAAGATGTATATCAAGAAACCATAGCTTCACATTTGGATAAAGGTGTCTTTGGTTTTGTATTAATACTTCTTTTCTTAGCCTCGTGTGTGTATAATTTCTTTTATAAATTATTGAGATTGTCACTTCAACTGACAGTGTCTTGACTAAAACACCAAGTCTCTGTATTTGGGAAGTGGACATCTTAGATACTCGTATCGTAGAAATAATATTTGTGTTGATTTAATAAAAGTACAAACTACAAAAATAATAAAATGGTCCTTTGGTTTCTTAATCACAGAAAATGGCCAAAATACATAAAAATAATACCATTAGTGTTATGTGCCAGCAAAAGTTGCCACCTTATATATTATGTACTTTCGATTTAGCATCAGAATTTGTTCTAATGATAAGGGAGGTCAATTTGCAATGCATTCAAAGCAGTGTGTCCTCTTCGAATGGGCACTGGCTTTATTCTGTCTTGAGGTGTGGGGGCACTAGGTAGGGCTGGTAGACAACAGAGGGAGAAGGGCCTCCAAGTTTGAATTTATCTCTAAACAACATTTTAAAGCACAAGTATGTATTAGAACAATCCTAGGTTGTCTAGCACTACATCTTTTCTCCCTTTATGTAGTCAAATTAGTTTGTTATGTCATAACTGAAAACTCGCTTTAATTGGCTTACTGATCCCTAAAACTATACTCTCAGAAGTGAAATATTCTTCATCTTGATTTAGCTTTCATTTTCACCTAGTAGAACAACTTTTACAAAAATGAAAAAGAAAACATAGAAGATAACTGCTAAGGATAGGTTGTTTCTATTTTCCTTGAAAGAGGAGATTCCAAACAGTTTGATCTTCCTTTCCTTTCCACTTGCATTTTCCTAAAGCATAAATGTTATCTGAAAGTTCTTTAACCAAAACCCATATGATTCATTTACTCATGTGTATATGACTTCCTTTATGAGCTATACATTTCCTGAGGACATGGACCATATTAACCAACTTCCACATTATGGTATTATTCCCACATACTTTGCTTTATTTTCTAGTTTGTTGGTTTCTTCTAAGTGAAGTTTGTTAAGCGAGAGATATGTGCCAAAAGAGGTGTTAAGTTAGTTCATATTTTAAAGTATATGTATTTATATAACAAAAACCTATCCTATCAAATTTAACTATAGAA
>NW_022103920.1:36184123-36185554 GCF_000313985.2 Echinops telfairi
CATTTTTACAAAAAAAGTATTTTTTTGCGGATTTAAAATTTCTAGAATTGGTGGTGTTAGAAACAAGCATTCAATTTGGAAGTGTGTTATGTATGGAACGTTTACTTTTTTGATAATTATTTTTCATGTGGATTTTTTTCTCCTGATGAAGGGATGACATTTGCATGTCTGTCCCCTTGCTGAGCATCCTGGGAGTTCCTTGACATCAAGGGTTGTGTTTACGCATGTTTTGTACGCAGGACCGGGAAACATTTCTGGTATGAAATAGAAATTCAACCAATATTTTTCAGTAAAATCGAAATCCTCTAAGGACATTTTCTTTTCTTTGTAAAAATACTGCTGGTAATTTTGCAGACATGTTTTCAACATGTCTTATTTTCCATGATTGTGATATTTGCTGTGTATGTCCTAGGAGCGTTTTCTTTTTTGATAGAGGAGGAGGAAAAAGCTAACAGCTATTATTATGTAGAGTAATGGATTTTACCATATAATTGGGAAATAGACTGATTTTGTTACATTCTGGGGGCTTGCTCCAGGCACAACAGCACCTATTTTTAAAGAAAATACAATTAGTGATATTCATAAAGGAAGAACCTGTGGCTTTCTTTTACTCTCCCGTGTCAGCTGATGCTTGGTGACAGTTTTGATCCTCCATGGACTTGTCTAACAATTCCAGCTAGGCCACTCTGTATTGGAACAGGGTAGGAATATAATTGTGCTCTTGTTAAAACATGCTGTAATGTCAGGCACACTGCATTTTAATTCCCATGGTGGGTCCAAGCAATCAGGAAATTCTCCAACTGCGGGAGGACTTTGAAACCGTGTGTGACGTTTTTACAGCTGGACACAATTTCATGCTTTGCCACCTTTGATCAGCGTGTCACCTTAAGCGAGGACAAGGAGACAGGACATGTTACTGTGGACTCTACAACCAATAGAAGCACCTGAATTTCCAGAGAAAGTCCTCATCAAGTAACAAGGATACCCTTCAGACTTACTAGGGATTCCAATTAGAAAGTGCCTATGGTTTATTAACTTACCACTGGTATTATTTTTTAAGTTTTGTGAAAAACAAACAAGCTGAAAGCATGCGATTACAGAGAAGACATGAACTTATCTGATAAATACAGGTTATCTATGTACTGAATTCCTCACAGAAAGCATAGAAAATATAGTCTTTGTGATAAATAATATATGGATAAGAATTCTCCAAGCTACAACTATTACTTGACAATCTAACACCTGGCGATCAAGCACTATGTATTCACTCTTTCTGCCTGGATAAAAGTGGTACTCACTGGGAAATGATCAAGGGCAATTTTAGGAAGATAAAATATTTAGAAGATCCAAGAACTGTTTGAATACTTACTGGCAGGGAGGGAAGTTGTTTGTTCTAGAATCTCCTGTGTCTGGTCCCACGCAATCATATTG
>NW_022103920.1:36187713-36190553 GCF_000313985.2 Echinops telfairi
AGCCTTGCCAGCTGAAGCAGGAAACTGACTAAGGCAGATGCACCCTGGTCCAACCATCAGAAACAAGAGACCCGAGAACTCAAAAGGCGAGGCTCACTGAGCCATTTATCCCTCCGCTCTTCAATTAACCCCACATGCGTTTATCGGCCAGCTTGGCATAATAAACTAACTACTTCAGTTCTATAATCTGTTCTCAATTTGAGAGGATTATGAGTGAAGGGGTGGATTTTAGTCTGTCGATTGGGTCATAGCTTGATGACCTAATTTGGAGGCGCAGGAGATAAATAGCTTGCAGGATGCAGGATGCATACTTAGTCCCTGCAAGACGTTCTTGTTGACAAGCCACATGGAGATTGTATGATGGCAGCCAGAGCCTCAGAGCTGGAGAATCCAGGTGGAGACCCCTGCCAGTGCTGAGATGCTTATACCACCACTGGATCTACAAGACCTTCCAGTCACTGGTCTATAATCATCCTTCATTTGGTGTCATTGCATGTGTTGTGTGAGTCGGAAGAGGAAATTACAGATTGGTACCAGACATATGGGTTAATATCAGATTTATGGACTTGATCTAGACTGGGCTGGGATGTTTTCTCAATATTCAAATGCTCTTGTATATAAATCTCTTTCTCACACACATGAGTGTCTATTAAATTGTTCCTCTAGTCTACCTGAACCAAGACAGTTGTTAAAAATGGAAAGGAAAACATAGTCTTAGGCATGAATGAACTGAAATTAACTGGTATTAACAACTTTGAATCAAACAATTATATGGTTTATTATGTCTCAAATGACAAATTTAAGAGGAATGGTGTTGACCACATTATCAAAAAGAACATTTCAAGATCTGTCTTGCAAAACAATGTTGTATGTGATAGGGTAATATCTATACTCTTACAAGGAAGTATAGGTTATACAACTACTATTCAAATTTATGCACCAATTACTAAAGTTGATGATGAAGAAATTTAGGAATTCCATCCCCTCCTTCTGTCTAAAATTGATCAAGAATGCAATCATGAGTATTGATAAACTGGTCCTTGGAATGCAAATGTTTGAAAACAAAAGGAATGCATGGCCATGATGATACAAAGCTGGAGACCCATGATAGAATGTTGCAAGACCAAGGATTTCTTCTACAGCAGCAAGGTGGGCTACAGCTTGGGTTCCTCACAGAAAGGCACTTGACTAACAAAACTGTTTGAAACTCCCAGACACTAGTGGGAGAAAAAGGAGGCTCTGTACTCCAGTAAAGATTTACATACTCAGAGGCCTACGGGGGCAATTCTCCACAAGCCCTATAGGGTTATTCAGGTCAGAATTGCCTTGATGGCACTGAGAATGGGTGGTGGACTTCCACAAGGCAAATACGTTTAAAGCATAGCATGATCAGCTAGTATAACAGTTAGCACTTAAAGCAGTAACCACACTATTATATTTCATGTTTATGAAAGTCAGGAATTTGAGCAGGATTTAGATGCATGCTTCTCCCATTGCACAGAGCATTCACCAGGGCAGTCCATAATAGCATGTTGCTGGTGGAAAGAACTGAGATAAAAGGTAATTTCTTGTTTTATCTTTGTTTCCTTGTGTAGATAATGGAATGCTGTGCTTGGCTATGCCACTTTCCTCCTCTGGGAAGTCTCAGAATCTCTTCCATGTCTCTCTCTTTAGTCTCAGGACACTCCATGCAGCCTCTCTGACAGGATCACTTCACTTTTTACATGGCAGCTTAGCGTTCTAAGAGAACAATGTGGAACTGCTTGTCCAGTGAAAATCTAAACCTAGAGCTGGTATGCTGTCATTTCTCCCATCCTTTATGTGTTAAAATAGGAAAGGAAGTAAAATTTAATCCTGGATGGGAAGAATGTCAATGCACTTGCAGTCACCCTTAAAGTGCCACAGTATATTATCCTCAATGATGTTACATTTAAGAATCTTTATTAATTGCATTCTTTCTCTCTTCTCTCTGATTTAGGATGTCTAGGTCATTTTAATGATTGTGGAATAGGAATTTATATCAGTCTTAAAACATTCTAAGTGTGCCATGTTGAAATATTACCAATGCTGCCCTCTGTGTTTTGAGTTTATAAGCTATCAGAATCACTTTAATTTTATTTAAACTTTTACAAAAGGAGATAGAAAATCCTGGTGACCATTTCAAAAACCAAAACATATTCTGGTCTTTTATTTCTTTCAAAGATCAAGATTTTTCACTTTTTACAAAAGTCTTCAAAGAATCACTGCCAAAGAAGATGTATTTGAAGTGAATAATAAGAATAACCATTTAGAAAGATATTGTTTTATCTTTTATACTTTGTGTTTTATGATTACTCATTGTTATTGAAATGAGTGTCATTTTAAGCTATGAAAAACATATTTTAGAATAACACACTATTTGACAATGAGACTTTTTCATTTTGTATTTAATTTTAATATTTTAACTGAGCAAATATCAGAAACTCAATATAGATGATAGGCCTTTTATGAGAAAGCAAAATTAACTTTATGCTCATGTTTGATAAGTTTATCTCACTATACTTAGTAAGGAGGAGGGTTTTTATTGTTTACTTTAGAATTATAAAATTCAACAACAACAACAAAAACCCCATAAAAACCTGGAAAAAATGTGCTTTAGGTTCACAAGATTAGATTCATTTTTTTCCTTTGTTGAAGTTAAAGTCTTCCTTATAAAAAATATTCAATTTCGAGTTTATGTTTTTGTTGTTCAGAGATTAACACCTTTTATTCATTGAAGGTATACCGATCACGGACTTCTTTATTTTACTCACTATAATGTCTTGCAATAAGGGCAAAGGAATATTGAAAATAATAGAGGG
>NW_022103920.1:36190983-36192194 GCF_000313985.2 Echinops telfairi
AAAGATACCCTTTGTGAGTAGCTATTTAATGACTGACATATTGATAATGATGTATTAATTATTGGCACATAATAAACCATGTTTATGTGTTACTGGAAGAATAATTAATTGTGTTTGTTTTCAGAACTTAAATTTAGAAAATTACCATCAAATTAAGAAATAAATGTTTCATATTTTTATATTTCACAGGCTTTGATATATATTCTTTTCTCATCTCATGAAAAAAAATATTGAGTGGAATTGCACATACTTGGAAAGTTCACATATTTTGCCTATTGGAAAACAAGTGAGATCAGGAATGCATTTATGCTACCCTATTTTATAAGTGGCTTGGGATATAAATGGATTAAATTAGATCAAATATTGCAAAAGTTATTTTTGATGGATTCAGTTTTCAAACAGAACAACACTTTAATTTTTTGGCTATTTATAACATTTTTGTGTATATATTTTATTAAAAAGATGTCAGACTTCAAATAGAATAAAAAAAGATTATCTCAGGGAAAATATTGTCTTTCTCTGATGCACAAACACACACATAAAGAAATTAAGAAGCAGGTGAAGCCAAAATCACATTTTCTCACATGAAAGGCTATGAAACCACCAGAGCTAGGAATAATATCTAAAGAAGAAGCCAGGTGATTACCAAGGCTAATCGGTATTCCTAAATATGCTGATAAGTGTGAGACTATAAAAGGATTACATTCTCGACTGCTCAAGTCATCAGTATTTGCATACAAATCTGGTAGGGTTCACAAATTGAGAGAGCTATAATACTACCAGATTTGTACCCAAACCCACCATGTTTTCTAGCATTTCCATTTGAGAAAGATAAAATAGGAGGCAAAAATAAACCAAATTCCAGGGAGTAGCTTTGAAAACTCGTGATTAAGTGGTACTCAGTCTAAAATCAAATCAAAGAAAAACACAGAGATCATTGCAAGTGAAGAATGGTATACATTCCAAATTCTAGAGTGGCAGAATGCCTTCCTTCCAATAGAATTTATGTAAAAGAAAACCCTGAGGTAAACAAAAGTCCGCTGTGATAGAGTTTAGGTAAATGACAACACTATGTTTACTCGTAATAAATTGAGAAGAAAGATGTACATAGGACTACCTATCTTGTAAAACACATTCTAACACGTGATACAATCATAAGGCATCTCCTCCCTGCCCACCCTCCATGTCCACTTGCTTGTGGGCCTAAATGA
>NW_022103920.1:36193544-36195017 GCF_000313985.2 Echinops telfairi
GGTGGGCAGTTTGATCACCTAGTGGCCTTTGGCTGAGGATGTCCTCAGAAACGGATGGAGTTCAGTATCCACAGCCAAGAGAAGACAAGAGCTCCAGATCTCCGGCCTGCTCATGGGTCTGCAGCTTGTCACGGTTTCTGGCCTGCTCCTGATCTCCAGCCTGCACCGAATTGCTGGCCTGCTCCCAGGTCTTCAGCCTACTCTGGATCTCCAGCCAGCAGCCACATTCTCTCAACTTTCCAGTCTTCAGTTCCTCCCTCTCTGCCATCTCGCATCCGTCCACACAAGCACAGTGAACCTCACCCCCATACTCTCTTATCTTGCGAGGAACTGACCCTGCTTATTACTGAGTGCCACCTGGAGAGATTGCCCAGGAGCCGCAGGTGGCCCGGGCTGTGCAGGTGCCCCCTGATTCCAACTCTGAATGACCCTCTGGAACGGCCTGAGACTTTCCTAGACTGCAAGTCTTTATGGGAATCAAAAGCTTCATCCTTCTCCCTGAGAGTGGCTAGTGGGTTTGGCCTAATTAGCACTGAGATAGCAGTCCCACCCTGAAGATGCAGAACAATGACATTATAGACTGGGACAATGGCTTCAAAAACGGACTTTTTAGCAGAACACTGATTTTGAGGACCACCTTGGACCAGATGCTTTAATTTTTTCTTTTCTTTTTTCTATTAGGCCCAGGGCCACTATGACTCTGTTTCACCCAACAAAAGCAAAATCATATAAATATTATCGGATTATTATTATTTTAAGTAACTTAAATCTTTCAACTCTCATCTATGAAGATCCTTATTACAGTGCCCTCTCTGATATACTTTTAAGTAAAAAAAAAGAAATGAAAGAATAAATATAGATAAAGGAGACTGTTCATAATTAGAAGAAGAAGGCAAAACAAGAATAATTGCACTATACAAATCCAAATGGATCCCTTTTTTACATTTCTACCATGTACATAAATATGAAAAAAGTTGTGCACGTTTTACACTGGGATTCCAATACTCCTTATGTTGGAGAATTAAGAAAGAAATTTATGGGAATGTTATTGGGTTTGACCTTTTTATTTCCTCATGTTGTTTCTCTTGCTCTGAGGGGCATGCATTCACTTTGCAATGTAAAAAAAAAAAATAATAATAATCATTGAAAATAATGCCTTGTTCAATAATGCCTCTATCAATAAGCCTCCCACTGTGAACCAGGATTCAGCAATAAATATTAATAGATTAGACTTAGTTCTTCATAACTCATAAATTACTTTCATACATATTTGATCCTCACAATGACCTTGTCAGAGAGATGAAGCTGGCCAAAAAGTACATTTGGTGAATGAGTGGTGAAGCAAGAGGAGACTTAGTTGTTCTGAAAACTCAGTCTTACACTTTTCCATAATGCCAGTGCACCTCAAAAATGAAAATTCCTTTTTTCCTTTTCAAAGGATAAGTCTTATAGATGAGGAAATTGAAGCCTAGA
>NW_022103920.1:36197374-36199184 GCF_000313985.2 Echinops telfairi
ACCAAGGGGGAAGCTCATTAATCACTTTCATTATTCAGCTATGAGAAACTAGGATGAAGTGAATTTACAAGAGAATGTGGCATAGAGCATGTGACATTATTTTGTTAAAATTATGCATAAGCTTAGGCAGAGATATAATATTTAAATTATATAATATTTAATGCATCATTTAAAATAGTAATTGTTAGTAAACAGTTAATAGCAGTAGAGGTACCTATAGTTTCTTTTCAAACAGATTAATAATTCAGATCTCAGAGAGCTTCAGTTTTGGATTGTGTTAAGCTGAATGAAGATATCTGGTGTTTTCTCCTGTTCTGATAAGCATTGTATGCTTTTTTGCTTGGTTTCTCTGGAAACAGATGATTCTGCTAATGCCCCATTCAGAACTTCAGTTTTAAAGGCCTAGGACTGCCATTGTCTGCTCTTGATACAGAAGCCAGTATTTCAGCTCAGCTACCTCAATTTGCAGTTCAAGTTTCCATTTGCTTTTAGTCTCCACAGTAACAGGGCATATTAGGGGAGCTCACCCACTTATAAGTATTGTAAACAGATGCTCTCTTACCCATAGGATCTCTGAGAAACTCCCACTGGGATGAACCTGTTAGAATCTAGAGCCAAAACTAGGAGCTATTCTGATAGAAATAGAAAATAGGAAAAGACAGAGTAAAAGAAAAATAAAATAATTGATTAACATTCACTTAGGGACAATTACTTGATCTTACAGCTTTGATTTCCCTCCTCCGGCCCCAGGTGACTAGACCCCTTCAACATTCATTAAAGCAGTTTTGGTATAAACTTTTTGTTGATGTGTATTGTTTTCGCATCTGTTTTCATGGCTGGATATAATTCATGGTGAGTCATTTTCAGAGAAGCACACCTGTCATTTTTTTTCTGTTTTTAAAAAAATAGAGAGACAGAAATGGAGACCTCATGAGTAAAAGAAGAAGAAGAACGTGATTTGTCAAAATAACATCTGATAAAGCACCTAAGAACAGGACTATACTTAGTTTATAGACCGACTAGGATGGGCTTTTTAATTACAAAAAAGGCATAGTTTGAAGAATATTTACTTTCAATGCCAAATAGCACAGTCACATGTCCCATGGAGCCCCATCTCACCAGGAGGACAGCTTTCCCCATACTGTAGGGAACTCTGCAGGGGTCAGTGAACTGTTGTTGAGCGATGCTGCAGAGTCATTTCTGATTCAATGTGACCCTGCGCATAACGAACACAGCACTGCCTGGTCCTGGGCCATGCAGGTGTCAGCAGACAAGGGGAATATATATATAACAGCTCAGAAACTCTCCCATGGATTTTATGAAAAGTTATTGAGATAGATCATTTAAGCACACAGTAAAAGGTAAATTTCAACATCACTTGTGCGGAATTCACTGCCAATTTCAGTACTATAACCATAGAAGAGGAGTTGTAATGTTTTACAGAATTATACAACTATGTTTTTCAAAGTTTTTGATACAAATAGAATTGTCAGCCATATTATATATACAGTAAGGGTGTTAGATTTCTAGGATGCCTATAGGAAAAGTGTTAATTGACATCTATGATTTTAACAACAGGAGCTAACACAACTTGCACTTTAATACCAATATTCAAGACAAATTTACAATAATTTGTGGATGCCTATTTTGATAGATGTGGGGGCTCATTCTGTCTGTTTATCACCTATTTGGGTCCTTGTGTTTGGATGGGTTCTCTAAGGAAGAAAAGGCATTGATCCTTCTACAAAAGTGGTTCTCAACCTTCCTAATGCCATGAACTTTTAATACAGTTCCTCATGTTGTGGTGACC
>NW_022103920.1:36200881-36208812 GCF_000313985.2 Echinops telfairi
AGGTTTCATAACTCTGACTATTCTGAGTGCCACCAAATATGAAGCTTCAACGGCTGCTACGTTTTGTTTGTGGTACTTGCCATCAGTGTCGTCTGGCTTTCTTGAGCCCATCAGCTTTGCTTCTAAAATAGTTGGTATCCTTGCCGACAAAGCTCAGATGCTTGCTATCGAAATGGCGTTTTAGTTTGTTCAGCTTCATAGATTCAGCCGACAGAACTTCACAACAAAGAACATATTGTGGTTTCTCAATTCCTACTGTAATAACTGAGGTAAAACCATACTGTAACGTATCCTCACTATAATTTCTTTTCTTAACATTCTTCTCTACATGATCCATTGTCATGGGATGGTTTGCTAATGAAACTAATATATAACCATAGCTTTAATAATACAAAAGATGATACAAGATAAACTTCAGTCAATATATTTCATTAAAGTTCCTTTGATTTACCAGTCTCTGTGGTTCTTTTTTTACATACCTTTTACTGTCAAAAGGGCGCAGTATTCACTTCAACCACAGCTGAGTATAAAAAGACCAATCACCATCCAGATTAAGTTCCCATGATACAGATATATATATATTTGCAGTAGTTGATGGTTTTACAGTACATGATTTTACATTTACCCAGTAATTATAATTCATGAAGTGTTGTTTTACCTCCAATACTGCTGCTTTCAACACAGCAGCTGCTTTTAACAGAGTAGCTGCTCTCTACACATGTGTGACTGGTCTGCATAAATACATTGTGGTGCCAACCCTGTCACACACACCTGTATTTGTATGGGGTATATGTGATGGTGTTGGTGTGATATCATCACACCGGGTACTCATATATGTGGGCCTATCTGCATGTGGGTGGACCCACCAAGAGACCCGTCCGATGGTTTTCCAATGGTCTTAAGTGACCCTGTGAAAGGGTCTTTCAACCCTTAAAGGGGTTTCGACCCACAGGTTGAGAACTGCTGTTCTACATGTATGTACACCAACAGATATTTAGATCAAAAATGGCTTACTCTGTTGTAGAAATAGCCAAATCCAATTCAGGTCAAGTACATAAGTCAGATGTAAGTTAGAGCCTTCTCCTGGCTGATGCAGCTGCGGGAACTGACAAACAGGAAGCAGGAGGAAGCAGTGCAAAGGGCACATGCTGGTGGATGCAGCGCTGAAGTAATCTGAGTCATTCATTCATCTGGTCAGCGGTTCCATGATGGCTCCTTGGATCAGCAGGTGACAGAGCAGGAGGTTGAGGATCTAAATATAGAATTCATTGCCAGGAGAGGGTGAATAGGGAGAGCCCAGTTCTGCTCAGAGCTTCTCTTATTAAAAAGCCATATCCCCAAGGAGGTGTCAGCGGATGGAGATCTGATCTATAGGTTGGGCTGCACCCTACATTCGCTCAGAAAAATCCAGTTTATATATAATTTAGCCATCACAGTCCTAGCTCTAGTTTGGCATGATTTGGCATGTTTTACTTCATCTTCCATATCACGGCCACACACAAGGCAGCACAGTATGACAAACTGACAGACAAGTGGTGGATGATAACTCAATGTAAGGAAAACCAAAGTCCTCACAGGTAGACAAACAGGTAACATCATGACAAATGGAGGAAAAGGTCATAGGTGTCAAGGATTTTGTCTTGTTTGGATCCATAATTAATGTTCATGGAAATAGGAGTCGAGAGATCAAAAGACATATTGCATTAGGCAAATCTGCTGCACAAGACCTCTTTAGAGTATTGAAAAGCAAGGATGCTACTTTGAACACTAAGGTACACGTGACCCAAGCCATGGTATTCTCTACTGCATCGCATTCATGTAAAAGTTGGACATTGAATAAGGAAGACCATAGAAGATGGGATTTATTTGACTTGTGGTACTGGAGAAGAATATTAAAAGTCCTGAAGATTGCTAAAAGGACAAAATGATCTGTATTGGGAAACATAAGGCCAGAATCCTCCTTACAGACAAGGGTTGCAAGACTTTGTCTTACATAATTTGGACATATTGTCAGGGAGATCAGTCCCCGGAGAAGGACATTAAGCTTGGTAAAGTGGTAGAGCCCTTAGTAAAAAAGAACGCACTTGATGAGATGGATTGACACAATAGCTGCACCCATGGGCTCAGGCACATGCAAATTGTGAGGATGGTGCAGGAGCATGCAGTGTTTCATTCTGTTATGTATGGGATTACTCAATTTAAACATACAATCATAATATTGCCCATTATACCAATTTCACATCTGTAATTCAGTGTCATTAACAAATTTCACCATATTGTCCAATCTTCAGCCTTATTCCATTTCCAGATTTTGCCATCACCCTTAACAGAAGCTGAGTGCACCTCAAGCAATAGCTTCTTCGTTGTCCTCCCTTTCACCTCCGCTAACCACTAATAGACTTCAGAATATATTAGCATAGTCCAGATATTTAATATAAGTGGAAAAGGTGACTCAATTTTACCTCATTGTGAGGTTTTAATGTGTTTAAAAAGCTGGCATGGTAAGTTATCTGGTGAGGGAAAAGAGCAAAATTTGAAATTTTTCTTGCCTCTCCTTAGTGCCTTGCTAAATCTATTGCACATATAAAGGAATTCAGTTTCTTTGATTTGATGCATTAATCAGAGATATAAACTATATACACTTGAATGAAATAACCTAAGGCATAGTATTTACATATATATTACAGATTGGCTATGGATGAGAATTGCACTATTCCTGCCACTCTAATATCCCTTTGTATTATTATCAGTGTATAAAAATATATTACAAAGTTATATTTTACTTCATTATTTTCATACCTGACATTGTTCAATGATAACTGAAGGGTTTGTCTGTCATATTCACATGTCTGGCAAGCTACATTTGTAGAGTTAATGAAAAAAGGCAAATATTGAGTTTGTTTCAGACTAGCAGGACTTGACAGTGAAGCCAACATATGAAGAAGGAAAGAAATAAAATTAGTTTAGCTGGAAGTCTATTTTAAGGATCAACACAGGAAGATGAGACTAGTCATGATGCATTCAGATAACTGTGATGAGATGGACCTGACTGTAGCAGAGGTTTTCAGTAGGAAGCATCAAGAGATGGCTGAATAATTAATTTGGAGCCAGCCATGAAGGGTTTTCAAAGTCAACTTCAATAACTCTACTCCGTAAAGAGGTGTGGTCTCAGAAACCCCCCGGGCAGGGAGACTCTGTCCTGACGGGTGGAGATGCATTGGAATCAACTCAATGGAAGTGGGTTTGTTTTGAGTTGTTCTAGAATCAACAGTAGAAGGGAACATCCAGTCAAGATAATCTTCTATTTGCAACATATCTTACTCTTTGTAAAATGATTATTAAATATAGTATATTGCTAATAAAGAGGAAGGGAAAATAACTTTCGCATATACTTTTCACATTGTATTAATTCCGTTGGCTAAATTTGAAATCAAAACCCTAAAACTCTGAATTCTCCAATACCCTGCAACAATAAAAGATGAACCATCTGAAAAAGGAAAAAGATAAAAGATGAAAAAGTGCATTATTAATATTTTTACATCATATACCATAGTCAATAATATGTGTATGGGAACAGAATATCCTGAGGTGGAGTTCAGAAATCTATAATGGCATAAAAGTTGATAATAGAACTCTAAGAATAATTGTGACCTGAGGGTATGTTTGAGACAGTCTTAGTAGCAAAGGGCAAAGGATTGATGTATAACACTTATTGTGTAACTATTGTGTGTGCAGCCCTAAGCTTTAGATAGATCATTTCAGTTAAGCAGATAGTTGATGAGATATAGACATATAGGTGTCATGTCTCAAGGAAATATGATTCAGAGGAAGGGAGCACATCTGTAGGGTTAATAATCAGGACTTGGAAGACAAAAATAAGATGAACAAGTTGTCAAAGAGAGAATCACAATATAACACCCTCAATAGACATTGGAGAGCCCTGGTGGCACAGTTGGGTAAATATGTGGCTGCTAACTGAAAGGTTAATTGTTCAAAGCCACCAACTAACCTATGGGAGAAAGACGAGGTTGCTTGCTTCTGTAAAGAGTTATAGTCTCAGAAGCTCTAAGGAACAGTTCATTCTGTCCTATAGGTTCACCATGAATAATAATCAACTTGCTGGCAATGGGGTTGGGTTTTGGTAATAGGCAATGGACAGCTACTATGTCTGTGTAGCATTTTAAGAAATATGTATGCTATCACATTACATTTCTTTTTAAATGGTGCACGTTTCATCCCCTTTTTTGTATCTCTGCATAATAGTTGGAACGTTTCAGCCACTCTCAGCCATGTTGGCAGCTGTAGCAAAGGTGTCAGTTTCACATGAGTGGACTTGGTCGTTACTCCTAGAACTTTAAAGAATTGTAATTATTCAACATTTGAATGAGCAGTGCCATTTAAGGAACAATTTCAAAAGTGTTGTTAGCTTTGATTATTATTTCAAAATCTTAAATTGATATTTTATGATTAAATAATAATTTTCTAGTACTTAAAACAAAGCCTAAAGGTGATTGGCTTGAAAAAAAATCCAAGTCAATAGATGTGCAGTGTTTGCTTTTCAATCAGGCATGTATCATAATATTCCCCAAACAGGTGGCATTCTGAATTCCATACATAGTTAAAACATTGATTTCAGAATATTTATAAGTTGGATATAAAGATTTAATTCACCTTACTAATATTGTCTTTTAATATAAACAAATAGTGATTTATAATATGAATAAACCTATGACACCTCTTTCAATAAATAAAAACAAAAATGCCTAAGTCTTTAGAAAGCATTATTTCACAGGGTAGTTGCTAACATTTCATCCATATTCCACTATCTATTAATTGACTATACATCTTCAATTATATAGCATCCTAGATTTAATGAAATATTGTAGAAATTGTATTGAGATAATAAAATATTTTACAATGCTTTCAAACATCATGCAAATTACTGCAGTACCTATTTTACAAATGTTTAATAACAACAAACAACTATTAAGACAATATCCATAGTCCTACTCTAGTACTAACAGAGTTGTGCTCAAACACACATCTGATTGATTTCAATATTCTTATGCTGAATTTTAATGGCAATGGCTCTCAAATTAACTCCACTCAGTGAGCAACTAGTATAATTTGAAACTATACCCAAGATATTCTGCTATAATTGGACAAATATGGATTCTGGGTTGTGCTCATTAACAAACAACTAAATATGGTTTTGCAGTAGAATATCCATACCCTTCAGAGTACTCATATCTTTCCTGATAGTGAAAGTATTACACAAAGGAATATCGTCACTATATCTGGGGCACAATTTCAACAGTAGTTCAAATCAAGGCAAATTGGAATCTATATCTCTAAGTTCCCCTGGCAATTACACTGTAAGATAGCCCCTGACGTCTGGGGAAAATTTGAAATGTGCAAGTAAAAGTTGAGTAACACCAGCTGTAGAGATTAGATAAATCCAAGGGCAGGTGACCAAGCAAATAATTGTCCCAGTGGTAATAGAGTATCAATTATTTAACCAAGTCCCATAAATAGTTGACAAAGATAGAATTGATGGCATCTATTTTCCTTCAAAAAAAATACCATGTATTGTTACATAAGTTAAACAAAAAATATAATGCTTAAATAAGACTATTGAATAGTTTGAGGTAAGATGGAGCCTGAGATGTAATTTTACTGCTTCTATTTTTCAAACATCTCACTAAAGTGAGATAAAACAATCAAAGGAATATCAGAGGAATATTTGAGATAGAAATTTCAATGAATTTATGCTAAAAATGTATGGATATAGCCTGCTAGGAAATGACATATACCTGAAACAATTCTTTGACAATACACAGAGAAATACTACATTGAGGAAAATGGCAGGTCACCTGCTGTTGTGCTAGGTGCTGTTGAGTCAGTTCCAACATGTACAACCCAGTTGTGGTAGTTACATAATCGTGTGTCAACTGGAGGATATTAAGAATGAAGGGGTGGAATCTAGCCTTTCAATCAGGTCACAGCCTAATGATGCCTCCCTGTTGGCATGGACTTCTCATGAGGATTCTGGGAACTTCCTCTCTTTCTCCCTGGAGGTGGGCCACACACTCTCTCTGCTTCACCTTCCTGTGGAGGAGACACTCAGGGAGAGGAGGAGCCCTGTGGAGACCCGCGTCAGCATTGAGACCTGCCCACTGCCACTGGATCCACACGACTTTGCACCCACTGACCTGTGATCTTCCTCCACTCGACATCCTTACGTGTATTGTGTGAGGTGAGTCTGATGAGGAATTTATGGACTAGTATCGGACAGATGGGCTAATATCAGACTTATGGACTTGATCTGGACTGGGCTGAGATGTTTTCTCAATATACAGTTACTCCTTGATATAAAGCTCTTTCCTATACATATATGAATGTCTCTGGACTTGTTTCTCTAGTCAACCCAGACTAACACACCTGTGTACAACAGAGGATCGTTACTTAAAATCTTTCTCAAGCAATAAAATCTGGGAGCAGAAACGGGTTATGAAGCATGTCCAATTTTGGCCAACATATATGTGAAATAACAGAGAAAGGCCATCTAAGGAAATCGGGTTTCGATAGTGGTTTAAAAAGTTTATATTTAGCATGCAGGGAAATTATCACACTGATTTGTGACTACCTTATCAAATGAAAAATTAAAATTGACAGAGGAGCCATGATGATATTCGCTTCTACTTTATTCCCAATGAGTCTTTATGTTTATGAATTAAAAATAAAAATCTATGATGAATCTAAACATCCTTGAGACTAAAACATTTGAACTAGTGAACAAGTAAGTACACAGAAACTATCTCATTTTCTAGTCCAGAGGAAGGCTATCTTTATTATTTTAAGATAATAATTAGATATAAATCTCACTAAATATAAGAAAATACACGGCCATTAAAGAGAAAGGATCCTTTGTAAACAAACAAATCCATCTTGGAAAACATAGAGGCAGAAAGCTCTTTAGAGGCCAGGAAGGCGAAGCTGTGTCCCACATATATTTGCTGTTTTCAGAGGGATTGGTGTTGGGAGAAGGACCCTGTGCTTGATAAAGTGGAGGAGCAATGGAAAAGGGACAATCCCTGCATGCAGCGGATCAACACGGTGGCTGCAGCAATGCGCTCAAACATAAGAACAATTGTGAGGATGGCCCAGGACCATGCAGTGTCTCCCTCTGTATACACAGGGTCCCCACGAATCAGAATGACTCAATCCTGTTCAAGAGGAGATTGCATTTACACAAGGGCGAGTCAAGTATTTTGCTACAAGAGTAGACAAGCAGTTATGACATAGAAACATCAGAATGTGCAGCCGTTATTTCTAACATATCTAGTATGCAATTCTGAAGGTAATTTTTCCACCTGTTTAACTCTTCCCTGAGAAACTCGTTCTCTGCAATTTACACTATGCCAAATAGAAGTTTGGCAACCTCAAGGGACTTACACAGTTTTCCTTTTGATCTTCGTTTTGAATGTTGCAGGCAAGATCGGGGCTATAGGGTGGATCAAGTTAGCTCCCTCAATGGAATTCTTGGAGGACAACACTGGCTACTCCAGAAAAATGAGCAAGTACAGTGTCATGATGGAAAATATTTTCTTTAAAATCCTCAGCAAAACTTTCATGGTCTTTTCCTCACCAGTGCAGTTTCCAATTTTCTTAAGATCTCTTCATTACAAGTTCCTGTGATATGGTGTAAAAAAAGAATCACCATAAACTTCTATGTTGACCTATCTGCCTTGAATTTAACTGGTCCGGCAAATCCCATCGGGAGTCATGGTTTTGACGGCTGCGCCTTCTCTTAAAAGTCCCCAATGAAACCGAGACAAGTGTATGAACTTATCTACGGGTCATAATGACATCTTCAAACAAGCCTGGTTTGGAATAACATATAAACTGGAAAACTAGGAGAAATGTCTTTT
>NW_022103920.1:36209254-36221728 GCF_000313985.2 Echinops telfairi
GGAAGTATAAAAATTTAAATTTGTATTTTTAGAATTTATAAAAAATTAAATAAGTTATCAAATTAAATAAAAATCAGTGTACATAAATTATTTACCTATCTATGCACAGTTCTCTCAGAAAATCTAATACTCAACTGCCATGGAGTCAATGCTGGCTCATAGCGGCCCCCTGGGAGTTTCTGAGAAGGCAGCAGTTTATGGGTCACAGAAAGTTCCGTCTTTCTGCCGTGTAGCTGCTGGGGGGTTCAAACTGCTATCCGCATGGCTGGCAGCCCAACGTGCAACCACTACACCACCAGGGGTCATTAGAAAATAAAATTAATTAATTAACAATCAAGAAAAAAAATCAAAATACCAGCTGCACACACATGCACATCATGGTAGAATTAGCATAGCCGCGACAACCCAAACTAGTGATGTCTACATTATAAAGAAAACCTCTTCGCGCTTTCCTGGGAGACATCAAACACCCCTGTGAACTGAGAGAAGAGATGCCTTGCAGGGAGAACGCACTATTGTAAAGATGTCACTTCTCCTTCAATTACTCTATAAATTCTCACAGACTTTTGTGAAACGTGTCAAAAAGTCTTACAATGTATCTGTACGTGAAAACGAATTTTCATAGCCAAGTGCAGTTTGAAACAGAGAACAATAAATGGAGACTTCCACCAGATGCCCAAACATACGATTTACATAGGGTGCTGTTGTAAAAGTGGTTGGCTTCCTCTTCCAGTAACCTAATCTTGAGTAAATTTTAAAATATTCATTTTCACATGTATCCATTCAGCTGCTCAGCTGCTTTTTTTAAGCCAATTAGAGCAAATATTTAGACTAGACTCAAACTTTAAAACACCAATCTATTGACACCCAAAAATATGAGAAACCTTGTTTGCTACTTCTCTGCTCTGTTTTCCCCCTCATTAAATTCTTGCCCTCCCAGAGCAGCCTGTTAGGAGCAGATTGGCTCCGTGTTATGGAGGTCTTTGCTGGTTGCCTATCCTTAGAATGCTAAGAAGCCCCCTACACCTAAGAGATGTGGCAGTGCAACAGTGCAGCGAATTCCTGACCAAGCTTGACACATACGCGAGCAGCTTCTTAAAGCTGAAACCTCACAAGCTTTAAGGACTTTCCATCCCTACACAAAATGTACTCGTGCTCACTAACAATGCCCTCCCTTTAAACAGAATTCTGTTGAGGCTGTAGCAGTTCTGCTGTTAAAAATACCTTAATTTTGCAGGAAGTTCCTATGAAACTTATAATTGAGTGATCCTTGTAATACAAAATGTAAGGCTTTTATATTACACAAAGCGCAACAAGAAAGGGTAATAAATGACATAGTCAGAGTCAACATTTACAACATATGATTACCAACATCTTTAAAGTATAAGTTACTTCTGTAAATGAGAAAAAAATAACTACAATAGAAAATGTTCAACTATTAAAAAATATTTAGAAGAAATTGCTATTATAAGCAATCCTTAATATTACAAATAACCTAGGGACTATCAATATAAAAAAGGAGATTCAAAATGTTACTACTGATCAGCTTACATAAAAGGTGAAAATAAGCATAGACCATGCTGATATGGGTATATAAACAGTATTGTCATGCAGTATTATAGCATTACAATTTGATACCTACTTTGGGAAGTGAATTTGATGGAAGGTATAAAATTTAATATGTTTATATTTATGAATCAACAACCCACCGTGATTCTTAGGTATAAATTATTGTATATGTATGTGGTATTTAAATAATCTGTTGTCAATTTGAAACTTAAGATGAAGGGGTGGAGTGTAGCCTGTCAATCAGATCGCAGCTTGATGACCTCCTTTGGAGGCACTAAGGAGATAAAACAGCTCGCTGGAAGCGGGACACATGCTCGCTCCCTGGGAGACATTGCAGCTGACAAGACATATGGAGCTATGCTAGTGCCCAGAGCTAAAAGATCCACGTGGAGATCCCTCCAGTGCTGACATGCTTACAATGCCACTGGATCCACAAAACTTTCCACCCACTGGCTTGTGATTATCCTGCATTCAGCATCATTGTATGTGTTTTGTGAGTCTGAAGAGGAATTTATGGATTTGTATCTGACTTATGTGTTAAGAAAGGATTTAAGGACTTGATCTGGACTGAGCTGGGATGTTTTCTCAATATTCAATTGCTCTTGTATCTAAAGCTCTTTCTATATGCATATGAGTGTCTATTAATCTGTTTCTCCGGTCTATCCAGACTAACACAATGTGTAAAACACAGAACCGTATATTGTTGTTTTTATGATGTACTGTTGATTCCAACTGAACATGAATATATACATATATGTATATATATACATATATGTGTGAATATCACTGCTATCGAGTTGATGACTCACCGTGACCCTATAAGACAGGGCAGAGTTGTCCCTGTGAGTTTATGAGACTATAAGTCTTTAAGGGATGTGGGAGGCCAGGTTGACTAGAGAAACGAATTCAGTGGCACTCATATATGTAAGAGAGAGATTTATATCAAGAAGTTTTTATATATAATGAAAACATTCCAGCCCAGTCAAAATCAAGTCCATAAGTCTACAGTAGTCCTTAAGTCCAATACCAGTCTTCAGACTCACACAGCCACACACAATGATGCAGAATGCAGGAAGATCACGGGGTCGATGTGTGAAAAGTATTGTGGATCCAATGGTGGTGGAAGCATCACAGGGCTGCCGCAGGTCTCAGCATGCTCGCCAGCAGGCTTAAGGTCAAGGCAGAGAGAGAAAGGTCTGCCTCCACTAAGTCGTTTATCTCGATGGCACCTCCAAAGGAGGTCATCAAGCCACAGCCTGATTGACAGGCTTAATTCCACCCATATCTTCTTATGGATGCCATGTTGGCACACAAAAACGAACTGTCACAAGAGAATAGAACACCTGGTTTTCCTCCCACAGAGCACACTGCTGACCGTGCAGTTCGCAGCCTGATAGGTAACCACTTCACCACCAGGCCTCCTAAATTGAGCCTTTATGACCCTGTAAATCTTTTTGGAAGAAGAGTACCCGGTCTTTTTTCTTTCCTCCCTGTGCTGTTGGTAGATTTAAATTGGTTAGTAACGAGTGTTTCACCATTGCACCACCAGGGCTCTCTGATAGCTATGGGAAAACCACCAACATGTGTTATCAACAGTCTATTGAAAGGAAATGAATTCGTATAAGACACCAAGCTAGAGTAAGGGACAGCTGACCATGGAGCCAGGGTGTCTAGATTTGAATTACATGCTATTCAAATTAAATGTGTTCTTAGATGAGCCTTCTTAACTGTCAGTAGTCTATGTCTACCCTGCGGGGACGTATTTGACCCCAACAATCCAACTTTCTTTATGGATTACTTTCAAATGTAAACAGGGCACCGAATAAATTTCATTTTCAATGGTGGATATTGGCCAATATTCTTGGACATAATGAAAAGTTCTCCAAAGGAAACAAAAGTCGTGGAGCATCTCTTAGCATCAAAGAAAGGTCTGATTATCAAGCAGTATTAAGAAGTCATCTAGATTTTATTTTCAGTAATTTAAATTCTTTGGAATTTATTTTAAAAATATATATAATAAGATTTTTCATAATTGAAATTTTTAAATCAAGGAAGAAAGGCAAACAATATAAAAATAGCAGGGAATTAACAATGTGGACTTTATTACTACCGGACACTATAAATTTACTTCTGTTAATCTGTTGATTATGACTTGTTTTTGTTTGGGTTTCTCATAGATTGTTTGTTTTGTAAGGGTTCCTAAATGTATCCAGATACTTAATTCATTCTTTCATGAAATTATTTTACAAAATAATCTTTAATGTCCAATTCAAGTTTATCCTATCTGCTAAATAAATGCTCATTAATCTATAATTTCTCCAGTATCCAAAATTCAGCATCTTTCCCAGAGGAAAAGGCTCATAACTTTGTCAATGTTTTGAATTCACATTGAGGAGGTTGATTGCTTATTGATTTCAAAGATTTCAAAGGATGAAACTCTTAAAACTAAAGATTTTCAACAGAAATTCCAATGGAGTGAAATTGAACGTTATTACAGTTTATTTAAATAACAAACAAATAAATTTGCTGCCATAGCGTCCAAGCCTACTCATAATTGCCTTACAGGCAGGGCAGAACTGCCTCTGTGGGTTTTTGAGTTTGCAACTGTTCATGGAAGTAGAAAGCCCAAGTGCGGCCACACAGTGACGGGTGGTTTCAAACTGCATACCGTGCAGTTAGCTGCCCCAAACATAGACACTTTTACACTTAAATAATTTCAATTTCCTCATGATGAGGGTTCAATACACGAGGTACATAAGTGAACTCTATGTGTACGCAGTGGAGAATTATTTCATTTGTGAGGGGGCAATACAAATCGAGGAGGCTGAGAAGCTCTGCCCATGTTGCAGATTGAACTCAGTTTTATTCTTATGGTTCATGCTGACCTGAATCTGGAAGCTCACCGAGTGAGATACCTAAGAAAGGTCCTCCACTTCCTCTCACCGCATGTTCTCAGGAGGAGGAGGAGGTGGAGGAGGAGGAGAAAGGGGAGAAGAAGACAGCACAGCCAAGTGTCTCAGAGAAGGAAGGGTGGTTGTCAGGCACAGAACAGTTGAAGGTACTTGTGTCAGGGTAAACTGATTCAGAGGATAGAGCAGAAGCATTAGACTGTCTATCAGTCACAGGACAAGACCTCTGCCACTCTCAGGCCAATATTGGCTTAAGTACTACACTGTTCAAACTACACATTTGCACAGATATGCAAAAAGAAAGAAAAATTGCTTCGCAGAGGATATTTTCCAATTGGAGGGACTAAATCTTTAAGGGCACTTTCTCTAGAGGAGGCTGGTGTGTTTGTACCAACGACTTTTCTTTTAGCAGCTTAACACCCAAGAGCATCCCTCATTGCTCCGCATTGGAGTCTAAGATACCAAAGTTTCAACCTCTTTCCAGTATTCGTAATACAGGAGCCTGCATTTTATCCTCTGAGGATGGTGGTTTGGGGCCAATGCTTATAAACATTACAAACAGAATATAGTTGAAATAATTGTGATTTCAGTGATGAGATTGAGAAAAATGCATTTCCCTCTACTCCCTTTTCTCCCATTTTAAGAAAACGAGTTCCCATTTGTGTTGTTTTTTTCTCGTTGTGGTGAAGTTTTACTTGATGTTCAAGTTTTGTCAGAAGAACTAATCTCCCTCCATCCGGTTTAGCTTAAAAAAAATCAGCTCATCACTGAGTTAATTCTGACACATAGCAAACCCACAGCACACAGAAGAATTGCTTCTTTGGGTTGGTGACTCCTCTACAAATCTTTATAGGAATAGACAGCCTCATCTTCCTCTCATGGAACAGCTGGTGAGTTTGAACTGCCAACCTTACAATCAGCAGGTGAACACTTCACCTACTGTGCCACCAGGTCTCTTTTGAATTTCACTCTGTCCTATTTTTCTAATAAACAGAGTGGATCTCATCTAAGAATTTCTGCATACATTTTAAGAAACCAGATTCCCCATAGGTTTCTGTTGGGTGACATTGTTCAAGCCTGGGTTTTAAGGTGGCTTCACAGACCCATGAATTTATGGGAATTGTATTTTGTTTTGTTTGGAATTGTGGTCTTGGAAAAGCATACAGGCAGATCTACCCTGTCTGATAGCCTCCCTGTGAGTCGTTATTGACTCCATGGCAGTCACTTGGGTTTGGATTTTGCGTCTGAGTTGTATAGAGCTGAAGGTCATGGCTAATGTTTTCCATGGTGCTCTCTAAAATATCAGTTCTATTCACTTACAACTGCTTCTCACATCTGTTTGAAGATCTAAACTTTTAGCAATTTTCTGAAAAATATTGATATCATTCAATTTATTTTAAAAGTTCACTAAAAACTAACAGATTGTTTACTCTTATTGATATAACAAAACTTTAAAAAGAGGCAAATTATTCGAAATTGCTTCTGTAAAGGATCCCATCGAGTTGTGGGTTATATGTTGGGCTGCTAACCACAAGGGCAATAGTTCAAAAGATGACTTTCTCTGTTCCCATACAGTCTCAGAAACCCACAGGGGTAGTTGTACCCTGCCCTTCTGGGTCAGAATCTACGTGATGGTAGTGATAGTGGAAGCGTGGTGTTTCCAAAGCGGGATATGGCCTCCTGAGGGCACTGCAGGGACCCAGAAGGGCCACACACGCAGATATCTACACTTTGTTGTGGGTGCTGAGCTGTAATACAAAAGAGTTCAATTGCTTGATATTGAGGATTTTTCCCCCCCTGAAAGTGGGTGGTAGGCCAAATAAGATTGGGAACCTATGCTGTAGATGGTAACATTAAATTTGATTCTGATAGTTATTCAAAGAACTGATCGATTTATAGGTAACTAAACACATATTTTCAAGAGTTAAAGAAATTGAATTCATTCTGACAAAAAATGTTATGTCCTGTAGTGTGTCAGCATAAAAGAAAACATCTTTCTAAGTAACTTGATATTGATATTATGTGAAATGTGTTTTATTTTAATAAGGGATCATTCTGCTTTAAAACTACTAGTTCAACAATTTATCAGATGTTAAACGACTTCAAACTTTACAATGACCCAAAACAATGCTTCTGGGTTTAAAAATTATCTTGTGACTAGTGCAGCATGATTTTTGCAAATGTCAATCAGTCATAACCTATCTTAATAATTTCCTTTATTTTCTATACTTAAGCCTTGGGAAAAAATACCTTTTCCACTTAGTTTATTTTATGGACTCTGCCTTTGATTCAAAATTCCATAACTTTAATTCATTCTATAAAACCCTTGGTTTGAGTTTTATCAGAAACCTCAGTTTTTTCTTCCACACACAAAAGTAACAAGTAAGAAATAAAAGATTTTGCAAATACTGAATTTTAGTTAAACAATTTCATGGGAAACAATTTTTCTCCATCTTGTAAATGTACATATAACTACTTATAGCTTTGATGAACAATCAGTGAGTAAAATAACAATATGTTTAAAATGCTTTTAAATTAAGGAAAGTTATACCAGAGATTATCAATGTAAACATACTAGAACACACTAAAATAGTATGAAACCCCATATGATATGAACATTTCAATGGAAGAAATTATTTTAAGTGCTATTTTTTTCATGCAGTGTTTCCATGTAAGTGTGTAATGTAAAATCCCAAATGTCATAAGCATTGAAACCTGAAAATTGGAAATTAATGAAGGTTAAAATTAATAACATAGAGATTTACTATATTAAGACATCATCTCTATTAAATGTTTACCAAATTGATGGTGGTTAAACATGAATGATAAAATTTCATTAAGCTAATCTTATGCAAGTGTATGATTTTCAATTAAAATAAATGAAAATGAATTGTTCAAAGAAAATGTAAAATGGTCTGTCACTTTTCATTTTAAGTAAATGCACTGAATAATATCTATGCTATATCTTTGTGATATAATGCATGTATTAAGCATTATTTTTATTCAATAGTAGCTACTACTGTATTTCATTTACAAATGGCATTCATGAAGACAGAAGTCTGTGTCCCTTGTTTGCAATGTTATCTTTAATGTCTGTCCTTGCAAACATATACCATGTATTCGATATGTACTCTTCATGAAGAATTCCTTTGTTTGTTTTTTTCCTTTTATTTACATTATTTAATATTTATCTACCCCTTCAATTCACTTTGCTTCCCTAAATCCTCTAACATTAAGCTGTTGT
Source organism: Echinops telfairi (assembly GCF_000313985.2). NCBI lineage: Eukaryota > Metazoa > Chordata > Mammalia > Afrosoricida > Tenrecidae > Echinops > Echinops telfairi. Next base: position 36,216,977 of record NW_022103920.1, read on the forward strand.
TGTTCTGACAATAATTGAGCATGGCTTTGATGAACTTTAGCAACCTACTGTTTTATTAGTGTTTATATTCATTGCATCTATAATAAAAATTTTAAATCATCCTTCACTAAATCAAATCTCTAGACTAAGTGGAAGACGTCCTTCCTTCCAAGGAATATATTGACATGTTTTTGTCTAAATATGATTGACAGTTTCTCATTTTTAAAATTAGTCAATGTAATTGTAGTATAACTACTATGTTTATCCCCTTTCCAGGGTTTTCAGAGTAAATACCACAAACTAGTTGGCTTTTGGGAACAGATATTTCCTTCCACAGTTCAGGAAGCTTATAGTCTAAATTCAGAGGGTGCTGAAGGCCATGTGTTTTCCAAAACCTATAGGAGAATGTTCTTTCTTTGCTGTCAGCTTCCGGTAACCCAAGTCGTCACTTGGCTTATAGAGCTATCTTCTAATAGCTATTTTCCTTTTCTCTGTCTCTTAGTGTGCTCTTAAATTTTATAACAGCAGCAGTATGATTGGATTAGGGCCTACCTATTCTACTATGACTTCATCTTAACTCATCGCATCTCCAAAGACTCTATTGCCAAGCACACTAATTCGAAGGTACCATGGTTAGCACTCTAATATCTACTTTGGGTGACAAAAATCAATCAATAAAGATGAGTGTAAAATTAAAAGGTACTTTTTAAAAATTAAATAATGCCCTGACCTATTTTGAAAGCCTAATAGATATTTTAGAATGTACAATTCCCCAAATATGAAGTTATTAATTTTCCCTATAAATCAAATAAATTAGAAGTAAGACAGCTTTAAATATTGTGTCCTCTTTCCTTAATAATTAAAATATATAACATTCAGATGAAAAAGTTGTTTAGATATTTTTCAGACACTGAAATCAGGAAATGATTACAAAATTATAATGGTATTTTCCACAATGGTGAAACATCAATCATGTTTTCTAAACTCTAGGGAGTATATGTCAATGTTTCTCAAGCCTCTTTTTACCGCTCTGGTTTTGGTCAGTGTTAGATGTCCTGGACTTGGTTCTGACTCGTTGTGACCACAAGGATAACAGAAAGAAACACTGTCCGGTTCTGGACATGCTCAGTGTTGTTGCTATACTTGAGCCCATTGTTGCAACCCCTCCCTGTGTCAATCCATCTCATGAAGAGACTTTCCCTTTTCCACTGCCCTTTGCTCAGGATGATGTCCCTTTCTAGAGAGGGTCTCTTCTGATAAGATGTCCAAAGTACTTGAGACAAAAATCTCATCACCTTGTTTCCAAGGAGCACTCTGATTTGTCTTCTTCCAAGACAGACCTATTTGTTCTGGCAATCCATGGTACTTTCAATATTTTTCGCCAGCAACAGAATTCAAATGCATCAATTATTCTTGGTCTCCCTTATTCAGTGTACAAATATCACATGCCTATAGGACTCTCACTCACTGCCACGGAGTCAATACTGATTACAGAGACCCTGTGAAACAGGGTAGAACTGCCCCCCCTGTGGTGTTCGGAGGCTGGAACTCTTACTGGGAGCAGGAAAACATCTGGCAGAATTCCTGGTGGTTACAACTGCTGTGATTATCATCCCAATCTGTAACCACCGTATCACCAGTGATTCAAAACACCATGGCTTCAGTCCGGCACATCTTACTATTTAAAGTGACATCCTTGCTATTCAACACTTTAAAGAGCTCCTATGCAGCAGATTTACACAAGGCAAAGCATCTTTCGAGCTCCTGTCGATTTTCTTTATGAACACTGCTTGTCGATCCATTGGTAGAACTCTTCAATCTCCTCCTCACTAGCCTTAGTGTTCGGTGCATAAATATGAATGGTGTTTGTATTGACTCGATTTCTTTGTAGGTCTATAGGTATTATTCTATCACAGATAGGGTTGTACTTAAAGAAAGATCTTGAAATGTCCTTTTAAATGATGAATGAGACATCATTCCTGTTAAATTTGTGATTCCGGGCATAGTGAGCCATATGATTGTCTGATTCAAAAAGGCCAGTATGAGTCAATTTCAGCTTACTAATACTGTGGGAGAGATATGCATGCGCTTCATTTCATTTTGAAGGACTTCCCATTTGTCTAGATTCGTACATTGTACATTCTAATTCACAATAATCAATGGATGTTTACAAGTGTATCTTCTCATTTTAAGTCATGCCTCATCAACAAATGAAGTACTTGAAGCTTTATTCCATTATTATTATTATCAGACTCTAATTTGACAAGCCTTTGCTCCTATTCTAACTTTTTCAGTGGCTAATTCCTCCAAAGTAGACAGCCTTATCTTTCTTGATAGCCTGTCCTTTCTTTGGTGAAAGCTGTTCACCTTACATAACCCTGATGGTATCAGAAATACAAATGACGTCGCTTCCAGGATCATAGCAATATGCAAGCGACTGCAGTAAGACAAACTGACAAACCAGTGGTGGTCAGCACGTTTAAACTTTTAAATTTCTACAATGCATTAAATCTCTGTCTAGAGTTAAATGCCAATCTCTACTTCAAGCACCAGTAATATGGGTAAGGGATTCTCATAGCATAACCCCCAACCATTTCTTTACCCCAAATTCACATATATTTTACTTTCCGGATAGATAATGATACTCATTTAAAATACATAAATAATATTATTAGTATCTATTTACCTGATGTATGCCATTCCCCAGTTCAATAGGGCATACTACTTTACAATGAAACTTAGCATTTGGTGCAGAAGTCAAGATAAGTAATAGTTATATTTACCCTCTCATGAAATTTATAATCTATTGAGTATCATTTGAAAAAGTGAGCCTTTCCCTAAAAGGTTTCTATTGATACAACTCATTGTGCATGAGATGGGAGTCTATATTTTGCTAATTTTTCCTCTTCATTGAGTTATCTGGATTTCCAGATAAATTTGGGATAACTTCAGTTTATGAATGAGTTTCTTTCTCCACTGCAGTATGCAGAGTATTAGCTACAATATCTAAAAAAATTACATAAAATTTCAGTAACTTTGTAGCTTTTCACTCCACAAGAGCTACATTCATATTACTAAGTACAGCCAATTCAAAATGCGTGTCTAATGGATAAGGGTTATATTACTGATAAATGCTGTCTTGCTGTGTCTTTGCATATAAGAATGATGTTTTGTTTTAAGTGCTTACTATATCAGGTTGATCTAACTGCAAAATTAAGTCAAAGGGCTAGAGTTTTCATCTAAATCTGCCTCATTCTATATCAATTTTCTCAACTGTGAAGCAGAATATATTGCTTCTATGTCAAAATATTGTTTGGTAAAAATTATGTATGCAGGAGAAAGATGAAGTTGTCTGCTCCTGAAAAGATGTGCGGTCTCAGAACAGGGGCAGTTCCACTGTGTCTTACAGGGTCTTTATAAGTTGGACTGGACTAGATGGTATTGAGTTTAATATATATTATATATATTCACACATTATGTATACCATTTTCATTTACAAAATCGTGTGATATAGAAACAATATATTACCGATCTATCCATATATTATTGATATATTGTTCATATTACATATCATGCACATCTATATATCAATACAGATTTGATATGGGGCTCCTTTCCTGCTGGAATCATATAAGAAGTAACCTAGTGACCTGTGAGAAATTTCACTATCTACCACATCACTATCACATATCACTATCTCCCCTGGTGAGCTTACCCCTCCCCTGTTTGGAGTCAATATAATTCACATGAGGGACATTAATGTTGCCTTTCAATTTCTCCCAGCTAGCATGATCTGTAGAGGCATGGAGGGGACCTGGAACTTCCACATCTATCTGGAAGTTAAAAGTAAAATAGACTCTTTCATTTTATATCCTCACTTGATCTATATAACTGTTTACTTTAAGTAATAATACCAACATGATTTTAAATTAAATGAATAAAACAATGTAATGAGAAGTGGGAGGAGGGATTTGGGAACACACCGGTCTTAAGTACTTACATTACATGTGAAAACATCTAATGGTATTGAAATCTTAGGATAAATATTAAACAAATAAGCCTAGAAGCAAACTCAGAAAGAATCATAATTAATATATTTAAAGAAAATAAAATCAGTCATATAAAATATTCAATTAAAATCAGAGCAAATAGAAATACATGAGAAGGGAAAAAGAACCAAAGACAAATGCAACAGCTACAAAATTAATATTCATGAGCATTGCAGCTCTTATTACAATTATGTCAATAACCATTTTAAATTTGAATGGTCTGAATGCATCAAATAAGAGATACCAATTGTCAAACTGAATAAAAATACAAGTTCAAAAAATACTTGTATTCAAAATATCACTTTAGTTATGAAGTCTCATGTTGATTAAAAGTAAAGGTAGGCAAAAATCTTTCATGCCCAGACTGACAAAAATTGCTGAGGTCACTATGCTAATTTTAGATAACAGACTTCAGAGAAAGGGCAGTTATCAAGGATACAAAGCAAAATGGTATAGTGGGGCAAGAATGATTGACTTATGTTAAAAACTGGAACAAATTTTAAATGGGTCAAAAGGGAGATCAACTGATGAGGTGTTTTATGTTAACCTTAAAATAACTGCAATGATCAACTTTATATATAATGTGCTCTGTCTAATAGCAAGGCTAGCCACATTCCTGGTTGTCATCCAAGGATTACCCCCCAGATAGGGACCATGCTTAAGGATTTTGATCTTTCACTATCATCCATAGCAAACTGGATGGTCAGAATTTAAGCTCTAACAT
>NW_022103920.1:36223485-36238329 GCF_000313985.2 Echinops telfairi
TTCCATTTTTGCTCCCAAATCCCCTCATGCTACCCACCCCCAATTTCCAATAAACCATTGCATCAGTTATTCTCTCTATGCATCATTCCTTCTGTGCTTCATAAACTTGGAAATATAATAGAAACCATTTTAAAAATGAAACATAAATGAAACATAATAAAAAAGAAAATATAAACATAAAGAGTCAAAAAAAGAAGACCAGCAGCAAGATTATAAAAGCTAAAACACAAATTATTGTCCTGGAACAAGTGAGAAATATTTAAGCCTAGAATACATTCAGGTTGGGTCGAGAGGAGGTCAACTGACCAAGTATCATATTATACTGTCCTTTGATCTACCATAATCGGGTTTACAATAATCTCCCTCTGATACTAATGTTGTTCAAGTTCCTTATCTGTGACCCGAGGGGATCTGCCAGAGGCTTAATCTGGCTAGATGGATTTTGGGTTCCCACTGTCTGTGATGACCTTATACCCATTGTGTATTCACGATTTAAGCTCTGATACTTTTCCCTCCATCATATTTTCATTTTGTTATCATCATCTTTGGATTACACAGGCTAGTGTGCTTCTTCAATGTGGCCTTAGTTGATGCCTAATTTAGATAGCAGCTTATTTGAAGACAAGCCTTTAAGATCCCAAATGCTATTCTTATTGATAGCCAGGCACCAACTGCTTTTTCACCACAATTTTCTGTAGCACCCTTGACTTCAGAGATCTCTTCACGAAAGACAATATCAAGCAGAGCTATGTTATAAGAATTAACTGTTCTTGGATTGGGGCTGGAATTAAGTGGGAGTCCAGAATTCATCTGCTTGTCCACTGGTTATGAATGACTCTGGTTTACTTTAGCAGTAGCAAAACCCAACAATAACAAACAACAAACCTTCTGAAACAAAACAAACAGAAAAGAAAAACATTGTCACTACACCCCTGGGCTATAAGAAGATTGTATTGATAACAATAATTTATTCAATGACATAGAATTTAAGATACTGTTGATACGAACAATTTATGTGAGTTATAGTCCAACTATAAGCAAAATCCATGAGTTGTTGACTTGGACAGATTGAATTCTTAACTGATCGAGCTCTGTTTATATTGCACATGTGGGTTGATGCTAGGGAAAATTGTCTTGGACATTCCTTAAAAGCGCAAATCCTTGCCTACCAGATCAATATTTATCATATTAATTCAAGGGGACCATTGAGATACTAAATAGATGGTGGTTCTGGGTACCTTTTCACTGTATGCCTACTAAGCCAGGGTCCCAATCAAGGTTCATCACCACCATTTCCACAGAGTTGGGGTGGTCATTCCTTTGCTTCCTCTCCCTTCAGGGAGTTCCACGCTTAAGTCCCAGGGCTCCAGGGCTACAGGTAGTTTTCAGGTAGGGCCCAGTTTGTTCAGTCAGGGCCTTCTGGTTTGTCAAGTTCTTCTGGTTTGGCCCTTAGAGAATGCCATGTTTTCTAAGTTCAGTGTCTCAGGCAGCAGTTCTCAACCTATGGGTCACAACCCATTTGGAGGTCGAATGACCCTTTCACAGGGGTTGCCTAAGACCATCGGAAAACACATAATTTTCACAATATATAATTACATATTGTTTTGTGAGTAATCACTATGCTTTAATTATGTTTAATTGTGCTCAATTTGTAACAATGAAAGTCCTTCCTGCATATCAGATATCTACATTATGATTCATAACAGTAGCAAAATGACAGTTATGAAGTAACAACGAAAATAATTTTAGGGTTGGAGGGTCAGCACAATATGAGGAACTGTATTAAAGGGTCACAACATTAGGAACGTTGAGAACCACTGGTCTAAGGTCAAATAGCGCTTAGTCTAAGGCATGGTTTATGGAGGGTTGGGTAGAAAGCTATTCAAATTGTCTGGCCAGGAAGAGAGAACAGGGTCATTCTTCCCTTGGATTCCCTACAATTATTGTTAACACCCCTTCTGGATATGACATAGCTCCTCCTCATTTACCCACCAAAAGAACCACCAGGGCCTCCTCTGAAACAGAGACCTTCCCCTCCCCTGCTCTCAACTTCCTTTTCCAGTAGGGCTTTCCTCTCTTGCCTGTGGACAACCTGTTCATTGTGACTCCTTGTCTCCATGCTGCACGGCGTCAAGTGCATGGTGGTGTCTGATACGAGGGCTCCTCAATTCCCATAAAGACTTACCCGCTTGCCAATCCACAGAGCATTGCCACCTGGACTTTCAGTGTCATTGTAAGTCTAAACCAACTGAAGACTGTGACTTTAGCTTTTGTTTCCTTTTAATAACTTACTCTTCAATGCTATGTATTTTTTAAAACAAACAAAATGTTTGTTTTAAACAATCTAAACAATATTGAAATATTCTGGAAAATATTTGATTTTGATACCAAATACAGTAAGTTCACAAATGTGCACTTGGAAAGGTGTTCATTTTCAGAAAAAAATGATTGTTAGCTAAAATAGTTGTGTTCATATAAGCTACCATGTATAGGACCAATGTATGGAGATAATATAATAAGATATTTTCAGAGTAGAAACATAAGAAAACCAAATGAAAAGCAATCATTTAGCTTGCCGAAGACATGTGTTTAGAGATGAATTGAAAAAGAAAAATGAATTCAACATAAAAACAAACAAGTTAAGACTTAAAGGATGAGATACCTGTGTCAGGTCGGGTTGACCAGAGAAACAAACGCCGTGATACTCGAATATGTGCAAGAGAGAGCTTTCTATCAAGAAGTTATTTTTAATTATGCATCAATAAAACACGCCAGCCCAATCCTACTCAAGTCCATACGGTCTGGTTATGTTTCATCTCACTATCTCTTTGACAGCTATTCTCTCCACTTAGAATTCAGTCAGTATCACTCAAGGCAACATGTATCGTGTAGTACCGATATAACAGGTGCCACGTGAGGCACAGAGTAAAGATAAAAACTGTAAAAAGCATGATCTTCGTTACCTAGTGCTACTGTAACAAAAGTTACAACTATGTGCTTTTAACAAACAGAAATTCATTGTCTCAAAGACTTGGAAGCTCGAGGTCTGAATGCAGGATACCAGGGGAAGTCCGTCCCCTGTTAGCTCTGGGGAACAGTCTGCGTTTCTTGATGTTCATATGGTGCGGTATCAATCGTCCCCTATCTCTCCTACTGCTTCTCTGTGCCTACTCTGATTTTTTATATCTCAAGAGAGAGTGATTTAAAACATACCCTGCACTACCCCTGTCTAGTTATTTTAACAAAGACAATGTTTACAAATGATATTATTGGAACTACAATATTATAAGGTTCTATAATATCATAAGATATTATAAGGTTTAAAATTTTGAACATATTTTTGAGAGTCTCAATTCAAATCATAACAAGTCTGTTAACAAAAATAGATCAAAAAGTCAATATCCATTCTTAAAAGTGGTGCTTAAAATAAGTAATAGCTTAGTATTTACATTCAGATGAAATTGCATAAAGAGGATTTGGATACAAGAGGATAGTATGCTGAATTCTTAATTCAATGTTAACCCACATGTACACAAGAACTCACTGCCATTGATTCAACACTGACGCATAGCAACACAAAAGACAAGATAGTACTGCTCCTGTGGGTTTCTGAGACCGCCATTCTCTGAAGGAATAGTCAGTCTCATTGTTCTCCCTCAGAGTGGCGTGTGGTTTCAAAATACTAACCTTGTGGTTTGCAGGCCTGCACCTAACCCACTACACCACCAGGGCTCGGGTTCTATGTTAAGAAAGGCATAAGTAATAACATAATTCTTAACATTCTATGAATTCATATATATTATTTCTAACCTGCTATGTAAATTGTAAATTGGATCAAAGAAATAGAAAAGTAAAGATCCATCTATATTAAAACTATGATAACTAGTATAATTTTAACAGCATGTAAAATAATGCATTAAAAAGACATGCCAGATGTAAAGAAATTAAAAAACAAAGAAATTTTGTATGAGAGCTCTCTGCTTTATTAAAATAAATAAATTTTAGACTTTACTGCTTATATGAAAAATATCTGAAGCTCAAAGTAAAAAATAGAATTTACAAATAAAATGGTTGTACAATATAAGAATACAGATTTAAATTAAGAAATTATAGGTAAGCATTTTTGCATATGATGTGTATGAGAAATGATATGAAAAAATGGCCCAGCACAATATCTGTACCTGGCAATATTGCAGGAGATTTTATTTTGAGATTTTCACTTTCTATATTTTCCGTTTGTCTGTATGTGTTTTGAGTTTAGGAGGAGAAGGCAGAGGAGGTTTGCCTGAAAAGTAAGCAGAGATTCTGGTTTGTTTGCTATTTTGCTTTTACAAACTATGTTTCACCTTCTTTACCTAATTAACTAGTTGGCTTACTATTTTGTTGTTGTAGCAACAAAGAATAAATCTGGGAATGAATGGCTATGAACAGGGAATATTCTTAGCTATCATGGCCATGACGTTAATGTGCCATTAGAAACGTGAGATACTAAGTGAGCTGAAACCTGTTTATTTTTCATTACTTGAAGGAATATTTATTCTTACCTGGTGTGGTCACCGCTATAGCTCTCAAGGTTTATCACCCTACTCTACTATCAATTGACAGTTTTGAAGTGTTTGTTTTATTTGGAAAAAATGGCACAGACACCACATACATTTCAATGACAGAGAAAACATCATTATGATTATAGTTTAATGTACAGTTTAAATTGTGATTTTAATTATCTTCATAAGCCTACTTTAACAAGTCACCAAGTCTTCCCTCATCCCAATTTCTATGTTCAGCATTATCTTCAACTCCTAAAATGAGTTCTCTTGTCTCAAAACATGTTTTGTCATTCTTAGGTTCCTGGACCCAGAGGCAGCTTGAAAATGCCCCCACTGTAATGATTCTGCTGCTAAATTCCACTGCAGGCTTACCATCCCTAGAGATTTATTTTTACTTCTCTTTTTCTCTATGCCTGAATTCCTGAGCTCTCTTCTCTCTGTTCTTTATTTGGATCTTTCCTTTTCCCATCTTTTTTGTTTTTTTGTTAAGAAACTAAATCTGGTCCCAGCTTATCTCTGCAGATCTGCAGATCTAAAATCACGAGAACGTCAGGGAAGCAAAGGTACACCTAATGAACAGGAGTCTGCCAGATTAGGAGGTATTTTATTAGGCACTTTTTTTGGAGTTTTGTCTTCTATTCAAGCAAAAACAATATTTTTTTTCCTAGTAAGTAGTGAATGATCTCCAAAGGGAGTTCAGGTGAAACAGAGCCTTCCATTTTCTTACACCATAATAATATCGTCAACTGGTGCTTAATGTGTAGTCTTAGACCAGAATCAGTATCTCTTGTGACTTTGGACAAAATGCAGATTCTTGAGTTCTATCCTAGACCTAATGAGTTAGTAATTTCAAGAGTTAACTGGTGCTACTGTGGTGGGAAAAAGTTAGGAGCCACAGATTTAGCCTGCAGCAACACAGAAGGTAACATGAATGATATTAGAGTGCATTTCAATGTAAGCAGGTCACGGTAACAATGGCAGGCGTGATCTGGGAGAGCTGATGACAGAACTCCCACACAAGCAATGACACTGCGTGTTCATGCACCCACTAACTCCCTTCTCACCTCCCCACCTCCCACACTGTCCCTGACTCAGCAAGTGTTGGGGACCTTGCTCCTGCACCCATCAAGCGCACCCCTGATCCAGTGAACGCAATGACTGTACTCATATGAGCACATTCGTCAACCTCTTATCCAACTAGGCACTCCGATGACCCCTTGCCACCCATCATTCTCAGCCACTGACTCAGGGAGCGGTGAAAAGTGGGTTTCTGCAAACATATGTGCATTTAGGTATCCACCCATCTCAGTTTAACTTGGTAAGCATAGAAGAGCCTACTCCTGTACCTCTGCTCACCCACAACAAACACCACACCTACCACCGAGTTCATTTAGTAGGTTGCATTGCCCACTCATATACCACTAAACTAATCACAGATGGCAGCCAACACCTGCCAGCCTGTCATTAGTCAATCATCAGAGATCTGTATTCAAATTCTGTAAGACTAATGATTAGCACAGCATACCCACCTCCCTGCCCATCCAGCAATATTGAAACAAAACCAAACAAAATGCCAACATGAAAACAAATTTATAATCAGCATTTAATAAAATAGTATGTAATGCCACTTGTGTGTCAGCGTGCTCTACTTTGGTGACTTGTGTGTTGTTGTGATGTTGAAAGCTACATCAGTGTTATTTAAAATACAAGCAGGGTCAAAGTGATTAGGTTTACGCAGAGCTTTCAGACAAAGAAGAAATGTCAAGGGAGGAATAGCCTGTCCACTTCAGAGGAATTATCCCCTGAAAAACGTTATTTATAGCACTGAAATATTATCATTTACTGAAAAGCTATTGACTAGAAGCAGAGCATTATCAGGGATAATGCCAGCAGATGAGACCCTCAGCTAGGGAAGCACTCAAAATATTACTTTCCTCGAGCTATCTTCTCAATGTAGAGTCACCCAGAGTGGTGTGGATGGAGGAAAGATGAGAGGACAGCCCTTGAGAACTTCATCTGCTGATGGGGCAAAACTCAAAGTGGAAAGCAACAGTTGCAAACATCAATTACTAATCAGAACTTGAAATGTACAAATTATGAATCTAGGAATATCGGAACTCATAAAAATGATATGGAATGCATAGCATCAATATTCCAGGCATTATTGAGCCAAAATGGACTAGCACTGGCCATTTTGAATCAGAAAATCACATGGTGTCCTATCGCAGGAATGACACAATCAAGAGGGATCGTGTGGAATTCATTGTCAGGAAGGACTATTCAAGACCACTCTTGAAGTAACGCAGTCTGTAATAAGATACTGGTGAACACTGTGCAATGAGCAGAGTTGGTGGTCCATGGTGGCCGAGGGGGTCAGAGGCCAGCCTGCCTGGGTCACAGCTGAGAAGAGGTGGTCCAGTCTGAACACGTATCTCCTGAGCATTTACAGCCTGCTAACTTCCTCAATCAACCCCATAGTTGTGAGCATTGCCTGTGAGTTCTGCAGCCACTGTTGCAGTGAATTGTCAAACCCAGCGGAAAACGCAGAGTTTGGCTGGCAAGAGGGCCCTGGGGTGTCAGAGTGGGTGGGAAGGCTGGAGGGTGGGGCATGTCTGACCTCATCAGCCTTGGGTGATGCTGATCTGGTGTTTGATTCTCCTTTCCCATTGCATAGCTGGGGGAGGGCAGACTCCACGCCCAGAGTCACACAACATTTTTGTTTACACCTAAGGGGCCAGACATCGTACATCCTAGTGACTGTGGCATCCACACCAACAATGCAGCTCAGACTAGAACTCAGCCGGTGGCTGCTTTTTCAGAAGTGGATCACCAGACTTCTCTCTCACAGTGCCTTTGGGCGAGTCCACCCTCCCACCTTTAGTTTGGTAGCTGAGCAAGCTAACTGCTCACCCTCCTCCTCCCCTGGGGACTCAGAAGTAGGACAAGGCAGGTGGAGTCTGGCCCACTGAATCCCACCCACCCACCCCATCCCCCACACTCTCCTGCCCAAGAGATCAAAAAGAGGCAGGAAGATCCCGGAGAGCCTATCAGACTGGTCTGCTCACAGGCACTACCTTTGCAAGAAGACTAGAACGGTTGTCTTCATTCTAACAGAAAGCCCCAGAGGAGGTTGGGGGTGGGGGTGGGGGGGTATTGACTCAAAAGAAACTAATCTGTTGGCCTATCTTGAGAAACCTCCAAACAGAAATCCTGTTATTGTTTTCTTCTCAATGTGCCCACTGTTTCTTCTGTTCCCTTTGGCTGGGAAGGTGGGTGCGCAAGACACCCGAGTGACGTTTCTATTGAAATAGCCACTCCAGGGAGATTCAGTAACCATCTTACAGAACCCAGCTGCAGGAGGGGTGTGACTAGGTCCCCAGGAGTCAGGCTCACATAAGGGTTCAGGGTTTTTCTTTGACTCCTAATATACAAAGAGCATCTGTAGTGCATTAAGTGGTCGCCCCCAAAGGTATATCCACAAGAAAAAAATAATAATAAGATGATGTCTATCCCCATACAAGGAACTCCAGGCAACACACATTTTATTCAAATTTATGCACCACCAACTAAAGCAAGTGATGAAGAAATTGAAAATTTCTACCAAAATTTACAGTTGAAATAAATAAAACCTGAAATAAAAATGATTACTGGTGATTAAAATTCAAAAGTTGGAAGCAAAGAGGAAAGATCTGTAGTTGAAAATTACAGAAATGAAGCGATACTAGGGAAGAAGCTGGAGAGCATGATAGAATTTTGCAAGACGAGTGACTTGTTCATAGCAAATGCCTTTACTCAATAATACAAAAGGTGACTATATCCATGCACTTCTCCAAATCAAACATGCAGAATCAAGTTGACTACATATGAGGAAAGTGGCGATGGAGAAGCTGAGTATCAGAAGTTAAGCCAAGCCAGGAGCAGACGGTGGAACAGACCACCTGTGTAAGTTCAGGTTGAAGTTGAAGAAACTGAAAGCAAGTCCATAAGAAACAAATTATGACCATGAGAGTATGCAGCCTGAAATTCACGAACACCTCAAAACCAAAATCGATTCGTTAAACACTCCTGGCAGAAGACCTGGCAAGCTGTGGAGTGACAACTAGAACACAATAAATGAAGACAACAAAAGGCCATGAACAAGACAGGAAAGAAGGAAAAGATCAAAGTGCATGTCCAAGTGCAATGACCCTGCAACTTGCTTTAAATCGCAGAATAGCTAAGGCAAATGAAAGTAAGATGAAGTCAAAGAGATGAGCAAGAGTTTTAAAGCTCAGCTCAAGAAAACAATGAAAAGTATTCTAATTACATGTGCAAAGATCTAGGAAACCAGAAAGGAAGAAGACATTCAGTATATCTCAAACTAAAAAAAAGGCAAGAAAAAATTCAAGCCTAGGGTCGCAATATTGAAAAATTCTGTGCTCAAAATATTGAATTATGCAGAAAGCACGATTCAAGATGGTGGAAAGAATACATAGAGTCACCGTACCAAAAACAAGCATTTCAAGAGGTAGCATATGAACAAAAGCCAATGGTTCTGAAAGTTGAAGCTTCTTTGAAAGCATTAGCCAAAACCAGGATTCCAGGAATTGATGGAACACCAACTGAAATGTTTCAACAAGCCAACTAAGCACCAGAAGCACACATTGCTCTATGCCAGGACATTTGTAAGACATGTACTCAGCCAAGTGACTGGATGAGATCCATATTGGGACCCATTATAAAGAAAGGTGACAAACAGAATGTTCAAGTTATAGAACAACATCATTGATATCATGTGCAAGCAAAATGTTCTGATAATCACCCACAACATTTGTAGCAGCACATTGGCAGTGAGTTGTCAGAGATTCAGTTGGATTCTGAAGCAGACTTGGAACAAAGGACATCATTGCTGATGTCAGATGGATCTTAGCTGAAAGTGCAACATAACTGAAATATGTTTACTTATGTTTCATTGCATATGCAAAGGCACTCGCCTGTGTGGGTCATAACAAACTATGGATAGTCTTAAGCAAGATGAGAATTCCTGAACATTTAATTGTGCTCATGTAGAAATCACATGGATCAAGAGTCCATTGTACAAACAGAACAAGGGAATACTACACGAATTAAAATCAGGAAAGTTATGCATCAGGGCTGTATCCCCACATCACGCTTATTCAATCTGTATGCTGTCCAAATCATCAGAGAAGATGGATTCTATGATGAAGAAAGCAGTGTTGGAGGGAGATTGGGGGGAGAACGTACTGGAGGGAGGCTTATTAGCAACTTGTAATATGCAGGTGACACAACTTTGCTCACTGAAAGTGAAAAGGACTTCAAGCCTTTGCTAAAGAAAGCCAAGGACTGAAGCCTTCAGGTTACAAGCCTAGAGGTTACAAGTTCATGTAAAGAAATGTAAAGTGAAATAGAAACACAAGGGAATGCTACGTCTCACTAAAAAACATTGATGATCCCATGAAGCACTTCTTCTCATGGGAAGAGTCGGAGGAAATTATGCTAAACTAAATTAGCCAATTACAAAAGGTCAAGTCCAACATGAGTCCACTCCGGTAAGTATAATCATCACAGTACATACAGAAGAAAAAACACTTACCTCACACATTACAGGCTGAGGTATAGGCAAGTGGGTGGGGGACAGACCAAGCCCAAGGATATATCTGTCATTTCAACACAAAGAAGGGGAAAGGGGGTGGGGAGGAGGGAGAAAAGGGAGAGAAAAAAATAAAAGAGGGAGACTATGGCACTGGGGGAGTAAGGCACTAATCTACTCAGGGGAAGGGTATCACATGTCTCCACGGAAAGCATGCAGATCCGCCTGTGCATGCCAAACCCTCAGGGCAATGTAACCAAAAGGAGCAACTCATGAACAGAGAGGTCTACAGGGCCAGCCTCAATCAGAGTCAAACTGACCCTCCCTCTCCACATCCCCTTTCCACACACAACTAAAAATATGTGCTACCTAAATCTACATGTTGGGGAGAGGCCGACATGCTAAGTCCATACAGAAGCTACCCAAGAAGAAAAAAGGGAGAGGAGTGTAGCAGTTACATAATCTCTTGTCAACTTGTGAAAGGGTGGATGCTAGCCTGTTAATCAGGTCGCAGCTTGATGACCTAGTTTGGAGGCACAAAGGAGATAAAGGTTGATGGAGCTACACTGATGGATTCAGAGCCCTGGAGCTGGAGGAGTCACATGGAGCCCCCAGCCAGCACTGAGATGCTTCCACGGACACTGGATCCACAAAACTTTCCACCCAACTGGCCTGTGATCTTTCTGCATTCGGTGTCATTGCATGTGCTGTGTGAGTCTGAAGAGGAATTTATAGATCGGTGTTGGACATATGGGCTAATATCAGATTTATGAACTTGATCTGGACTGGGCTGAAATATTTTCTTAATATATGGTTGCTCTTTTATATAAAGCTCTTTCTTATACACATATGAGTGTCTATGAATTTGTTTCTCTAGTCCAGCAACAGGAGCAACGCAAAGACACTAAAGCCCTGAGGAGCCGCCAAATAGACTTCAGGCTAGAGCTGGCAGCTCCCAGAACCCCCCAGGACAGGTGACGAGATAGTCATAAAGGTCAGCAGACAGACCAAGAATAATGTATGCTTTTCCCTTTTTTCCCCCTCTCTTTTATTCAATCTTTTGTTTTCTTTTTGTTTTGTTTCTGTTATTTTTGCTTTGCCTACCAATATAAGAAAGGCATGGAAAGCAAGCCCAGGAGAAAGCAATAGGACTGAAGGTCCGGAGAGACCTGGTGGGAGGAAAAGAGCAGTGAGCAAACACCACAGACAGGGGAACAACTAGGGAATTAAAAGCAGCAATGAGGAAGACTTAGAGATCCCGGTGGTGGTGGAGCAACAGCATTCTAGCTGAGAGGAATTACTAAGAGGCAGAGGAAGGGCGAGCATGATGGTGAGGTAGGAGGAAGGTAACAGGAAACAGAAGAAAGATCTATGAAGCAAAGTTATTGATAGAGGTATAAACATAGGTGTGCACTTATGTAAATATATTACACCATAAAAATAGAGGTACTGGGCTAGGTACATATATTTATATGTAATAGACTAAGGAAGTGGACAAACTTTAGGCCTCTGCTTAAGCCCTCCCTCAACGGAAGAACACTTTGCTCTAACAAACTGGCATTGCGTGCTGCTCACCCTCCTGACATGATCACTGAAGACAAAATGTGTCCATAAGCAAATGTGAAGAAAGCTGATGGTGCTTGGCTATCAAAATATATAGCATCTAGGGTCTTAAAGACTTGAAGTTAAACAAGCAGCCATCTACCAGAGAAGCATCAACCCCACATGGAAGAAGCACACCAGCCTGTGTGATCATGAGGTGCCAATGGAATCAGATAACAGGCACCAGAAGACAAAAAACAAACAAACAAACAAACAAAAATACCTACCATACTGTAGAGAACGAAGAGGATCAGAGCAGAGACCAAAACCCATCTGTAGATAATTAGACCTCCCTCTCACAAGGGTCACAAAGAAGGGATGAGTCAACCAGGGCGCAGGATAGAACCCATGAAATACCACAATATCCCTCAGGTGTTTTGAGGCTTCCTCACCCCCACCATCATGACCCCAGCCCTGCCTTTCAGTTCTCACAAGATCAGAATAAGTACCCTGGTACAGATAAGAGCTCATGACGTACAGAATTCAGGTCAGATAAATCCCTCAAGAGCAGAAATGGGAGTAGCAATACCAGGAGGGCAAGGATAAGGTGATGGGAGGAGGGGAACAAGGGGGAACCAATCGCAAGGATGAATACATACCCCCCCGGGGGGGGGGCATGAACAACAGAAACCATGAGTGAAGGGAGACAGTGGTCAGTGTAAGATATGAAAACTCTAATAGAAATTAAAGGTTTAGAAAATGATGATAGCAACACATGTACAGATATACTTGATACAATTGATGCATGGCTTGACAAAGAGTGGGTAAAACAATGGGCTCAAGCATAAGACAATGGTGATGATGGCACAGGGCTGGGTGGTGTTTCTAGTGTCCATAGAATTGCTCTGAGTTGCGACCAACTTTACAACACCTAACAACAACAAAAACAATGCTTCAGGAAATATCAACTCATACAAAGAAGCAGGACATGATAGTTTAAAAAAGTGACCAAAAAAGTGGGGAAAGAGAAAGCCTAGAAAACTTCTTTGAGCAAGGATTGGTTATATATGAGGGGGTACCCCCCCCCAAATGGAATTGCACTGGGTGGAGGGAGTTTTCATAGTACACATTTTTCCCACTAGATGAACATCCAGCAACTTGCTCTGAGTTAGTGCACCCAGTGGCATCATCTGGGAATGTTCTTTCTGGTCACAGTGAATTTTTTTGTGAAAGCAGTTTCACTTGAATCTTGTTTTGAGTGATGTCTGATTTAAGAGAATAACATGTGACTACAAAATTCTGTTTCCTGCTTCCAAAAAATGCCACAGAAATTGTTATGATGTTAAACACATTTCACAAGGACAGCGCTATGGGAAACACTCAAGTGTAAGAGTGGTTGTCTCATTTCAAAAAAGGTGAAAACGTGTAAGAGTGATTGTCTTGTTCCAAAAAGGTGAAATGTTGATTGATGACAAATCTCATTCTGCACATCCATCAACTTCTTCAACAGATGAAAATGTCGACTTGTGGTATATTTGAATTTTGTTCCACCAGGTTAGACTATTAATCAAGCTTTCTATTTAGAGGTTCTGAAAAGATTGCATTACAATGTTCTACCAAAAAAAGACCTGATTTGGGGCAGATGGGGGACTGGTTTTGCCACCACGACAATGAACCTGCTCCTGCAGCCATCTCAGTGAGCTAGTTTTTGGCAAAAACCGGCATGCCTCAATTGCCCCACACACCTGAATCACCTGACCTCGGTTTGTGTGACTTCTTTTTGTTTCTGCAAATGAAGAGGGACATGAAAGGACAGTGATTTTATGACTTAGAAGAGTTGAAGAAAAAAACACAGGAGGTGCTGTCAGCCAAGCAAACAGATGAATTTGAAAAATGTTCCCAAGAATCGAACTGCAGAAATGACAAATGTATAAGTGTAATAGAGAGTACTTTGAAGGTGATAGATTGTTTTGTTTTAAAAAAATTAAATACATAGCTTTGAAAAAAAAGAAATTCCATTGTTTTGGAGTTCCCCTCGTAATTACTTCACATGGAATTCAAAAGAATCCCAGGAAATCAAGAGATATCAAAGAAAACACAAGCAAAATAAAAGAAAAAAAAAAAACAAAAAAAAAAAAAGAAGGCAAAACAAAAAAGGAAAAAAAATTAAAAAACAAAAAGAAAAATTGGGGCCAACAAAAAAACAAAATACACAGTCAGGTTGTCAATTCTGACTCATAATGACCCTATAAGATTGGGTAGAACTGTCCCCGGGGATTTCTGAGAGTGTAATTCTTCATGAGAGTAGAAATATTGGTCTTTCTCCTGCTTTAATTCCCTAGAAGATGCTTAAACCTCAATCTTGAACTGGTGTAAATAGAAAAGTCCATACTTTTTTGAGAAAGATTAGAGATATGGAAACACTGCCTGTTTTTATATGTTTACTTATTGTTATAGTTAGGTTTGTTTTGCCAAATTTTATGCTAAT
This sequence comes from Echinops telfairi, assembly GCF_000313985.2. Lineage (NCBI taxonomy): Eukaryota > Metazoa > Chordata > Mammalia > Afrosoricida > Tenrecidae > Echinops > Echinops telfairi. The sequence goes on from NW_022103920.1 coordinate 36,237,653, forward strand.
TAGGCTAGTGTTGCCACAAAGGAGTATGTTCTTGTGCACATACAATACAAGTAAGTTTGTGAATATTTCTATAACCATATTTGAAAATGCCACATGCCTATTCATAGACCAGGTAGCTTCAGAGGGTTAATGAAAGATACAAGTCAAAGATAATATCTTTTTTGCAGAACTGTCTGAAGCTACTTCAGAGAAGCATTCCACGAGGTAACAAACTCAGTCAAATAATTAAAATTTAGTGTAGGGACTCAATTCTGACTAATAATGACTTTTATAGTGTCTCTAAAACTGTAAATCATGATGGAAGCTGATGGCCTCCTCTTTCTCCCATGGTGCTCCTGCGGGTTTGCATTTCCTACATTGTGGTTCACAGCCCAAAGTCTAAGCCATAATTTCACCAGAGGGTCGTAATAAGAGTAGGTGATAAATGGATATCATGATCACATAGTCCCTCACCTCTAATAATCACATAACATGCCTCTTTTGTTCATTTCCGAAGCCCTATGTGGAGAAAGAATTATTCACACCAACCTTTCTTTACATCAGTTTGGTTGTCCCTTAGAGCTTAAATGTCTTTTTTTTGTTGTTGATTTTAATTGTGTTGTCTTTTCACAAGTTTAATTATAAAATATCTTAGCATGGATAACTTTGGCTTAATCAAGTTTGGGATTCAGCTTCTT
>NW_022103920.1:36238474-36253889 GCF_000313985.2 Echinops telfairi
AGGTTTTTCTCCTGTTGAGATAGGGTATTTTCTGTCTTCTACTCACTGATTCTTTCTTATGTCTCTGCCATTCTGCTGCTGCGCCCTTTCATTGTTTAATTTTGTTTACATTTCGGTTATAAATTTCCCATTTTGTTCTTTTTAATATCTTCTTTGTAGAGCCTTTTTCTTTCATTTTCTGAAGCATACTTGTAATTGTTCGTGAAAGAATGTTAATGACGGCTGTTTTAAAATATTTCTCAGATAGTTCTAGCTCCTCCGTCATGTTGGGACTCTATCTAGTTTTTGTCCTTTTCATTCAGTTTGAAATCTTCCTCTTCTTGGACTATCAAGTTATTGTTCATTAAAATATGGAATCTTTTATGAGAATATTCATCTTAATGAAATTTTAATGTTAATAGTTCTTTCTAACACCACTGTGCTCAAGTAAAATTACTTAGCATAGCTCTTTTAGCCATGTGTTTGTCACTTCAACCAACTGATTGGGTGGGGTCATGCAAGCAGAGTTTGAAACATCAATAGAGGAAACTGGTCAGCTTTGCCATTCATCTTATTAGGAAAGCCATCTCTGGAGCAAAAAGAGAGAAACCTGGGGTGATTAAAGAAGACGTCACCAGTGCAGCACGTTTGAGATCCATGCCTGAAGTGGCAAAGGCTCCGAGACCATGGCAGGCCCAGACGAGAGGGACAGAAAGAGAGCCATGGTGCTGTGACCCGAGACTATCAGACTGGGCAAAAGTGTAATGCGCAAGCGTCCCAGCCTGTAGGACAAGCCAGAGGCCAAGGAAAAATGTGATTGTGCAACCTAGGATGAGAGAAAGACGGGCCTGCCTGCCTTCATGGCTGAGAAGAGGCATTGCAGACCGAAGAACAGAACCTTTAACATTTCGTAACCTGACGGCTTCCTTTACTGTCCCCATAATAATGAATATTGTCTGTCAGTTTAGTGTGGCCGTTTCAACAAATGATCGAATCCAGTGGAGAAGCAGAGGGTCATGGGTCGTAGGGCTTCTGTCAGATTAAAGAACAGAGTGGAGACATATCTAATTTGCCGTGGGAAAATGTGAAGTTGGATTCTCTTCTTTAGTGGGTAAGAGTGGCAAACCATGGCCCTCAGCCATCTCCTGAACCACTCTTACAGAGGAGGTATAGCGTATTCCTTCCAACTGCAGATCAGAAACCGAGGTCACTCCTCAATGGCCACTGATTGCCAAATGAGGCTGGGACAGGAATGGATACTCATTAGTGCTGAGCAAAGATTTTCAAGCATCCAATGCCCACATTCCATGAACAGTTGGTTAGAAGTAGGATAATTGCCATGGAAAGATGGTGAACTTTTTGACTCGCCTCTAGTATGCAGCACTGTATGGAGGGAGAGCAGAGCAGTGCTACTGCTAGGTAGGAGTTCTGGCTCCCTAGGCAATCCCCACTTATATCATGTGGGAAAAGGTCACTACCAGAAGGTGAAAATAATAGTCTTGGGCCCTTTAAAAAATAAAAATGCACTTAAAATTTTAAGTAAGGTTTTTCTGAGCAGTTACTCTATACGCACAAGGGAAGAAAATTGAGTCTAGTAAAAGCAAATGACACAAGAAGGTTGCTATGTGGAGGCAGGTAAGGAGAAGAGGGAAAATATAGAAGAAAATTATTGGCTAATCTTAAAGTTGTGATCTCCCTAGTGGGGCTACGAGTTGGAATTCAACTTCATGACAGTGGGTTCACCCCTAGATTAGAATGAGTGCTCTATATAGAGAAGCGAACTCAGTGATATTTGTATATGTGTATATAAAGAAAGAACTTTATATAAACAAGATGACTCACACAGATGTAGAAGCAGATAAGTCCATTCCAGTTCAAGTACATGGGTCAGACGTTAAGCTATCAGGCTTTCCTTACCCATGTAGCATCGCGAAAGCAGGCAGGTGAGCCCAGAAGCAGGAAGGCTACAGTAGAGAGAGATGAATACAAATTCATCTGGTTAAGTAAATTTGAATGTATCCAAGGTCGGCAAACAATATCCAGGTCACTGGATTAAGTTCAAAGAACCAGAAGTCAACAAGGAAGAAAAAGGATCCAGGCAACAAGAAGAGAAGTTCTCTACACCATCTACATAGGGGGTTTCATGTCACTTTAATCTTCCCATAACTGCTTGGTTGATCACAGCAGATGCCATAATCAAGTTATTTATATTTTGTTATGCCATATCACGCACCAACTGCCAAACTACTGAGAACCCCTAACTCTCACACATTATCAGGTTACTTATGAACCGACAGTTAATACTTTTCCCCACTACCTTCTTGATGTCAAATTAAAATTAGAAGATAATGCTTTGACAACTATGCTTTCTAGCAGGATTAAGATAAATGTGTATTATTGTCATTACTAACATGCTTCTATAGTTTGGCTCAGACTTTTGAGGGTTAATTAAAAAAATAATAATAAAAAAAATTAAAACTGCCATCAATTCCAACTCATAGTGAACCTAGGAAACCTTAAAATCAATGTGTCTTAGATCGGATTCTCTAGACGCAAAACCAGTGAAGCGTTATGTGTGTGTGTGTTTATCAAGAAAATAATTCATACAATTGTAGAATTGGCCAAGTCCCAAGTCGATGGTTGAGATGCTTTGTTAGAGCTTTCTCCTGACTCTTAGTGGTGGCAGCTGAGAATCCAAGATAGGCTGAGGACTAAAATTAATCCCAGGTCAGCAAGTCAAACTTGTGACTATATTGTCGTTTCTGTTAGGTGCCATCGAGTCAGTGCCCGCCTTTAGCAATCTTATGCACAACAAGAAGAAACTGCCGGACCCTGCACCATCCTCACAATTGTTACTACACTTGAGTCCCCTGTTGCAGCCTTGGTGTGAATCTCCTTGAAGGTTTTCTTCTTTGTTGCTGCTCCTCTACTTTACCAAGGAGGATTTCCTTTTCCGGGCACTGGTCTCTCCAGACAATGTGTCCACAATATTTAAGACAAAGTCTTGCCATGAAAATAAATATATCCAAGTTGGCAGGTCAGATGGAAAGCCATTGACAATTCCCAGGATTGGCAGGTAATACTGCAAGCCATTGGTTCAAGTCCAAAGAACTGCTGCTGAATCAGATCGTCTTCAAAATGCAAGCAAGCTATTCCACAGTGTCCACTTATATTGGAAGCAGACCACACCACTGAGGAAACTTCCTTTCAGCTGATTGACTGCTCATAGAAGATATATTTTAGAACATAGAAGATATATTTTAGAAGTGATTACATTCTGGTAGATCTCATCTTGGGTGATTGTTATGTCTCAAGTGCCAGATCGTTGAGAATTCTAGCAAAAGCATAACTTCACACAATGTAAGATGTCTCTTACTGATTTTCTGTAATTGGCCTTTTCTGGTACTACCTTGATGGAGCAGTTCAGCTGCCTCAGTGTGCCCTCACAAATGTAAAAAACTCAGTTCGCTGAAAAGCCTTTGCTGGTATGGACCACAATAGAGCCAGTGCTATTTTTGTTTGGCGGGTTGGTTTTATTCCATGGTGAGAAAGTGATATTGTTTAAATGTTCTTTGTATTTCTAGGTTGCTTCCTCATGCTTTGGCTGGAAAGTAGTCTCACGTAGCCAAATTTTAGTAGAACTTCTACCTTGTTGGCATTTTCTGTTCATATATGAAGTAAATGAGCTAAAAGAAGAGAACTCAGGGGGCTCCCTAAAGGCCACGCCATTCCTTGAGATTCAGGAGCTTCGCTGATTTATCTGCATCTACTTATGTTTCTGAAATACACACACTTATAAGTGTGCTTCTTTCATATTTAATGTCAAATGTTTTCATTATACATAGTAAAAAGATCATGGAAAAGTATATCTACTTCAACTCTTCAGAAAACAAATTCCTGAGATATTTTTACTAGGTTGTCTGTCATTTTGTACTTATCTGTGAAGTTCAGGGAAAAAAAGTCTTGCATTATGGGGTTGCCAATATTTTCTTCCACTTTTTGACTTGCATATTTGGATTACTGCAGTTTTTAAATCAGAGTTCTGCTTTAATATAATCAAATGTATTATATTTTTCTTCATAAATGGTTAGTTTCTCTATTTAAAAATATGTTGCTACTCAAAGTCATGAAATTATTTTCTTTCATTACTTTCTAATCTAAATGTTTCATTGTTTTTCTTTTTTCACTTAGAATTGTAATTTATCTATAATTGGTCTGTGTGTATATGTGTGTGAAGTGAGATAACAATTTTATATTTATTCCAGGTACAGATTCCATTTTTCTTTGCGTTTGGTTGAAAAGTCAATCCATTCCCTGTTTATCTGTACTTTTAGTTTTCAATACATTGTATATAGTGTGTGTAATGCATTGTATACAGTGTGTGTCCATCTGTGCTGTTTTCTCTGCTTAATTTATGTATCTGTCCCCCCTTGACCAATAAAAATACTTTGACTAATATAGCTACGCTATTTTGATATACTTCTTGATATCTTTTAACACATGGCTACATTGTTCTTAATATTCAAAAGCACATTGGCCACTCTTGATATCTTCACAATGATTGGTACAGTTCTATCAGAGTAAGAGAATTATCTAGACATGATTCTGAATTTATTGCAACAAGGCAAAATTTCATTCCCCCAAAATTCTATCAGTTTGTGCTATGACAGTGGATTTGTTGTTAGTGTGGCTGTTTGGTGTCACAGCGATCCTATGTACAACAGAACAAAATGCTGCCCAGCCCTGTGCCAGCCTCACAATTGTTCTTCTGTCGGTGCCCATTCCTGAGCCTCTGTGTCAATGCATCTTTCTGAGGCCCTTCCACTTTATCTCTGCCCCTCGACTTCACCAAGCATGATGTCCTTTTCCATGGACTGACCTCTCCTGATAACATGGCCAAAGTACATGAGATGAAGCCTCACCGTGCTGGGCTCTAAGGAGCACTCTGACTGTACTTCTTCCAAGACAGTTCGGTTTGTTCTTTCAGCAGCTCATGATGTTTTCAGTATTCTTCACTGGAACCATAATTCCAATGCATGGATGCTTCTTTGGTCTTCCATATTCAATGTCCAACGTTCACATGCAGATGAGGCAAATTAAAATACCATGGCTTGAGCCAGGTTACATCCTTGCTTTACAAGACTTTTTAAAGAAGTATGCATCAGTAGATTTACCCAATGCAATGCATCATTTGATCGCTGAACTGCTGTTTCCATGAACATTGATTGTGGATACAAGAAAAACAAAAATTTTGACAAGTTCAGACTTTTCTCCATTTATCGTCATTTTACCTATTGGTCCAGTTTTGAAGATTTTTATCTTCTTTACATTGAGTTGTAATCCATATTGAAGGGTAAGATCCTTGATCTTTATCAGCAGATACTTCAAGTCCTACTTCACAATATGTCATCTGCATATTTCAGTTTGCTAATAAGCCTTCCTCCAATCCTGATGCCCAGTTCCTCTTCACACAGTAGAGTTTCCCTGATGATTTGCCCAGTATATACAGATTCATCAGTATGGCGAGAGGATACAACCCTGATGCACACCTTTGCTGATTTTAAACCATCCAGCAATTTCTTGTTCTGTTCACAGAACATATGTACAAGTTTCTCATGAGCACAATGAAGTGTTCTGGAATCCCATCAATGCAGTCATTGAATGAATTAGTTGTTTGATGTTAAAATTAGCTGCCATGTGGGAGGCCTGGGGCTCAATACCCAGTCCATGCAATTCATAAGTCACTAAATTGGCTCATATGTTGCTACTGGTGGAAGTTATGTCATTGTTATTTGACATGACAGCAGTGTTATTCGTGGTGGACAGATTTCAGCAGAGAAGTAAGCAGACAAAGAAGTAAGCGAGGCAGTATAATTCTAAAAATAAGCCGACACAAAGGGATCCCAACAGAATATTATTCAATATAGGAGATGAGCTTGCTAGTTTGGAAGACAACCAAAACAATTGCTATGGAGTCTTCCACTCAAAGCAGAAGAGGAGCAGTCAAGAGCAAAGGTTGTGACCCGCAGCTTCTGGGAAGGCTAAAGGTATTTTGCTTGTTGGCTTTATGGATGACAAGGCTATGATAGCATCTGTTTACTCTGATAGTATTTTGAGAACACTAGCCAAAGTTTTAGCAGCAGCAAAACTCAGGAATCTTCACCAGAGTTTTTCTTTAACAGGAAATTGCTCCTACTGATTCCTCTGATAACAACAATGTTATTAGATTCTATGAGGGAAAAATATTCATCTACCTTTACAGTTCTGATTTGGCTCCTTCTGAGTACATTTTGTTTTGTATTCTTAAAATCTCTTTAATTTTTCTCCAGTTAGTAATGTAAACAGAATGCATTGACATAGATAAATTCCCAGACCCCTCATGGACTAAATGACTCATTATTGACCTTCATGACCTTCATGGACCTTATGCTGAAAAACAAAGTTTGTATTTTTTATATTTTTATATTTTAATTCTATTTTTCCAAAGCTCTTCAGAGTCTGTCCTTGTATTTATGTATATATATATTGGCTTATGAGTGGGTTTCAAAAAGTTCTTGTGAAAGTTCTGTATTTTTTACCCATTTTCCATGCAAATTTTAAAGTTGTTCTCATATTTATAATATGATCTAAAAATGAAGAAAACGCATGTGATCTTAATTTCTCATTATGACAAAAGGGTAAAAAATGTGGGAATCTATATGTAGAAGGAAACCTCTTCAATCTAATAGAAGATCACTACCGAATTATATATATTTTATGGTTTAATTTGGCTAAATTTTTTTATTATTCCTTCAAAAGTAGGTAATTGGATTTATATTATGATTTGGACATTTGAACTGTTTTTGTAAATTACATTCTTTGTATATTAAACCAATTTTATTTCTGGAATAAATGCCACATACTCATAACATCTTAAAATTTCTTTAATGTCTGCTAATATTTTGTTACACATTTTTGCATATATAAATAAGGGATGTTCATTTTAATATTTTCTCTCATTAAATATATGGAAATATTTTTCTATTTTTCCCCTTCTTTTCCTATTTTTATTTCTTACTTTTTGGTCATTAAGGTGGTCTTAAAACGCATTGAGATTGTTCCTTAAAATGCATTGGGATTGTTCCTTTAGCATTTTTTTTCTTGACAAATTCTCCATCTAGGTCTATATACTTTTTTCTTTTTATTAAATACTTTCATTGGAGCCTCTTACATCTCTTATCACAATCCATACATTTATCCATTGTGTCAAGCACATTTGTACATATGCTGCCATCACCATTTGCAAAGCATTTTCTTTCTACTTGAGCCCTTGATATCAGCTCTTCATTTTATCTCCTCCCTCTCCTGCCCACCCCCCTTACAAACCCTTAGTAAGTTATAGATTATTATTTTCATATCTTACATTGTCCTCTGTCACCCTTCTCCCACTTTGTCCCCCTGGGAGGGGGTTATATGTTGATCCTTATGATGGATTCCCCCTCTTTTTCCCTCCATCTTCCCCTATCCTCCTGGTATCTTAACTCTCATTGTTGGCTGTGAGGGGTTTATCTATCCTGGATTCCCTGTGTTGTGGGATCTTATCTGTTGAAAGAATGTGTATGACATTGATTATTTTCCCAAAACATTTGAAAAAATAACTCATAATTATCACCTACTGGGACTTTAATTTATGGAATGATTTGAATTAAAAATTCAATTAGTTTTGCAGATGTAGAATTATATAGTTTTTGTTTATTCTACAATTTCTGTTGGAAAGATGAATTTTTGAAGGAATTATTCATCTCTTCCTGCTCCTTATTTACTTGATCTGTGTTTTCTTCCTCTTATATATATTTTGCATACTATGGCCTTAACAGCTCATATATTTTACATAAAAACTATGGGTTTTATTCATTTTATCTATTGTTGTGTTTATTTTATTTCATTCTGTTCTAATAATTAGCTGTAGTTCTCCAGTTTCTTGTAGTAGAAACCTTAGGCCAAGGACGTTATTCTTTTATTTTTCTTTTATAAACTTGTAGTTTTAAATTTTTACTAAGTTCTACTACAACTGTATCAGATAATTTTTGTTATAGGCTTAATATCAGTAGTTTTAAATTTTTACTAAGTTCTACTACAACTGTATCAGATAATTTTTGTTATACGCTTAATATCATATATTAATCTATGTTCTACTTTCCTGTGAGTTTTATTATTATTATTATTATTAATACCAACTTTTGGCAAACAACATTCTCTCTGCTGGTGAGGGAAGATTAGTAGGACAGAAAATTCACTCACCCTAGATTTGAAAATAAATTAACTAATTAAAAAAAGAATTTTAAAGAGAATAAAACTAAGTAGATTCTGCATAAAGGTACCATATGGATTTAGTGTTATTTGTTTATTTTTTTTAATAAAAGAAAACCTTTTCAATTTTACCCTTATCTATAGAGTTGGATTTCTTAAAAAGTTATAGCATTATCATGTATATCTAACAAAAGCCATTTTTACAACTCTGCCCATAAACTACATCTCTAGTTGTCCTGACAATGGATAAATTAGTCAATTAAAACCTGAATATTTAATATTGAAATATTTTAACTATCTAATGTTTCATGTCAGTTACCTTTTAAAAATATTAGGTAGAGAGCTTTGTATTTCTATTTAAATTAAGGTTTTGAATATGGTAATTTCCATATTCAAATGTCTCAGAAAATGGATAACTTTGATAACTGAAAATTAGCAATTCAGATTTTTACAGGGAGAGTGGAACCATCAATTCCCTTTATATATAAACATCCATTCACTCTGTTAAAACAGACAAACAAAAAACTCCAGAGAATTTTTTAGAGCCATTGTGTGTCTTTCTAGAAGAAGAATATAACGTGTTTCCCATTATTTTTTCCATTGTAATTTGTATCATAATTGATGATACTAAAATACCATCTGCTTTCCCCTGTGTATTTAGAATGTGAATGCATGGGGGTCTTCTCTGTAGATAGAATGTCAGTAAAAGGTATATTATTTAAATGAAAAGGCTTTTTTTTTTACATCTAGCATCACAATAATTGAAAATATTGGTTCACAATGGGTTCCTTCTTATTGATGTTTACTATGTATTGAGAACTCACCATATGAAATGGAATACTAATTTCTTCCCCCACCCCTTGCCCCACCATAAGAAATTGGAAATCATTTTCTTCAACTTTAGCCAGCAAGGAAGAATTTTTAAGATATATGAATTTATGCTCTCTTACAATCTGCTGAGGATGATCTATAATACCTGTTTTCAATTAAAGTGCACGGACTACCTTGTATAATGCATGTTCTGTCGGGAAAGCAATATGGGAAACGAACGCTAACATTTCACGCGGCTGCTACATCACTTCATATTGAAAAGGTAGGTCAATCAATCAATCTTTACAGAAAAATTACTCATTTTATGTAACGTTGCACCACATATTTGAAGGGAAATATCACAGGGATGCTTATACTGTTTGCTTTGTGATTGATACTGTGCTAGCAGGAGGGGAGTCCAAAAATGAAAACAAAAATGCTTCCACTACGTGAGTGACGGGGAAGACACAATCTCAGTAGAAGATGCTACACATGAGACTTCAGATGAATGATTTTAAAAAGGAAACCTAAAAATGAAAACGGGGATGCCTTTACCTTAGGATCCATATAGGAAATAAATAAGGTAAAAAACAAAAAGCAATGGTTAAAAAGCCTAAAAATAAGTTGCACAAAATAAGACAATCTTCAAACCCCTGCAACTTTGAAACGACATCTTTGAGGGTTTTCAGCGCCAAAGACTGCATAGGACAGGATGTCTGAACTTCCCCTTTAGAGTATCATGATCCCAATTCTTTCTGCCTTACAAATCTGGCTAGACCAGAGGATGTACATTGGTACAGATGGGAACTGGAAACACAGGGAATCCAGGACAGATGACTCTGTCAGGACCAGTAGTGAAAGGGGCGAGGCCTGGAGGGTGAAAGGAATGTGGGGTGGAAAGGGGAGACGATTACAAGAATCTAGGTATTGTCTCCTCCCTGGGGGAGGGACAGCAGAGAAGAGGCCAGAGGGAGACGTTGGACAGTGTAACTTATGACAAAACTATAATAAGTTGTGAATTATGGAGAGTTAATGAGGGAGGGAGGGAGGGAGGGTTAGGAGGGTGGGGAGGGAGGGGGAACATGAGCAACTAATATTAAGGGCAGAGGTGGTGAGAAAACGTTTTGAGAATGATGAGGGCAGCGAATGTACATATGTGCTTGACACAATGGATGGATGGATGGATTGTGATGAGAATTGTATGAGCCCCCAATAAAAAAAAAAAAGCGTATTCATTCAATGGGCACTCCTGAAGTTAGCCCCACAGCCTCCGAGGCTTATATTGAGAGGCTTCTCAGAGCTTTAATCCCTTTCCCCCCCAGTTCAAGAACAAAAATCCAGGGTTGGCCAATTGTAGTTCTCACCCCTTTCCTAGCAAGACATGTGGCCCTGTGCCAGACCTACACTCCAGGCTTAACCTAAAAGGGAGTGGGAAGAGCACTTGAATTTGAAATGTTTGAAATTGCAAAGAACTTACGTGAAGTTGAGTTAGCCTGGATTCATTTTCCTGGTCAGAAACATCTTTTCAAAGAATGAATGCCTATATTTGAGCTGTGTATTCTTCATAAACGCTTCTTTACATAAGACATCCATTTTAATTGAAACTGATAAGGGGAATACTTCACCAGGAAAATAAGACTATCTTTTCGTTTTGTTTTTTCATAAGTGGGTACTTTGCTGAATTTAACATCAGAAATGTTTAACCGATAATGGCAGTGCAGTTGCAGATTTCAGCAGCCCTCTGAAAGAGTGGGCCATCATTCGCTTCAGAGCGTGTCTACCTCAGACATGCTGTTTATCCTCTTACGAAGCTTGGGTATCCTCTGAAGACTCCTGCCAGAATTTTAAAAGTCACCTTTGTCAGTGCTATTATGCTTTGGACAGCTAACCACTGAGAATTGTGTTCTCCCTCAGAGCCTTGGAGGGGCCTAGTGAGTTTGTAGTAGGATGGATTGGAAATGGCTATCCCAGCCGATGGACCAAATGAGAGAAAACAGTACCCCTACGCAATCCAAAGGGGCTTCAAAGAGTTGAACAAAAAATACCCCTATATTGTCATTCCAATGTCCCAATAACTTTGTGAAGCTCCTTCATACAACTACCCAACCTAGAAAAATAAAATGCTTGTGCTCGTTCAAGATTGCAGTCTACAAACAAAGCCTGAGCCAGACAGGCAACGGGAGGAGAGGCACTGTGGGAGTGTGGCGAAGCAAAGTTGAGACCCTAAATAGTTGTCTCACTGAAGTGCCCTAACATTAATGTTTTCTGCTTGCTAAAGCCTGCATTGGTTTCAAAGAGTCAGACGGGATAAAAGTCACAGAATTGGGATATACATGTAACAGGCAAATGCAAATCTATGAAATTAGGCCATTTAGTGGGTGCCTCAGCCATGATACATTCTATATTCTATATTCTACTGAGGAAATTCAAATACCCAGTGCCCAGTATGGAAACATGGATCAAAGCATTTTCTTTTTGTTTAGAAGATCTTGCTTGTAAAATGCCTGCATTATATAAAAACCCCTTTTTGTCAGTAAAATGTCAAATTATTAATTTGAATATAATCAGTGGTCTTTAATGTACACTGAACAATGGCTGTCTTCCAGAACCTTCCATGATTCCCAAAATCATAGAGAGAGAGACAAGAGTTCAGTTGGATATTATACCTATAATGCCATCTACTAGAAGCTACTTAAAATTATAGACAGAAGCACCAGAGCTGAAAGCTAAAGCCACTACTGTAGTATAGACACCCAATCATATTGGCCCTCTATAAGCTTTCTGAGAACTTAAATCTTTACAGGGAGCGGATAGCCTAGCCTTTCTGTCTCCTGAGGAGCAGTTAGTTGATGGATTTGAAAAGTAGATCTTGAAATTTAACCATTGCACCATTGCTGAATCAATTCCATGTATATGCATAGTGACATAATGATGAAATTTATTGGTGGGCCTAAATGTCAATAATAAGCATAATGCAATAACTCCAGTTTCATTTCTTAATGAACCCAAACTGCTTCTATGGATTTCTGCATCTGATGTGTTTGGCATGTACTTTTGTTGATGTCGTCAGCCTCTAATCACCTGAAATCTAAATGTTCTATCTGTGACCCATATAAGGCTGACTCAAACTTTATTAATGAAGGCAAAAAGAAGTTTAACTTTATCCCATGAGGAAAATGAGTATCATTTTAAGTGAAAATAAAATAAAGTTCTCTTACAGTTTCCACATTTCTGTAACCAAACTGTAAGGATCAATTAATTCAATTTATCCATTCCACTTTTGATGCCAGCTATACTCTTTTCTCTGATCCTGAAGCCAGACTTGGATAAACTCATATGTTAAAGGACACAGTCCTAAAAATAAATAAACAAACAAACAAATAAATAAATAAGGACACAGCCTTCCAGACTGCCAAGCCTGCGCAGTACCTCAGACACCAGCAGAGGCAGGCTGATCACCCAATAAGCAAGAGAAGGATGGGCCTCCTTTCGTTACTAATTCACATGAGGTTCACTGGCGCTTGCCTTGTTACTAAGTACTTTGGTCCTTTCAAGGACTGTAAATTTGGGAAGAGGGTTTGAATCTGTATGGGATTGGAAGAGACAGAAGCCAGCTTTTCCAGAAGCAGAATCTTGGATAAAGTGAAAGGAAATGAAACTGCGTGTTGCATATTACTAAGTGAACACAACCCAAGTCCCTGCTGACCTTGCTTATTGGGTAACCTGACGATGATCACCTGTTAGCTCCAACTAAATCTTTAGGCTCAATGATTTGCTAGAACAACTCACAGTGATCATTTTTAAAATGCTATAGGTACTATTGAAGTTTCATTATAGAAAAAAAGAGACACAGGTGGGACTTCTATGTGCTGAACTGCACACTAACCTCCATGTGCATCACCAAAGAGGAAGCCTATGGAGCTGTAGTGTCCAGAGCCTTTACCGGAGTCTAGTATAGGCCTAACTGATTGATTCATGACCTCTCTGTCCCTGACATAGGCTGATATCACATGATAGTCTTTCTACCATGACCAGCCCAGATTGGAGTCGCCTCATTATCATAAACTCTCAGGTGAGGTCTAGATGGATGAACATAGACATCCAATCACTGGGGCAAGTCTAAGCTTCTAGATATGATCTTTCAGGGACCAAGGGCAAAGTCTAAATTCTTTAGGTAGGTAGATCATAAACCTCACACTGTTACATATGTATTTTGCCTAAATATTGATATTGTGAGATTATATACTGTCTTTAAAAGAAATAAGGAAATGCCAGACATAATAAAAAGGTACAATCAAAAGCAAATAACACAGGTAGATGGACCCCATAGAAAAATGTAATGCGATGCATCAAAAAAGACTTGAATGAACATTCCTTTCACTGTATTGCTAGTAAAGGAGGCCCAGAAGGATATGATGGTAAAACCACAGCTATGATCGTTGCATTGAAGCTAAAAATATCAGGAGTGGGAGAGACTGTGATTGAATCTGAACCATACAAAGCCTTTTTACCAGATTCAATTTTCATTATTATTGTCATTATTTAATTCTTAAAGATCTGGAAGGAAACTACTTAAACAAAGCCATTCAAAAGTACTTGGAGGACACCAGCAGTGAGGGTGTGACACATATCTCTTATCTACAAAGGGAAATCAATGCTCAAACACCATCGGTGTTGAGCCAATTCCAACTCAGAGCGAACCTCTAAAGCAGAGTAGACAGCTCTAAATTACCTCATCAAATTTTCAGGACTGTCGTGGAGTTGCCAAGACTGTTGTAGTCTGTAAGGAAGCAGAATGCCACCTCTTTATCCCATGAATCATCTGGAAGGTTCAAATTGCTCACCTTTTGGTTAGCAGTTGAATGCTTAAGCACTGCATCATTACATTTCTTATCATACAGAAATGGGCTGGTTCCACATAAAATGCATAACAATATTTTAGTTATTATGTTAGACTTTGGTTAACATAATAAAGTACAACCATCAGACTCAACTCACTGCCATGTGTCAACGCTGACTCTTAGCGAACCCTTGAGGGTTTCCGGGGCTGTAACTGTTTGCAGGAGTAGAAAGCCAGTCTTTCCTGAGGAGCTCTGATGGATTTCAACTGCCAGCCATATGGATCGCAGCCCAATGCGTAAACACTACCCCACCAGGGCTCCATCAGAAAGCTTAGTGAATTGGGAATTTTATATTCTTCTAAATCACAAATTGACAGGCAATAAGGAAGCAAAAGGCTGAAAGTCTACCATCTATCCACATCTGTAAATATTACAGAAGTAATTTGTATTCACAATAATGGTGCAAAAGCCTTTGCCTTCTGATATTTGAATCAGGCGTCCTAAAATAGATTGCATCAATCTTGAAGAATTATATGACAGCAAAGATCCTTGAAAGTGTATCTGATTCATACTGTTGGCTTCAGGGAAAAATGCATAAAAGTCATTTTAGACAGGTGAGTCTTATTATTCAGTAACTATGCAGTAGCAGATTCCACAAATTTTCTCCAAATAAACCCATTCTTGAATATAATGACCTTTGCTATCAAAACAGTCCTCAACATATGCGACAGGGTTTATGTTACTGTAGCTTAAATTTATTTCCTCAGTAAAAATTAAGGAAAATATGGCATTTTACATTGAAGCTTTTATCTGTAAGTTCAATAGAATGACACCTAACCACAAGTATCTTCATGGGGAATCCCTTTCGTGCCAAAATGAATGTCCAAATATTAGATTGATATTACGGTGTACGCAAGCTGAAGTTTCTCTTTAAAGAAACGTTTGTTCACTGATCTGTGTAGGTCCTACTTTGTTTCTAAGTTTAGGTGGTCATTTCAAGGTCCCTTTTAAGCTTTTATATTCTAAAGGAATGTATTATGGGTTCCTTACCTGGATTGCATTAAATTAATTTCATCTAACATGGAGGAGTCAGTTCTCTCTGGAGCGGGAGAACCAGAGACTCATTTTCCCTGGCTATGTATCTCTGAGTCGACGCTGGTTAGGACTGCAAAGAGGTGACAGAGAGTAGGACCAAGCCCAAACGGGTGGGATTCACAGAAAAGAAGGTTGAGAAACTTTTCCAAGAGCTGACTTCACCTATCCTAATTCAGGAAAATAGGCAGTGACACTAGCTTGTAAACATTTTATTCTGCAATTTTCTCATATTAATACTAATAATATATGTGTGTGTGTTTCACCTTTCACATTCCATTACATCCATTGTTTCTTCTCTTACGCATTGGTATGATTTTGGATTTAATGCTTAATAGAAGTATTGATACAAAGCATATTTGTTTCAATATTTCAGTAATAACTATAAGGCTTTCTTTATATTT
>NW_022103920.1:36255182-36255955 GCF_000313985.2 Echinops telfairi
AAGCCTGGTCCCTTTGGCCCTTCATGATCACACATGTTGGTGTGCTGCTTACATGTGGGCTTTGTTGCTTCTGGGCTAGATGGCCGCTTGTTTACTTTCAAGCCTTTAAGGCAATATAATTTTTTAAAGTTCATTTCCTCTACTTATTTGTGGATCACTTAATATTTTTCCTTTTCGCTAATTGGTGTTGGGTGCCATTTTATTAATATAAATATTAATAAATTGGTTGTTGCAGATTAAAATAATCTTCCATACCTGTAATAAAACTAAATTGATCATGACATCATGCTTTTTATAAATACTACTGATTTTTTATATGCTTAATTTTCATTATAATTTTTGTTTATGTTTAAAATTGAAATTTATCTCCAGTTAAACTCTCTTATAAGGTCATTGCTGATATTAAGTTCAAAATTGTATTATAAAATGATTTGTGAGCACTATTTTGGTCTCTAACAGAACTATGATATCTTTCTTAGTCATTTGGTGGAAATTACTAGTGAAACTAAGAAAGACTGTCATTTCCTTTATTGAAAAAAATTGTATATTTAATTGGTACAAAAGTTATGGAATTGAATGGATACCCTATTTATTGTTCTCTGTGCCAGTATTTTTGCCCAGTCTCTGTCTCCTCTCCTTTAGATTCTGGTTGCATTAATGCTAGACTACCCAACTAGTTCCCCCTTCCTTAGCATTTTCTCTTTTGTACAAGGCATCATTTTATCTCTTCCAACATTCTTTTTCCGGCTATATATATATCTTCTTCTTCTTTT
>NW_022103920.1:36257448-36261357 GCF_000313985.2 Echinops telfairi
ACATACGACTGTCTTCAGTTCTTCACAGTTGCTAAACATCAAGTTTTGTTTCCAAATTTGTTTTGTAAGACTGGCAATTTCTGTTTAGATTTTTTAAATTTTGTAATCAGAGACTAGCAGCCTAACTATGAGGTTTGGCTCCCGGGAAGATATTATTTTTTCACATCTTCATAACCTTGATAACTCTGGTGGTAGTTACATAATTTCATGTCAACGTGACATGTCAACCGGGACACAGCTTGATGGAGCCTCTTTGCAGGTGTGGCTGTCTCATAAGGAGGGCCCTGGGAACCTTCCCTTCTCTCTCTGCTTTCACTTCCTGCTGGGGGATCCTGGTTGCTGGCCAGCACCCTGATGCATCCACTGGCATTGAGTCCACGTGACTGCACCCACCAACCTTCATTGCTTGTGACTGTGTGCGTCTGAAGAGGGACTTATGGACTTGACTTAGACTGGTCGGGCATGTTTTCTACATATACAATTGTTTCTTGATCCACAGGTCTTTTGTATACGTATATGAGTGTCTCTGGATTTGTTTCTCTAGTCAACCCAGCCTAACACACACTACATTGTCTTCAAACCGAGTTAAATACATATTACTCTGTCTAGAAGATGATCTTAATTTCCTAGTTTGCCATTGTTAGAAGTTGGAATCATTTTTTTAAAAAATAGGTAAAACTAGTAAAAGCGGTACAAAACTTAAACAAACCAGAACTCTTTCATAAATCATACGCTTAAAACAGGATAATTTTATTTTTGCAATGACTTATTCTTCCCTTAAAGAAATATTTTATCAATTTCTTCTGAATCCCAAAATTAACTTTAAAATGCTGCCAATTGACAGAATTTTCTGCAACCATGTTTTCAAGATTGCAATCAATAATACATTAATCATTGGAGAGAGGTTTATAGAATTTTCTTAATCACCCTCAAACTAACAAGTTTTCAGATTCATTAACTATAACTACTCTTTCCAGAAGATATTCTTAAATACACAATGTGCTGATTACTTTCAGAGAGTCTGAGGATCACTAAAGTTAAATTTTACTCAACATTTTTTGTTATTTATCAGGGTCTTTAAGTTTTTAGCTGTATTTGGATTCACTATATTAGTTTCCTTACAAAAAATTGAGAGACAGTTCAATCTTTAGAAATAATGTTTCAAATTTATTCCTTCTACAATTTTATAAATTGTATAGAAAAACACCAAAGCAAAAAATGTGTGTGCGCGCACACACACACACACACACACACACTTGAGTCTCTAGAGTGTTCTTATTTTACCTACTTTTTTAAGAAGTTGATTCCATGTGTGTGTTCCTGACTTTTCAAAGAAAATATTTTTGAAAAATATTTTTGTTTTTTATCTGCGTACATCTTTATGACTCCTAAATAATAATTTTCCCAAACAACTAATCGCATGTAGCATTTATAATGACAACTTGAGAAACTAGATACACAAATATTTAATCTTTAAAAAGTTCTCTAAAATCTCTTTCTGAATTTCCCTTTTGTTTAACTCACCAACATATGGCTTAAAAGGAATGAAGTCACAGGAAAGGTGGCATATTTATGACACTCTAGCCAATCCTTCTCCAAAAGAGATCCTGAAAGTTATTTAACACACATTCAAATCATAATCTGGAACTCTGGGCAACAAATGATAAGCTAAATAATTGAATGAAATGTAATTAGTAAAAGATTTGGAGGAAACTTGCAGGAGACAGATGAAGTGGGGCCTCTGGATACATCAGCCACGTTGACCCTCAGAAGTTGCATCTCACCCAGATGGAAAACCCACATCATGGATTGAGATGGAGACGCCCTGTGCACACGGCGCTGGGAGGAAACAAGGAGGGAAGGACGTGAGCTCTGTCTGGGAGAGCAAAGTACAGAGAAGTGGATGAGAATTTTAAGAGGCCTGGTGGCATAGTGGGTTGGGCTACTAACCACAAGGTCAGCAATTCAAAACCACCAGTAACTTTGGGGCAGAAAGGTGCGGCATTCTAGACTTAGAAAAATTTACAATCTCAAAAGCCCACAGAGGCAGTTTTTCTTTATCCTGGCTGGTTGCTATGACTTGGAATCAATTTGATGGCTGTGAGTTTGGTGACCAGAGACTGGTGGGGGAGCCAGTGAAGGAGTGTGTGTGTGTGTGTGTGTGAGAGAGAGAGAGACAGAGAGAGTGAGAGCTCAGTAGTAGAGAGCCCTGGTGGTTTAGGGTGAGGGTCCACACAGAGAGGGAAGCTTTTGGGGTGGCAGTTAGACACATCAGACTCTGGGTAGCACCCCCAACCTTGACTGAGTTTGGGCAGGAGTTGGTTGATTAGATGTCTGTGGTAGTTACATAATTTTATGTCAACTTGAAGATATGTAAAAGTATAGGCGTGGACTTCTGCCTGAGGGTAACTCCTTGTGGGCATGGCCCTATCATAAAGAGGCCCAGGGAAACTTCCCATCTCTCTCTGCCTTCACCATAGGCCCGGGGAACCTCTTGGACTTACCAAAGCCCTGTGAAGCTTCTACTGCTTTTGGATCCATAAGACTTTGCATCCACCCACTGGTGATATTCCTGCATTCTGTATCATTGCCTGTGGCTGCGTGATTCTGATCAAGGACTTATGTATCAGACTTATGGACTTGAGTTGGACTGGGGTGGGACGTTTTCTTGAAATATGATTGCTTCTTGATATAAAGCTCCTTCCTGCACAAATATATGTGTCACTGAAGTTGTTTCTCTAGTCAACCCTGCCTAACACAATGTCCCTGCTAAAAAGTGTACCGGGCAGGCACATGTGAACAGTGACCAGAGATGAGCTTTCTCCAGCTTTCCCCACCACACCTTCCCAGTAGTCTGGAGAGAGGCCCACTCCAACCACCTGATGGCTATTGCCACCCATCACCACCTTGTTTCCTTGGGCTGCCTACCCCCACTGGTGACCACCTGCATTACTTCCCAAGTAGACAAGCTCTGTGCTTGCTATATCTCTGTGATGGACAAGTCACACTCCCAGGGAAATCAAGACTCATGCCTAACGTCTCTGCTATCTGATGTTAAAAGTATGCATAGACTCTGTGCCAGGTACCTTCCCCACTCTCATACGCCTATAGATCATGTGACAGGCAGAATATCTGCAACACTGTATTTGGGGTTTTTGTTTGTTTGTTTATTTTCTTATTTATTTTACCTTGTCTACTTTCTTTTTTCAACTTTATTTTCCTCTTCTTGGTGTTACACATTTCTCTCACTCATTTTTCTCATTTTCATTTGACGATAGGATGGCATTGATTCCCAACTAGTCAGTCTGCAAGCTCACAAATTACCACCTTTGCTTGTGGACTCCTCAAGCCAGCACTGATCCTATATCACTGGACCAATGATAGGTGATGGACACGCTTGCCCATTCCACCTACAGTTGCTCTTCATGACTGGTAAGAGAAACCTAGGCTCACATTCTCACTGCACCAGGAGTTAGGCGGTAAAGGCCCAATGTTCCTAAACTAGCATCCAACATGGTATTTAGGTCCCTCATACTCAATTTAGCAAAACAAAAAATTGGTGATATAAAACCAACAAATAAGCGCAATAACACCAAGAGATCACAGGTACTATAGACCACTGTAAATCACACACACACTCACAAGTGGGGAGTCGGGGGGCACAGGGAAAGGCGACACAAGTAAGGGATGATAAATAAGGAACCATCAATCTCTAGATGTATGGTTTCCAAACAGGAAGCCATCTACATGAGATGTCAACTGAGACCACATGGAAGAAGCCCACCAACATCAGTGACTGAAGTGCTATAAATCATACCATCCAGAGTGGAAAGAGGCAATAGTATCAAAGCGTAAACTGTGAGAG
Source organism: Echinops telfairi (assembly GCF_000313985.2). Taxonomy (NCBI): domain Eukaryota; kingdom Metazoa; phylum Chordata; class Mammalia; order Afrosoricida; family Tenrecidae; genus Echinops; species Echinops telfairi. The sequence continues at coordinate 36,261,314 of NW_022103920.1, forward strand.
TCTGGTTTGCATAAGGCAAGGCATGACAGTGGGAGCCAGAGAGA
>NW_022103920.1:36261790-36275285 GCF_000313985.2 Echinops telfairi
TAAAGCGGAGCTGGTATCAAGGAGTTCGAGAAGGAGAATGTCATGAAATTGATTGTGCTCACGATTGTACAATACTTCTTGATGTGACTGAACTATGGAATGATATGATATCTGTATTAGCTTGCAATAAAGTGGTTTTGGGAAAAAATGTTGCTGAAAAATTGATTATCCATTTTCAGAAAAATGAGAAAGATCTATCCCTCATACTGAATACAAAAACTAACTGCAGATGAATCCAAGAACTAAATGTGAAATCTAAAAGTACAAAGATTGTCAAAGAATACAGAATGCCAAAACCAAAGATAAAAAGATGCACAAGGAACAAAAGATAAATTAGATAACCAAAACCTTCTAAGAATTAAATACTTAGGTTCATCAAAAAATTCTATAAAAGAGAGAACAAAAAAAGATTCTACAAATTGAAACAATGTAGATAGCAAAAATATATCTACCAAGGAACTAACACTAAAAATTACAGAAAGCCTCCACAATAAAAACAAAAGAATTATATTAAACAGAGGACATAAGCCAGCATTTCATCAAAGAAGACATCCAAGCAGTCAACAAACATTTGAAGAAATGTTCACAATCATTAACTCCTATAGAGATGCAAGTCAAAACCACGTGGTGTCATATCTCAGCAATAATAGCAAAGTTCAATAGAACAGAAAACCATATGTGCTGAGAAAATTGTGGTATGATTGGACCCCTAATAAATTGCTAGTGAGATTATAAAATTGTGCTAACACCATGGAAAATGGCATGGTGCTTCCTTAACAAGTTGAAAATAAAAATATAACATGACCCAGCAATTTCAGCACTAGGTATATCCTAAAGAATTAAGAGCCAGACACTAACAGACATACACACATCCTTATTCATTGCAGCACTCTTCAAAAGAGCAAAGAGATGGAAACATTGTAAGTGCTCATCAATGGATGAGTGGATAAACAAAGTATGGAGCATGTACACAATGGTACAATTATGTATTTTCAAAGAATAATGAAGAACCCTCTAAACATCTAAAAATTTTGACAAATCTGCAGGACATTGTTGTTGTCACATGCCACCAAGTCGGTTCTGACCCATAGAGATTGTGGTAGTTAACATAATCGGTTGTCAACTTGAGACTTATGAGTGAAGTGGTGGTGTTTAGCCTGTCAATCACAGCTTGATGACCTCATTTGGAAGCACGAGGGAGATAAATAGCTCGCTGGAGGCGGGACACATGCTGACACCCTTGGAGACATTCCTGTTAAGAACACACATGGAGAGAGACTAATAGAGCCAGAGCTCTGGAACTGAAGGAGCCACATGGAGACCCCTGCCAGCGCTGAGATGCTTACAATGCCACTGGATCCACAAGACTTTCCACCCACGCTGTGATCTTTCTGCATTCGGTGTCACTGCATGTGTTTCATGAATCTGAAGAGGACTTTATAGATTGGTATCGGACATATAGGCTAATATCGGACTTACGGATTTGATCTGGACTGGACTGGGATGTTCTCTTAATATTCAATTGCTCTTGTATATAAAGTTCTTTCTTATACACATATGAGTATCCATGAATTTGTCTCTCTAGTCTACCTGGACTAACACAGTGACGCTATGCAGAACAGAAGCAAACACTGCCCAGCCCTGAGTCATCCTCACAATTGTTCCTATGCCTGAGCCCATTGCTGTCAACCCTTCTCTTTGAGGACATTACTTTCTTTTTTGCTTCCCTCCTCCTTTACCAAACATGATGGCCTTCTCCAGGGACTCTTCTCTCCGGACAACACGTCCAAATCTGTCCTTTCTTCCCCTCACATTCATGGTAACCATTAAGTAATTTGTTATTTTGTTTTCTGTGTATATTATGTTTTCCTTGACTTTTTTTTTTAATAATAGTGGACTCATAAAATAGTTGCTCATTGTGACAAGCATTTTATTCAGCCTAAGTGTGCCTAACCCACGTCATGATATTTTCAATTTCCTCATATGCATGTGAAAGTTGAACATTGACTAAAGAAGAAGACCAAAGTAGAATTGGTGCATTTGAATTATAGCACTGGAGAAGACTATTGAAAGGACCATGGATGTTCAAAGGACAAATCAATCTGTCTTGAAAGAAGTACTGGCAGAGTGCTCCTTCGAATGGCAAGATGCTGCCAATTCATTTCAAACTCACAGCGACCTATGTATAACCGAACAAATCACTGCCCACTCCTGCACCATCCTAACCATTCTTCTTTTATTTGAGCCCATTGTTACAGCCACCGTGTGAATCTACCTTGTCAAGTAGCTTCCTCTTTTTCTCTGTCCCTCTACTTGACCAGGCATGATGTCCTCCTCTGATAACTTATCTTTCCTTGCTTCTAAAGAGCATTCAAATTATACTTCTTCCAAGACAGCTCTGTTGGTTATTTTGGCAGTCCATTGTACTTCCTTTATTCTTTGCCAGCACCATGATTCAAAGCATCATTCTTCTTCAGTCTTCTTTATTCAATGTCCAACTATCACACGCCTATGAGGCAAGTGGAAATACCACAGCTTGCTTCAGGCATACTGTAGTACTCAAAGTAACTTCCATACTTTTCAGCACTTTAAAGAGATCTTGTGCAGCAGGTTTACCCAATGCAATGGGTCCTTTGATTCCTTGACTTCTCTTTCTGTGTGTAACGAATGTGGATCTAGGCAAAAAGAAACTTTTGACAACTTGAAACTTTTCTCCATTTGTCATATTATTACCTATTGGCCCAGTTTGAGGATTCTGGTATTCTTTAAATTGAGTTGTAATCCATATTAAAGGCTGTAATCTTTGTTGGTTTAGAACATGGGAGTTCCACATTTCCTCAACAAAAGAGAGAGAGAGAGAGAGAAAGCTGAGTTTACATAGTTAAAAGTCGTTTTACCTTATCTATTTAATCTTTTCATTTCTACTGTTGAGAAAGTCACTGTGTAGTGTTACATAGTATAAAATTCACATATATAGTAAGATTCAATGAAGCGCTATTAAAGCTAAGTCAGCCTTAAGAATCAGAAGGACCTTATTTTCTGCATCTATTTGATGGCTGACTGTTTTCTTTCTCCCTGTGTAATGTGTGCTACATTTTCATTAACCATACAGATACATTAAAATCCCATAATTATTGCAGTAACGATGCCTTTTAAATAGTGCTAAAAAGTTTAAAAGTACAAAACCTCTCGAAAGACTTATGTAATATGTGAAATAAATTATTATGCCATTTCATTTAGTGAGTATTAAGGAAGCTTCCTGAGCTACTTGTGCCATCAGTTTATTTCACTCAACTGAATAGTCTAATAATATTTTCATTAAATATTGATATGAACAATCAAACACTGCAAATGAAGAGCGTATCCCTTGACATTCAAGAGGGTTTCCAGGACGATATCAGCAGTCTGTTACGCTCACAGGGCTCATTCGCTGTGGCTTACAGTGATGTTTTCCATTAGCGTTGAGTATCTTATGTCTGACCTTAGGGTAAAGGCTATTCATCACGTCTTCTCATTTTTCTACGTTATTTTCCATTGAGGCAGTACTGACGACAGAAAATTAAATGCATTTAAAGTTGGCGTCATGTTATGCTAATTCAACCAAGAAAACTGATTAACACAGCTCAATTTGAAAGCAATTGAAGATAACACTCCTTGGTCTTATATGTTTAATATCATCTTGTTCATATGACTTAATTTATAATTCCATTAAATCAAGGTGAATTTAATATTTGACTTCAGTATTAGGTATGGTTTTTAAATTTATGAATGCATGGTAGCTTAGTGACTCCAATTTGACTGTAATTTTACATTTTAGACCTGACAAACCTAGGCACATGCCATCTCTGTGAATTTTGACTTCTGAAATGTTTGGCTAACTTTCATGCATACCATTTGGGATGACTGGGAGTTTATAGCTAAATGGTCCTGTGTATGATTCAGATCTTCCCTTTACAATTTTCATCAAAGGTGTTTTTAGTAGCCATTTTGAGTACTTAAAATTGTGTAACTAGTATTTATAGAAACAATGAATAATTATTATCTTTATTTGCTATTCTATAAAGTGATGTGAAGTATGAGTTTGTAGCCACAAATGTATGTATTTTATTTTTGTTTTTTAAAAAGGTTATCAGATTATCTCAATTCATTGAAATCATCAGAAAATTTAATTTGGATCATTATTGAGACTGAACCAGGTGACAGTCCTAGGCATCTCTCCAAATCTCAAGTTTCAGCACTCCATTTACTGATGACAAGATTATTGTCTAAGCCTATATACCCCAGTTGTTCAGATGCCTCTGTGGTATATGACTTTGGCATCTCGCATCAAACCTTCTAAACATACTTCATAAACCATAGCCAGATATATTTCTAAACATCTCTGAAATTCTCCGAAATGTTGCAACTACCCTTTATTGAATACCACCTAGATAAGACCCTCTTATTGGAAAACATCTTCCCTTTCATCATGTTTCAAATTTTCCATGCCATATTCACTGGCTTATCAGCTTTCATAATTTCCTGGGGAGAATGTAGCGTGGTGTCTGGAGTAACTTAAGCTTTTATAGTAGCTTGAGTAACCCTGTAATCTATCACTCAAACTAAAATCTTCTGAAAGTAGTGATGTTAGTACTTATTACAAGGCATCAGGCAGAGAAGGCTGTCTTAGGTTAAGTTTTTAAGAAATGCATAGTAATTTATATGAGAGCTCTAGTTTAAGAAAATGTTCCTAAGGAGAAAAACGCTTTTAGGGAACACAAGGAAATAAAACTGGAATGAGACAGAGGAAATATTCCATAGCCCATGAAGTCACATCGGAGCATAATTACCAGAGAACAAATAAGATGTATAATTAAACCTGATTTTCAGATACACATAAATTTTTTTTAAATCACACATACTGCATATAATGTACTTACAATGAATAATGAGTTTTACTGGGTTACAGATGGAACTGGCATTTAAGCTAAATCTTAAAGGATGTTGCTTTGAGGACTAATTGTGCCTGACCCAAGCCAGGGTACTTTCAATGGCCTCATATGCATATGAAAGTTGGATATTATTGAAGAAGAAAGGCAACAGAAGAATTATTACCATGGTAGTTGTATACTTTCATGTCACATGAAAATGTAAAAGTATAGGGGTGGATTCTAACCTGTCAATCAAGTCATTGCCTAATGGTGCCTGCCCCCTTGTGCACATGCCTTCTCATAAGGAGGGTCCTGGGTACCGCCCCTCTCTTTCTGCCTTTACCTTCCTGCTACTGAGTCATTCAGAGAGCTGCCAGTGCCTCCGCCATTGGATTTATGGAACTTTGCACCCACTGGCCGGCAATGTTGCTGTATTCTGGACAATTGCGTGTGGCTTCCTGACTCAGAAGAGGGACTTCCGGGCTAGTATTGGACATATGGACTTGAGTTGGACTGGGCTGGGATGTTTTCTTGATATGTAATGACCTCTTGATATAAAGCTCTTTCTTACACATATATGAGTGTCCCTAGATTTGTCTCTCTAGCCAACCCGGGATAACACAGATGCCTTTGAATTTTGATGTTGACCAAGCATATTGAAAGTACCATGGATTGTCATAAGGACAAATAAACCTGTCTTGGAAGAAGTACCACTAGAGTGCTCCTTAGAGGCAAGGATGGTGAGACTTCACTTCAAGTATTTAAGACACGTTGTAAGCAGAGACCAGTGCCTGAGGCGAAACCTCATGCTTGACCAAGTAGTGGGGAGGAGATGAGCCAGTCAGGGTGCAGTGTAGCAACGGTGAAACATACAACTTTCCTCTAGTTCCTAAATGCTTCCTACTATCATGATCTCAATTCTACCTTACAAATCTGGCTAGACCAGAGGATGTACACTGATACAGACAGGAACTGGAAACATAGGGAATCCAGGATGGATGATCCCTTCAGGACCAGTGGTGTGAGTGGCAATACCCGGAGGGTGGAGGGACGGTGGGGTGGAAAGGGGGAATCGATTACAAGGATCTACATATAACCTCCTCCCTGGGGGATAGACAACAGAAAAGTGGGTGAAGGGAGACATCGGACAGTGTAAGATATGGCAAAATAATAATTTATAAAATTTATCAAGGGCTGAAGCGGGGAGGCAGAGGGGAAAATGAGGAGCTGATGCCAGGGGCTTATGTGGAGAGCAAATGTTATGAGAATGATGGAGGCAACGAAGGTACAAATGTGCTTGACACAATTGATGTATGCATGCATTTTGATAAGAGTTGTATGTGCCCCTAATAAAATGATTTTTTTTAAAAAGGCTTCCAACAAGAAGGATTGGCAAGGTGACTGCACTGATGGGCTCAAACTGAAGGACAGTAATGTCCATTGCACGGCCCTGGGCGGTGTTTCCTTTTGTGGTACATTGAATAACTCTAAGTCGGAACCGACTTGTTCACACCTAACAACAACAAGCTTTATATTTGGTGCATACGTTTGAATAAGACTTGTATTAACCGGACTGCCTTGAATCCATGTAAGTATTTTTCTATCATCAACAACACTTTACTTCAAGATAGATCTATAAATGTTCATAAATGCAATAAATTTATCATTCCCAGCACAGCAAACTACATGGTTATCTGATTCAAAATAGCTCATTCCATCCATTTCAGTTCACTATTGCCTAGGACATTGATCTTTATGCATTCTATTTCATTATTGATGACTTCTGATTTTTCTAGATTTATACATTCCATATTTTCATTAATAATGGATGTTGGCAGCTGTTTCTTCTCACTTTATGCCCTGCCCCATTGGCCAATGAAGAGCTTCACGTCTTCACGCTTTCCACATCCTTATTGTGTTTTAAGAAGGCAGTTCTACCACAGTTGCACCTCAGCTGCCTTTCTACCTGAGGGGCGCATCTCCCAGCACTATATATGACAACATTTTCCTGATAATTACAAGGTTTTCAATAACTACTTCCTCAGAAGTACACAACCTATTTGTTCATTTTAGTCTAGTCTTAATTTGGAACCTTAGCTGAAACCTGTTCACCTTGGGTGACCGTGCTGTTGTTCTAAATACCAGTGATATAGCCGGTAGCATCAGAACAACAAGCAAGTCACCATGGAACGACGTACTAAGGCGCATGCATCCCCAACAGCAGTGACACTGGCATTACCCCATCTAAACTCAGATGTGTGATCATCGCAGTGACAGCCAGTGTTCTTTGCTTTGGGGCTTGAAGTAGTTCCAGAGGCAAAAAGCAAATGAAGCTTTTTATGGAATTTGAAGTTGATGGAGTTTTAACAGAACTTTGGAAAAGGGGCACACCCGAATGAACAAGCTTCAGCAACTTACCATGCTGCAGAAGAAAGATATATGCGTTCTCCATTTCAAATATATGAAAACAGATTCATTCCCTGTAGACTTCTTTCACTTAATAGGAATTAAAAGGATATGAAATTAAGTTGCTTTCCTTATTTCCAGAAAGAATTTAGCCATGTATGATAAATCGTCATCTTTTAAGTGGAACTAACATGCACATTACTTACATACTACCTGAAGATTAATTGGAACTTCATGTGGTATAAAGGCAATGGCTCCTGTGATTAAGTGCTAAAAAATTCAGTGTATGAAATGTGTAATGAACTCACATTTAATTTTAGTTTCTTCTGGTCACTTCATAACTTGAACTGAAAATACAGGCAGCCCAGATGATTAGGATGCTAATTACTGTTTGAGTTTTTCTCTTCTGCTGAGGGCTACTATAGCCAAAGTACTCTAAGGGTTAACTACAGTTCTCTGACTCTTTGGGGTGCTTCAGGGAGCAGGGTAAGGTGCCTCCAGAACCAAATGCGGCCTCAGTCTTCAATATCCATCCGAGCTGAGATCACTACTCGACTTAGTATAATTTACATGATCAAGTCGACCTCTGAACTTAGTCATCCGTCATTCCATTTGTACATATGTCATTTTGTGCAACCAAGCATAAAATGGTTAAATGGTAAGCTTGTTGGGCTGGCATTTGAAAGATGTTACTTAATAATACTACACAGTCCTTCATGCTGTACTGTATTTTTGGAAAATGGAAGTTTAGCTTTAAGACTAGAACCCTAACTGTGATTTACACTTCCTAGATAGCTATAATCTTTGACTCTTTCTCCCTTCACAAACATGAACCAAATTAATTTGAGTTCCCATAGAGAATTTTGCCAAGTTTTTCCCCCCACTTTGTTGCACTGTGATAGTTTATGTGTTGCTATGATGTTGGAATCTGTGCCACTAGTATTTCAATTACAAGCAGGTCCACTCATGTAAGCAGGTTTCAGCAGGGCTTCTGGATGAAAACATATTACGAAGAAATATCTGGCTATATGTTTTTAGTTGATCTATGTAAACCTTATGTGGCATGAGAACATTATCAAACACTATGCAAGTATATGAGCTTCCTAGGTCAGACGATACTCAAAATACAACTGGGAAATCCATAAAACGGGTTTGACATTAATGACACACATATGTAGTAAGTCTTTCTGGACGTTCGTTTGTTAATATGGCACCAATCAAGCTGTGGATATACATTAACAATGGGAATGTGAAATGTACATAGTATGAATAGAAGGAAATTTAAAGTGATAAAAAAATGAAATGTAAGTCTTAAAAATTGATATCTAAGCCATGAGTGAACTGAAATAGACTAATGTTGGCCATTAGTCCAGCATTTGAATTGGACAATCATATGGTCTACTACAGAATGTCGTTCCATTTATTTTCAAAATAGTATATCACATCTGTTTTCTAGACTGCAATGCTGTTAGTGATAGGATAATATCCACATGCCTACAAAGAAGGCCGATTAATACCACTTATGCACCACCCACCAATGCCAAAGTTTGAAGACATTTAACAGCTTCTGCTATATCTTTAGTTTGTGATGATCCAGACAGTTGAATGCATTTGTAAAGTCAATAAAACACAAGTAAACTTTTTTTTCTGTTACTCTCTGTTTTCAGCCAAGATTGATCAGACATCAGCACTGATATTCCATATTCCAGGTCCTCTTCAGAAGCTATCCTGAATTTCAGGCATCTCCCTGAAGATACACGGCTGCAATAATTGTTAAGTGATTTCCAGCAAAATGTAATATGCATGTGATTATAATGATATCGTTTGACAAATCCATACTCTATTGTGGGACCTTTCTTTGGAATGAGTACAAAGATAGATCTCTCCCAATCAGTTGGCCAGCTAGCGGTCTTCCAAATTACTGGGGATCAATGAGAGTGCTTACACTTTTTCATCAACTTGCCAAATGTCAATTGGTATTTTGTCAATTCCTTGATTCTTTGTTTGTTTGTTTTCAATACCTTTCAGTGAAGCAAGTATAATTTTACTAAAGCTCATCCTACAATGGTTGCAACAATACATTGACAGAGAGCTATCAGAAATTCAGGCTAGATTCAGAAGAGGATATAGAACAAGGGCTACTACTGCTAATGTCAGAGGCTCCTCAGCTGAAAGCAGAGAATATCAGAAGAGGTTTACTTTTGTTTCATTGATTGTGTTTCACGTATTTACTTGTGTTTCATTTAAAGGAATTTGACTATTTGGACCAAAACAAAGAGAATAATGGGAATTCCAGAACACTTCATTATACCCACCCCTTCAAGACACATTACAACTCAATGTAAAGAAGACCGAATCCTCACAACTAGAGCAATAGGTAACCCCATGATAAATGGAGACAAGATTAAAATTGTCAAGGATTTCATCCTGCTTGGATCCACAATCAATGCTCATGGAAGCAGCAGCCAAGACATCAAAAGATGCATTGAACAGGGTAAGTGTACTGCACAAGAATATTTCAAAGTGTTAAAAAGCAAGAGTGTTACTTTCTGGACTAAGATGTGCTTGGCCAAACCCGGCCTATTTCCAAATGCCTCATATGTATATGGAAGTTGGACGCCAAATAAGAAAGAGCAAGAAGAACCAATATATTTGAATGATGTTGCTGGAGAAGAACATTGAAAGTGCCATGACCTGCTGAAAGGACAAGTAGATGTGTCTTGGGAGAAATTGAATCAGAATGCTCCTTAGAACACGCTCTCAGGAGAGATCAATCCCCTGGCAAAGGACATCATACTTAGTAAAGCAGAGGGGCAGCAAAAAAGAAGGAAAATGTTTTGGAAGATGGATTGACAGAGTGGTTTCAACAATGTGCTCAACTATAAGAACAATTGTGAGGATGGCGCAGCACCAGGAGGTGCTGTATGTTGGGTCTGTATGAGTTGGAATTGATTCGAAGGCACCTAACAAAAACAAAAACAAAATATTATATCTAATGCGGACAGTCAGAAGAACATAGAACTCAGAAAGGAAGGACAGTCAGAATTCTCCTTAAGTGTGAAGTCAGCAAAACTTTACCTCACATACGTGAGCATCTTATCAGGAGGGACCATTCCCTGCAGCAGGATATCATGCTTGGGAAGCTTGGTAACATCCCAAACTCACTTTTGTCAAGCGCGTTCAAACCTGTAATGGCCCTAGGGGAAAGAATACAACTGCCTTTGTGGGCTCAGAGACTTTATGGAGCAGAAAACCTCATTTTTCTCCTGTGAAGAGGATGCTGTGTTTGAACTGCAGACCTTCTGGTTAGGAGTCCCCTGGATTACACACTCTACTACCATGCTTCATTTGATAAAGTAGTGGGTTAGTGAAAAAGTAGAAGAGCGTCAGTGAGATGGATGGATGTGGGGACTGAGTACAGACGTTGAAACATCGAATGTGAGAATGACGCGGGATCAGAGCATTTTTCTCTGTTGTACACAGTGTCATTATGATTCAGAAACAATTTGACATCACCAAACATTAACAACATTAGAAGCTAAAGGCTCATGTGCAGGAAGATAAAAGCAAGGTGATTATGTTATCAGAAAAATCTGAGCTTTCCATAGTAAAATTTGCCTGAACATAGACTGCTTTCATATGATCCATAGCTCCCTCCTAAACTCACTTCCTGTCCTCTTTTTTTTTCACATAACACCACAGTAAATCTAATCTCTGCATTCTCTTAGTTTAGCAGAGTATTCAGAACAAATAGAAAAATAAATGAATGGCAAAGACTGACTGAATATTGAAGCTGAAAATCAGTAATTAAGACAAGTAAATGTTAAGCATTTAATACTTTAAAAATACTTATTTTCTTGATTTCTAGAGATAAAACATGTAAGCTATTGTAAAAGTTTATATAGTCCTATCATTAACAAAGAGAATATTAAATACCCAAATATTGTAATCCTATTTGAATTATGGTTTGTATACATATATATGAATACTAGATGTATATGTCCTCATATATGTATATGAATATTGTACTTAAACTATATAATTACAATAATTTTACTATGAGAAAATTATTATATATGGACTCATCATTTTGTACTGTAAGAAGTTCAAGACAAATATTATAACATTAATAAAATCAATCAATAGAAATACTTAGAATGCCAGATCAAATAGAAACATGCTTTTCCTACATTATTATATTCTCATGAAATAAGAATTTCATTCAGTGTGTTTAATCAAAATAGAAGTTGTCCATACTAAGGAGCTTAGAACTGGATCCTGGTATCACGGACTGTGTCTATCATCAAGGCATTAGACTACTACCCTAATTTACAATATGTTAGAATATGGCAGTTGTCATATTGAACACAAATTAAATTCTTTGAGGCACATTAGATGATACTCTGACATTTAAATGATGCTTTTCTTCATAAACATAATTTGGAAACATGAATGAACTAATTTGCCAAAGTCGCTATTTAAAAATTTCCCCCCTTGAGAGTGATTATGTCTAAAATTTCTATTTAGTAGCCTTGTGCTTAAGTTTTCAGCCATTGAACTCACAACTGAAGTAAGCCATCACTTTCTCCAAAATTATCACTTATTCTGATACTAAGCAAGATAAGCATTAGATATTAAAATAATTTGAAGGGAGACTTGTACCAATGGGGATTTTATCTTCCATATGTATTTCTAAAAGAAGATGATCAATGATACATGATTGTTTAGCAGGAAAAAATGTTCCCAACTAAAAATATCATTTCAACATCATATTATTGGTGAAATCAATAGGATTTAGGATAACTGTACTATAAATTTTCTTTTTTGGTTACAATGGGTGAGCAAAGTCAGAAATTAAGGGTCTTTATCAAGAAACTATGCTGGAAAATAAAGTAACATGTTCACAATTGTTAAATTTATATTTGCAAAAGAAAGGCTCTAAATGCCTTTGTGTTATTACTGGTATATTCCCACACCAAGCCACAGGCTACATATTTCCTATTCAGCTAGTTCTAGAACAAGCAGATGCTAATAAGAATGGTAAAAGTCACATACAACAAAATAAGATGTTTATGTAAGAAGCTATCATCAGCTACTTAGACACAGGATTCATAACCACAAATCCTTTAGAAAGTGCTCAAAGAGGACAACATTACTACCAAGTAACTGAGATTTCTTTAAAAGAAAACCAAGCAATTACCAGTCACTCTGATGCTACTGGACTTGTCCAGTTCAAAAGCCATCAATTTGGGGTACCTAGTATTTACTGCATTCTCTCTATGTATATTTCTATTATTTCCTCCATGAATTTGAGAGAACTTACTATTTTCTAGATCCTTATATCTATCCATATTTTCACATATGGATCAAGAGGCAGTTGGGAATACAGAACCAGGGCACACTTTAAGATTTCAAGTCAGGAAAGGTGTGTGTCGGTCAAGATTAGATGCTCTCACTAAATTTATTAAATCTGGATGCAGAGCAAATAATTAGAGAAGCTAGATTATGTGAAGAAGAATGCTTCCTTAGAATTAGAGGAAGCCTTTATCCAAACCTGCAATATACAGATGACACAACCTTGCTTGCTGAAAATGAGGAGGAATTGAAGCCCCTGCTGGTGAAAATCAAGAATTGCAGACTTCAGTATGGATTACAATTCAATGTACTTCAGACCCAAATTCCCACAACGGAACCAGCAGGTCACCTCCTAATACATGGGAAAAAAGACTGAACCTGTCAAGGATTATGTCTTGCTTGGATCCACAATCAATGCGCAGGAAAGCAGTAGTCAAGAGCTCAAAGGACATCTCGTCTTGGGTAAAGCTGCTTGACAAGTGTTGGCACAATGAGGAGGAGGGTGCAGGACCAGGCAGTGTTGCATTTTGTTGGGCATAGGGTTGCTATGGGTCAGCACTGACTTGACAGCCCCCCAAAACAACAATAACATTTCATTTACTCATCATAATAATCTAATAAGGTTGATATTGCTAATCCCATGTTATAGATGATACCAGTGAATAAATTTAAATACAACAAGAAGAAGAAGATCAAAGAATACTGTACAAATTCACACAATGAATATGAGATTTAGATTATTAACATAGCTTTGGCTAATTTGTCACCTTGGTTTTTTTGGTTTTGTTTTGTTTTCATGAACGATACCACAATGGCTTTAAAAA
>NW_022103920.1:36275385-36284944 GCF_000313985.2 Echinops telfairi
GCCACAGGCTACATATTTCCTATTCAGCTAGTTCTAGAACAAGCAGATGCTAATAAGAATGGTAAAAGTCACATACAACAAAATAAGATGTTTATATAAGAAGCTATCATCAGCTACTTAGACAAGGATTCATAACCACAAATCCTTTAGAAAGTGACCAAAGAGGACAACATTACTACCAAGTAACTTAGATTTCTTTAAAAGAAAACCAAGCAATTACCAGTCACTCTGATGCTACTGGATTTGTCCAGTTCAAAAGCCATCAATTTGGGGTACCTAGTATTTACTACATTCTCTCTATGTATATTTCTATTATTTCCTCCATGAATTTGAGAGAACTTACTATTTTCTAGATCCTTATGTCTATCCATATTTTCACATATGGATCAAGAGGCAGTTGTGAATACAGAACCAGGGCACACTTTAAGATTTCAAGTCAGGAAAGGTGTGTGTTGGTCAAGGTTAGATGCTCTCACTAAACTTATTAAATCTGGATGCAGAGCAAATAATTAGAGAAGCTAGATTATGTCAAGAAGAATGCTTCCTTAGAATTAGAGGAAGCCTTTATCCAAACGTACAATATACAGATGACACAACCTTGCTTGCTGAAAGTGAGGAGGAATTGAAGCCCCTGCTGGTGAAAATCAAGAATTGCAGACTTCAGCATGGATTACAATTCAGTGTACTGCAGACCCAAATTCCCACAACGGAACCAGCAGGTCACCTCCTAATACATGGGAAAAAAGACTGAACCTGTCAAGCATTATGCCTTGCTTGGATCCACAATCAATGCGCAGGAAAGCAGTAGTCAAGAGCTCAAAGGACATCTTGTCTGGGGTAAAGCTGCTTGACAAGACCTCTTTTGGTCTTGTATTGAAAACCAAGGATGTTACCTTGGGGACTAAGGTGGGCCAGACCCAAGCCCTGTTATTTTCAATTGCTTCGTACCCATCTGAAGGTTTACATTGAATAAGAAAGACTGAAGAAGAATTGATACTTTTGTATTTTGGTGTTGGCAAAGAATATGGCAATTACCATAGGCTGCCAAAAGGACAAACTGATTTGTCTTGGAAGAAGTACAGCCAGAGTGTTCCTTAGAGCACACATACTTTGCCTATGTTGTCAGCAGAGACCAGTCCACGAAGAAGGACACCATGTGTGGTAGCGTAGAGGGGCAGTGGAAAAGTAGAAGGCCTTTCAGGAGCTGGGCTGACACAATGGCTGCAATAACGGGGACAAGTATTGGAACAATGAGGAGGAGGGCGCAGGACCAGGCAGTGTGGCATTTTGTTGGGCATAGGGTTGCTATGGGTCAGCACTGACTTGATGGCCCCCAAAAACAACAATAACATTTCATTTACTCATCATAATAATCTAATAAGGTTGATATTACTAATCCCATGTTACAGATGATACCAGTGAATAAATTTAAATACAACAAGAAGAAGAAGATCAAAGAATACTGTACAAATTCACACAATGAATATAAGATTTAGATTATTAACATAGCGTTGGCTAATTTGTCACCTTGGTTTTTTTGGTTTTGTTTTGTTTTCATGAACGATACCACAATGGCTTTAAAAACAATTATAAAATTAACGTAAGGGCCATGGGTTAAAGCTCATACTGATTAATCACATTTATATAGAATAGTCTTTCATTCTGTTTCACTTGATATGCATTAAATATGGGCACAGTTCTCTCTAAGTTGGTGTGCCAGGTTGGATTCTCAAGCGAAGCAAAACCGGTGGTGCTTGTATGTGCTGTATCTAGAGAGAGAGTTATATCTAGGAGTGGCTTACACAGCTGTAGAACTAGATGAGTCCACTCTGGTCCAAATCAGGCTTCTCTTGACTCATGGGAGCTGAAGAATAGGAAGCGGTATAACTAAGGAGAGAGGGGACTCGGGAGGGCGCCCAGACTCTTGGATGCAGAGGTAACAGGAATCCGAAGTCAGCCGACCAATTCACAACCATAGTCCACGGATGCCTCCAGGGATGGGCAGACAATGCAACTCTGTGCAACCGGATGGGAGACAGAACTTAGCAGAAGGTGAAGGGTCAAAGAGAATTCAGCTCTGCTCTCACTTACCACCATCGAGTAGACTCCCACTCAAAGGACCCTATAGGCCAGGGTAGAACTACCCCTGTGGGTTTACAAGACTGTAATTCTATAGGAGTAGAAAGCCTCATCTTTTTACAGAGAAGCTGGAGATTTCAAACTGCTGGCACTGAGGATGAAAGCTCAAAGCCAATCACTGTGCCACCAGGGCTTCTCAACTCTACTAGCCTCGCCGTCTCTTTTTTACAAAAGGCCACACCCAAGGAGGTGCCACTAGGTTGCAACCCGATTGATAGGTTGGGCTCCAACCCTATCCTTACCCTGGAATGTCTAGTTGACATAACCCCTAACCACCAGGCTGGGATGATGGGGACATGGAAATTGTACAAGTGCCTGAATAAGAAAGAAATAATTATTCTTAACAGGGCTTAGAAGTGACAGGAGGCAACAGGGTTCACTGAGCAAAACCAAATTCATTAAGAATAGAGTGAGGGATATATATTATCTTCTGTCTTTTAATATAATTTATTTCATGCCAGGTGCCATGATGCCTCCTTGCATGATAGAATGCCTACTGGATAGCTGGCATTCTTTTTGTAGGTAAAAGGCAGAAAAATAAGAATAATCCCAATCCTAGATATAGCAAATGTATTTTGGCATGCTGCACATAATGCTGTGTTCTGTATGGAACTTCTGTATTAATAAATAGTTTTCTTTGAAACTCTGAGTATGGCACCCACTGGCTCCCAGAAGAAGAATGGCCTTTGATCTCAAGTCAGACAGACCCTGCTGAATGTTAAAGTGGACTTCTCCCCAGCATTCAGCAAAACACTAGAAAGATAAAAATAAAAAACAAATAAAAGGCATTGGCTTTCTTTATGGAGGACTATGCATGAATTTTCTACATTGTAACTAAATTTTTATTTCATAGCAACCCTTGGGGTGGTAGTGCCAAAATAATAGGAAAAAATTTTGATAGCAACAAAAGCAAGTTTTATATTTTAATCATATCATATTCTACTTTAGTAATAAGAATTTTGAAAAGCTCTTTTGAACCTCTAAGTTGAACTATTGTTAAAAAAAATGCATTATGACTGTAATCTATATTTGTAAGCATGAAGGCTTTAAGTATATTTGTTATCTACAAAAGGAGGAAACTCTTCTAAATGGAAGATCATTTACTTTCATTTAATTAAAAACATTTATTTGAAACCTGAGAGAATAGGCAAGAAATTCACAAGACTTTGGGAAGCCCTTGCTCTTACATAGTCAATAAAGATTTCTGTTTTGCCCAGAGGCTGCAACAAATCCATTTCTTTTCAAAAGCCCTGGTTCTTGGCCTAAGGAATTCTGATCAAAATATGTTTTGCTTCATGATTAATGCAGTTTCAACCAATAACTATATATATGCAGGCACTTTATTCTTGTTATTCTAAAAAATAATATTAGCTACTCCAGATTTTCAGACTACCATCTCTAAAATCCCTCTGGCTAAGAACAATTATTAGCATATTCAGTTTCGCTCCTCGCCTTTCTCTCTCTCTGGTTTTTCATGTAAAGTGAATTTTGTTAAGAACTTATTGAATGGCATCAGCTGCAGAATTAATCTATTGTATATTAAATAGCTTAATCTATTGTATATTAAAGATCCAGAAACTACAGTGGGAATTATTGAAGAAATGAAATGCTTTCTAAGGTCTAGATATTTATTTTACAGCAAGAGTGAAGCCAGAAATGAAGCACATGAGGAACCCACTTTCAAAGAGTAGCTTCTGACTCATAGGGAACTTGCATACAGTTCTGAGGCTGTACCTCATGACAGCAGCAGACAGCAGCAGCTTCCTCCCCCACTGTGCTGGTAGGGGTGAATAACTCAGAGTTAGCAGTCCAACACCTAACCCAGGGCCACCAGGGTTCCAACACCTTGTTGTTGTTAGAAGCAATTGGATTTGTTCCCACTCACACTGACCTCACGCACAACCTGAAACACTGCTCAGCCCTGTGCATTGCTCACAACTGTTATAGTTGAGCCCATTGTTCCGTGTGAGAATCCATCATATCAATGTGTTTCCTCTTTCTTCATTGCGCTCTACTTCCCCAAGCATAATGGCCTTTTGCCAGGGACTGCTTTCTCATGATGGCAGATTCAAAGGACGTGAGATGAAGCCATGCCAGCCTAGTTCCTAGGAAGCATCCTGGCTGTGCTTCTGAAAAGGAATTATTAGTTTTTCTGACAGACTGTGGTACTTTCTTTACCAGCACCATAATTCTTTACCAGCACCATAATTCAGATGCATCAATTTTTCTTAAGCTTCCTTATTGATTGTCCAACTTTCACATGCAAAGGTGCTGACTGAAAAGAGCTTGCTGTGCATCAGCTGCAGCTTAGCCCTTAGTAAGTGATAGCCTTACTCCTCAACAAGAAGTCTTGGGCAGCAGATTTGCCAGATGCAACGTTTCATTTAATTTCTTGACTTAGGTTTCCATCAGCACTGATTGTAAATGCAAGCAGTTGTAAATGAAGCCATTTACAACATAGATGTAGTGTATACTTGCATCTTGGTCCCTTTGCATTCTGCATCAATTTTGAACAAGAATTGACCAGATGGTTGGATGGGTGGATGAAGGTGTGATGGATGGATAACTAGCCAGATAGATAAAGTGGATGCATATTAAATCCATATTTTGTTTTATAAGGGAGCTTCCAAAAGTTCATGGACAATTTCAGTCTGCTAAGATTCCATTTTGTATCAAATTTTTAAAGCCCTCTTGCAGTTACAACAAATAACTAGTGTAGGAGGAATTTCTACCCTACTTCTTTTAATATTTATTGATTTTTTAGAAATGTCTAGGTATGTGATGAAAAGCTGAAGAGTTTTACTACAAAATTATAGAAACCTTTATTAAACTAAAATATCAAATGTGAAGCTACTGTTTCTCAAGATATCTTCCAAATATGGTTAACAATTTTTAAGACCATTTTTTCCCATCTCTCTAACCTTTCTCTTTTACATGGACTAAGATGCAGTTGTTTGAACAATGCCAGGGAATATTGCATGCTTAAAAATCAACAAAGGTGTGCATCAGGGTTATATCCTATCATCATACTTATTCAATCTATATGCTCAGCAAATCATCAGGAAAGATGGATTACACAAAGAAGAATGAAGTATCAGGATTGAAGGAAGGCTTATTAACAACCTTTGAAATTCAGAAGTCACAATATTAACTTGCTGCAAGTCAGGAGGACTTGAAGTATTTGTTGATGAAAATCAAAGATTTCAGCCTTCAATATGGATTTCAACTCAATTGACAAAAAAAAAGTCCGGACAACAGGACACAAGGTAACATAATAAACTGGTGAAAGATAGAAGTTATCCAGGATTTCCTTTTAGCTTAGATCTACAATCAATGCTCATGGAAACAACAGTCAAGAGATGAAGTAACACATTGCATTGGGTAAATCTGCTGCACAAGAACTTTTAGGGTTTTAAAAAGCAAGGATATGTCTTTAAAATTCTGTCAATTGCCTCAGATGCCTGGTAAAGTTTGACATTGAATAAAGTAGACTGAAGAAGAAGCCATGCATTTGAATTATGTGTTGGTGATGAATATTGAAAGTACGGTGGACAGTCAAAAGAACAAACATCTCTGTGTTGCAAGAAAATACAGCCAGAATGCATCTTAAAGGGTAGAATGGCTAAACTTTATCTCTTCTGCTTCAGACGTATTGTCAGACATGACCAGTCCCTGGAGTAGGACATCGCGCTACGTTAGACAGGATTGTCTAGAAAAACAAATCAAGTGGCATGCATAAATATATAAGAAAAAGCTTTATATCAAGAAGTACTAATCTATCACAAGACATCCCAGCGCAGTCTAACTAAAGTCCGTAAATCCAATGGTAGTTCATAAGTCATTTTTCAGACTCACCTAAATACATGCAAGTGACGTAGAATGATGAACCTGGAAATAGACAATCACAGGCCAATGGGTGAAGGGTCACAGACACAGAGTTCCAGTGAAGCCAAGTGAGGAGGAAGGCAAAGTAGCAGAAAGAGAGCAAGAGCGAGAGAGAGAAGACATCTCTGTTTGCCTTGCTCTTATGAGAAAGGTTTAAGACATCAAGGAGGTCTCATCAGGCCATCACTTGATTGACAAGCTTAACCCTATTCTGCTAGGAGTGTCTTGTTGAAATAATACCTAACTAACCCCCTTCGTAAAGTGTAGCGGCAGGGAAAAAGGAGGAGACGCTCAACAAAATGGATGGTTCAAACATAAGAACAATTAGGGGCATGACAAAACTGTGCAGTGTCTCGCTCGGTTGTACACAGGGTCACTCGAATTCAGAACCAACTCAGCAGCGCCCAGAAAGGACAAAGTTCTGAAGAGTTCTGTGCTCCGCAATTCACACCACGTCCAACAGCAGTTTGACACCCTTGATGGACCCAACCATGCTCTTGTTCAATGTTCTTTGAGTTTTGTGAACAAAAAGAAGTCTGAGGAGGTAAGATCAACATTGCAGGGTGGATAAGATTTCTGTATAAAATTCTCGTAGAACAGTCATTTCTACCTCAAAAATTAAACAACTTCATTGTCATGATGGGAAAATATTCTTTGGCGATAGTTTCCTGGCTTATATCTCACCTATTCAGTGTTTGTAATTTCTTTAGATTCCTTCTTAACCTGGGCCCTTTGGGAATGTCCATTAAGGAACTTCTCAGGATCTGTCATGATAAAGTCACCAAAATCTTCTGAAATGACCTTTCTGCCTTGAGTTTACCTGGCCCAGAATATCCCCTCAGCAGCCACTGTTTCTATGGCTATTATCACTGAGTCCATCCAAATGCAACGGATGCAATGACGTCACCACCTTCTGTCTCACAGAATGAAATATCCTCCTGTCCTGTGCTATCCTCACATTTCTTCCTACACATGAGCCCATGATTGC
The DNA here is from genome assembly GCF_000313985.2 of Echinops telfairi. Taxonomy (NCBI): domain Eukaryota; kingdom Metazoa; phylum Chordata; class Mammalia; order Afrosoricida; family Tenrecidae; genus Echinops; species Echinops telfairi. Next base: position 36,282,398 of record NW_022103920.1, read on the forward strand.
AGCCAGTGTCACCGTCCATCTCATTGAGGGAATTCTTCTTGTTTGCTGACTCTTTTCTGGGCATCCTTCTTTGGTGAGTGGTCCTGCCGGAGAGAATGTCCAAAGTAGGTAAGATTAAATCTTGGCTTCCTTCTTCTAAAGAATTCTTTGGCTCTACCTCTTCCCAAACAGGTGTTTGTTTTTCTCGCAGAGCATAGTATTACCAATATTCAAATTCTTTGAAGAAGGTTGATGGTAATTGAATTGGTATGGCATTGAACTTGTAAAGTGCTTTAGGTAGGATTGTCATCTTTACTATGTTGAGCCTTCCGGTCTTCTTCACCAACATCATAACACAAATCCATCAGTCCTTTCCAGGCTTCCTTTTTCACTGGCAATCAGTCTTCTAAATGACAGCTTTGCTCTCTAACACTTTCCCTAGGTCCTGAGCAGCAGATTTGCCCTATGCAAGGAATTCATTACCTGATTTGTTCATTGATGTTTCTATGAGCATTGATTGCAAATCGTAGCAAAACAAACTCCTTAAGAATACCAAGCTTTTCTATTTATCATTCTGTTATTTATTGGCACAATTTTGAGAAATGTTGTTATATTTACGTTAGGTTTCTGGAATGGTTTTCCTGGTTCTTGCTTAGCAACATTGAAAGAATTCACGTGGCAGGAGCACTTTTGTAATCCAAGTAACTCTGACAAGGGAAAGGGAAATTTCCGGTAGTACAGTCTCAGAGAGAACGTGCCATCCAAGGAAAGTGTGCAAGGCCACATGGCGGGTCCAGGGGAGAGTTTGAGAAGGAACGCGGCAGCTTTGGAGGAGCAGGAAATCCACATAGAAAAATGCCTGTTAAAAGGAGTCCACAGAACCAAAAGATGAATGCCAGAATGTATGAAAGATGAGAGAGAGAGAGCGAAAGAGATGAGATGAGAGGAGCACGAGTGGGTGCCTTGCACCCACGAGAGCGATCTCGCCCTCTGACTTGAAAGAGAGCAACCTGAAAAAGCGAGTGGCCTGCCCTCAGTCTCTGCTCTTGAACCCCTCCTCTCCCCCTTGAGGGGGCGTGGTTGAGGTGGCCGTTCTTAGTGGTAGAATTCAGACACATCTGTGACATGTCACTGGTGCCTAGTGTGTGTGCCAGGTTGATCTTCCCCTGTGTCTAGATGACCTTGTTCTGAGCTTCCCCAGCATTCAATTGTCCTCATAGGTGTCTAATGGGTACCTGACTTCTTTCCAACCCCTTTGTTGCGGCATGGCCATCTAACTTTTGTTTAGCTTAGGCATTTGGTGGAGATAACCCCTTTTATCTCTAATCTTCCTCCTTTTCATTAACATCAAGATGTTTGATGGTTAGGCATTTCTGTCAACTTGGTGCACCTCAAAGAAGATATGGATACAGTCCAATTTGCTCATCAGGACAGTCTAACAAAATTCACTTGTGGGTGTGGCCTATTTATAAGAAAACTAACAAATAATTGGACACTCCTTTTAATATTCTTCTACTTTCTGTTAGTTTGAATCCTGTGTCTAGTTTCTGGAGCTAGTGAGCCATGTGACCCATTGACCCTGGGAGGTGTCAGTGCCCTGTTCTGTTCCTACTGGTCTTGAATGCAGACTCTAAACCTACAGACCTGTGATCTCCCAGCTCCCCACGTCACCTTCTTGCTTCATCCACTAGAAGCTGTGCAATTCTCCATTACGCCCTTGTTCTGTTTACACAATTCCTCCCTTGTCTAAGTACAGTTTCTGCATGAATGCCATGAAGTTGATCTGAAATTCCCATTGTTTTCAATCTGATACATAGTTTGCTATAAATCCTGCAATGAAAAGCAATTTATTAGTTAATAACACACAAGTAAACATATTTCTGGTATTATCTGCTTTCAATCAAGATCCATCTGCTGCCAACAACTTAACACTCATTCCACAGGATTGAATTTCTGGGCAGGTTCTGTTAGGTAGCAGAAAAGGGGGGTTGTTCCTTTCCATGCCTAAAGCCCCCCTACAGGAGGTTGGAAGCCAATGAAAGCTAAGGGGCATGCTCCAAATTCAGGCACCTGAGCCAGGTGGGCAATACACCTAGTGGGGAGGTACACCTTTTTTGGCCCAAGCTAGGCCTGGTGAGCTTAATTCAGCCAATGGGTTCAACCAGTACTGTTCACCCCACCTCCCAGTCAAAGGCCCTAAAGACCAGAACCTGGAGACCCCCGCCCTTTTTTTTTCCTTCTTCGGCTGCTTCTCCGCCTTCTACTCTGCCATACAGTGGTGGCCTTGTCAGGGTCTCTCTCTCTCTCTTAATTCAGCCAATGGGTTCAACCAGTACTGTTCACCCCACCTCCCAGTCAAAGGCCCTAAAGACCAGAACCTGGAGCCCCCCGCCCTTTTTTTTTCCTTCTTCGGCTGCTTCTCCGCCTTCTACTCTGCCATACAGTGGTGGCCTTGTCAGGGTCTCTCTCTCTCTCTCTCTCTCTCTCTGGCCTCATTTCACCACATGTCAGTGTTCAGTCCCGGGAGGTTTCCTGCAGTGACTGTAAAACCTGAAACATCTCTGTCCT
>NW_022103920.1:36285044-36288839 GCF_000313985.2 Echinops telfairi
CCCCCCGCCCTTTTTTTTTCCTTCTTCGGCTGCTTCTCCGCCTTCTACTCTGCCATACAGTGGTGGCCTTGTCAGGGTCTCTCTCTCTCTCTCTCTCTCTCTCTGGCCTCATTTCACCACATGTCAGTGTTCAGTCCCGGGAGGTTTCCTGCAGTGACTGTAAAACCTGAAACATCTCTGTCCTTAATAAAAACCTATTAGGTAGCCATATAGGGGATTGTTCCTCTCCACGGCCAGGGCCCCCTTACAGGAAGTTGGAAGATGCTTAAGGATACAGGGCACAGCCAAATTCAGGCTCTGAGTCAGGAAGGGGCGATACACATAAGTGAGTGGTACACCTCGATTGGCCCCATCTAGACCAGGTGGGCTTAATTCAGCCAATGGGATCAACCAGTACCGCCAACCACACCTCCCAAAGGGGGCTCTGAAAGGCCAGAAACTTTGAGACCAACATGCTCTCTCCCAGGGGCACCTCCACAATTCAGGGAGACCGGGCTGCGGACCGCACAGCTGTGTTGCAACCTCCTCTTTTCCAGCTGCTCCTTTGTGGTTCCGCGTGGCCAGGCCATGGTCTGTCTCTGGCTTGTGTTCAGTTTACTGTAATGCCTGAAACTGCTTCTAGCTTTATAAAAACCCATTTGGATCACAAACAAGGCTTCAGCAAAAATTATTTCTCGCGGGAATCGAAGAACCAAGGTATTTCCCACCCTAGAAACTTAGCACTTCCTCTAGATAGTTTATTTTTTGTTTCCAAAACACTGTAATGAAACTAAAGGAGTCCTGTTGCTGGATTAGTTACACAGTGGGCTTTGATATTCAAGGTCCCTATTTCAAAACCACCAACCATTCTGCATGAGAAAGATGGGGCGGTCTCCATCAATAAATACTCTCAGAAACTCAGAGGGGGCAGTTCTACCCTGGCCTATAGGGTCATCATAAGACACGTGTACTCCTGAGAGAAATTGCCTATAGTCACCTAGAGATCCAAGAGGCATGTTTAACCATGGTTTATTTGGGATACTCATGCAGGTATAAACTGATACCTTAGTAGCCATACTTTTGAATTACTCTCATTTATTTAATGATAAGGTATTCAGAATATCATACAAAGGGAAAAATCAATCTTAAACATTGCTTATTTTTCCTAACCACCCATTTCAGTACATAAATAACAATATTCAGTACATAAATAACAATATACAATATGTTTCAGTATGTAAATAACATTTCAGTACATAAACAACAATATACAATATGAAATATGTAATATACAATACATAATACACAATATACATAATATACAATATGAAATACAATATTTCAGTACATAAATAACAATATGCAATATGAAATATGCTTTGCTTATAAACAGACTCACATTCCAAAGCAGTCTTAGACTGGCTGAATTTATTTTTATTTTGAAAGAAAATGTAGGCTATGCTTAATTCCCTATTTGAGGTTTTGGGCTGTTACTTTTGAAGTTGAAGGGTAAACCAAAGTTCTGGACCCAAAAGGACAACTTCACCAAGGGCTACACTTTTGGGATTCTAATGTCCACTTGACCCATATCTGTGATGCTTATAATGGGAAAATGAAAGCTTACAGGTGGGTAGTTTCCAAATTTAAAGCTCCAACAATTGTAGCTCTCTGCTATTCTACCTGAGGGCTTGCTTTCTCGAGTTTATGGAAGTTTACTAAGCACTGTACCATCTTGTAGTCAACTGTTAAGCAAAGAAAGGGAGGTTTACTCCAGACAACTTCTCAGTGGATCTTTAATAAACTTGAGCTCAGTGACGGATGATTTTCTTACTCGGTTTATTAAAAGAAGTAAGAATTGGTTTCTTTTTGTGTGTATGTGCTTGGCACAATGGACATATGTATGGATTGTGATATGCATTGTGTGAGCCCCCAGTAAAATGGTTAAAAAAAAGAGAGAATTGGTTTCTTAAATAGGACTTCATACATTTTATATTAAAGAATTGGAAATTAAGATTTTGTGTCCTTATTTATTTATTTTATAACTTTTTACTTCAGTCTTTGTGAAAGTTATAAGGACATATTAACTTTCCATTCAACAATTCATACATATTTTGTTTCATATCATTGATTGTAGTTCTCACAATGTACCTGGATTCATCCTCTGCCTTGTGTTTCGCATTTCCATTTGTTCTTTTGTCCTATAATTTCTGCCTTTTGAATGTTGCTTCTGAATGAATGTTGACCGTTTGCTTTCAAATAGTTGTTTGTTCTAAGAGTACATAGCTCATTGATGTTATTGTTCACCATACCACCTGTCTATTGTTTGGCTAAAATTTGACCTTCCAGGGATTCATTCTTCTCTACATTTCAAGAGTGACCACAAACTGCAGTCTAAGAAGTTATCCAGTCTCTATCCCACTAGTGAGACAGGTGTTTTTATGATTTTGAGTTTTATTCCACATTTTCCCCTGTTTGATTCAGGAGTTCCTAGTGTGATGCCTTTTCAGAGAGAATAGTAATAATAGACTGATAACATCCAGTTCTTTCGGTCTTGGGGTCATGGAGAATGAGCTTCAGGTGCTCTATGTGCCCGTTAGACTAATTCTTTCATTGCATTTCAAATTCCCTTCACTCTTTTAACCCTCTACAGGGAGATATAAATAGTTGTATCATAAATGATCAATCACAAGTTTTAAAATTCACAGTTGCTACTTACAAAAGTTAGATTCAGAATATCTTCTAGATTGTGCCAATTGGCATTAATGTCTTCTGAGTCTATGATCCTGAGCCTACAAGAACAGTGACTTATTTTGCCAAGGTGTTTTCTTATACTTAAGGTTTCTATATCTGTGCCCACTGTGTGCTGCCATGTACTGATGAATTTATTTGCAGAATTTATAAATACAAATGCAGAAAAATCCTCGGTTAAACATAAATATTTGTGATTGCAGATCAATTTTCCTTCCCACACCAGTAGAATTCACCTTTCTATCTATGTATCTATTGGTGGTTGAGTGCCTTGAAATTGTTTCCAACTCCTCACTGCTCTACTTTTCCAAGCATCATATCTTTTACCAAGGAATGCTCCCTCCTGATAACTTGTCCAAAGCATGTTAGACAAACTAGACATCTTCACTCCTAAGAAGCCTTCTTTGAGACAGATTTAGTCATTCTTTTGACCATCCATGATACTTGCAATAGTTATTACCAGCACCTTAATTCAAATGTGTTAATTCTTCTTTGGTCTTCCACTTTAGACTTCTTCATTCAGTGTCCAACATTCACGTACATGTGAAGCAACTGAAAATATCATGGCTTGGGTTATGCACCCTTTAATCTCCCAAGGATATCCTTGCTCTTAAGACACTTTAAAGAGATCTGTAAGACTCATTTGTCCAGTGCCATGTGTCATTTGATCTCTTAACTGCCACTTTCATGAGCATTGATTGTGACCCAGCTAAGATGAACTCCTGGACAACTTCAATCATTTTTGTTTATCATATCATCTATTGGTCCAGTGCACATCTAGTTTTCTTTAATTTGATATTAGTTCATAACAGGCTGAAGTCCTTGACCATCATCAGGAACTGCTTCAAATCTCCCTCCCATTTAACAAGCAAGGTTGTATAAACTACACGTCACAGGTTGTTAATGACCCTTCAATGTTAGTCCGGGTTGATTAGAGAAACAAATCCACAGAGACAGTCTTATGTGTATAATAAAAGCTTTATAAACCCAAGAATGCTATACCCAGCCAAATTTTCTATTAAGATAGCTGGAGAAGTAAGAGTCTTCCCAGACAAGAAAAAACTCAAA
>NW_022103920.1:36289280-36290886 GCF_000313985.2 Echinops telfairi
TTCTGCCTATAGGAGACACATCTCAAGTTTTCAGACAAAACAGGTTGAGAATTAAAGGCTGGAGAAAAATATACCAATCAAATGGCAATTCAAAAGATGCAGGGGCGGCAATCTTAATATCTGACAAAATTGATTTCTAGGTACAGGCCATAACAAGAGACCAGGAGGGGCACTATATAATGCTCAAGGGAACAGTAGACCAAGAACTAGGGAGCATAATAAATAGATAGGCGCCCAATGCGAGACCCACACAATCCGTAAATCAAACACTCCAAAAGATGAGAAAAGAAATCACAGGCTCAACAATTATAGTAGGTGACTTTAATACGCCACTCTCTGAAAAGGACAGATCACTGGGAAAGAAACTCAACAAGGAGGCTACAGATCTAAACAGCACAATTAGACTTGATAGATATTTTCAAAGCTTTCCACTCAAATGCAAAAAAAAACTCACATTCTTTTCAACCCACAGGGCTCATATTTGAAGATAGACCAGATGCTGGGACACAAGTCAAAATTGAGTAAATTCAAGCACATAGAGATTATATAGACATCTCACTCCGATCACTGTGCCATAAGGCTGGAAATCAACAGAAGGATGGTGAAGAAAATAAGGGAAAACAATTGGAGGATGACTAATTCTCTATTGCAAAAGGACTGGGTATTGGCCCAGATCAGACATGAAATCAGGAAGTTTCTAGAAACTAATGAGAATGAAAACCTGACGTACCAAAACCTTTGGGATACAGCAAAGTCATTTAGCTTAGGAAGGCTGATAGCAATAAATGCACACATGTAAAAAGAAGAGAGAATTGTGGTTGATATGCTGGCACAAAATTTACACCAATTAGAGCAGAGTCAACAGAACAATCCTACCAATAACAAAAGGATATAAATAATAAATATCAGAGCTGAGATACAGGAGAGGGAAAACAAGAAAACTATGGACAAAATTAATGCAGCTAAAAGTTGGTTCTTTGAAAGGATGAACAGAATTGATAGACCGCTGGCAAACCATACATAAGAAAGGAAGGACAAATGACATTTGTAAGGATGAGGGGTGAAATCGACAACATTACAACGGATCCTAATGAAATCAAAAGGATAATTACACAGTAATATGAAGGCCTATATTCTAACTAATTCAACAACTTGGAAGACATGAACAAATACTTGGAAACACAATCCCTCCCTAGACTATCCCAGATGGATGTCAAGAACCTCAACAGACCAATAACAATGGAAGAAATAGACAAGGTTATCAAGGGATTACACAAAAAAAAAAATCCCCCAGGCCAGATGGCTTCACAGGAGAATTCTAGCAAGCATTCAAGGAAGAACTGGCACCAATCCTAAACAAACTCTTCCAGAACATAGAAAACTCCCAAACTCTTTCTATGAAGCTAGTATAAATCTGATACCTAAAGTGGTCAAGGATCCAACAAGAATTGAGAATTACAGACCAATACCCCTAACGAACATTGATGCAAAAATCCTTAACAAAACTGGCCAATAGAATACAAAAGCATATTTGAAAAATTCACTGTGACCAAATGGGATTCATACCAGCTATGCAGGGATGGTTCAACATATAAAAGACCATTAG
>NW_022103920.1:36294654-36310832 GCF_000313985.2 Echinops telfairi
TTAGAGCACTGCTATTGCACAAATGAATGTTTTAAAAAAGAGTGTGTTAGGCTGGGTAGATGAGGGAAACAAATTCAGAGACACTCATGTATGTATAAGAAGAGCTTTATATCAAGAGACTATTATATATCAAGAAAATATCCCAGCCTGGTCCAGATCAAGTCCATGAGTCTATAAGGCCAATGCTAGTCCATTGTGCAGGTTCAGGTAGAGAAACAAACTCATGGACTCTTACATATATAAGAAAGAGCTTTATATACACCACAGCAATTATACATTGAGAAAACACCCCAGCCCAGTTCATATCAAGTCCATAAGTCCAATACTAACACATATGTCTGATACCAATCTATAAATCCCGCTGCAGACTCGTGCAACACATGTAATGACACCAAATGCAGGAAGAACACAGGCCAGTGGGTGGAAAGTCTTGTAGATCCAGTGGCATTGTAAACATCTCAGTGCTGGCAGGGTTTTCTACCTTGCTCCTCCAGCTCCAGTACTCTAGTATAGCTCCATGTGGCTTGTCAACAGGAATGTTTCACAGGGAGTATGTCTCTGTCTCACCTCCATTGAGCTATTTATCTCCAAAGCACTTCCAAATGAGGTCCTCAAGCAGCGAGCTGATTGACAGGCTAAATTCTACCCCTTCACTCTTAATAGTCTCAAGTTGGCACAAGATTAAGTAACTACCATATCCATAAATCCTTCTTCAGTCTTTTGCAGCCACATGCAATGATGCAGAATGCAAGGAGACCATAAATCATTGGGTGCAAAATCCAATGGATCCAATGATGCTGTTCATTACAGGGCTCTGGCAGATCACAGAGTGACTTGACAGGGGGAAGGTGAATGAGAGAGAGAGAGAGAGAAAGGAAATTCCCAGGATCCTTTTTATGAGAAGGCCATGCCCACCAAGGGCTACAATCAGGGTACAATCACCCTGATTCAAGGCTAGACTCCACCCCTACACTTTTATAACTTCAAGTTGACATGAAAGTTATGTAACTACCACAAAGAGTAGAGCGTGTAAATCTGGCCACCCAGCCACCCACTTAAAACAAACCAAACAAACAGATTACAATGCAATTTTAACAACTGGTTCACCAAACTCAACAACAAAGTACAACAACAAAACAGCTATTAATTCTGCTGAACTAGCTCAGACCAGCTAAATCTCACCACTAGTTCTTGTAGTACTGTCATATTGTTGTAGGTGCCATTGAGTAGATTCGGAATGATAGTGACCTCATGTCCAACAGAATGAAGCATTGCCTGATACTGTGCCATCCTCACAATTGAGCCCATCAATACAGCCACTGTGTAAACAGTATTTACTTTGGATCATTATCTCTTGGGCTCATCCCAGCATCTACCGTGCCTTGATCACTTTGTATTAACATCCTCCATATTGTATGTTGCCTTACTCGTCTCATTGTCTACCCTCTAGTTAATAATCTCTCCTTCCTTCTTCTCTCACTCCTGTAGCCATAAAAGAATGTTTCTTTCTATGAGTAAAATTTTTCTTGAATTTTAATGAAAGTGGGTTCATACAACATTAGTCCTTTTGTGAATGATGAATTTCACTCACCATAATGTCTTCTAGCTCTCTCATGTTATATGTGATGTGTTTAACATAGCCATCACATTCTTTGATGTGGCATAGCATTTCTTTGTGTGTGTGCATCATAGTTTCTTTATGTGTCCATTGAAGGCATTTGGTGGTTTTCATCTTTTTACTATTGGAAATTGTGCCACAAGAACATGAGTGTGCATATATTCATTAGTATCATGGCTATTTCTGTAGGATACACAGCTCAGAGTGGGATTACTGGCTCATGTGTTATTTCTACTTCCACAATAAGGAAGTGCCATGCTGATCCCATTCTTCATAGTGATTGTAACATTATCCAAACTGCACACTATGAGTGGTCTCTGTACTAAAGCTACAGAGCATATAGAGTATTTCAAACTTTACACTTCTCTCTTATTCTTTCTCTTTCATCACAGAGAAGGCAGAATTTTTCAGTAGCAGTAGTTTAAAAAGCCACAAATCTTGCTCTGCTTAAAAAAGATCTAATCTTTGTGCTATCTGGGATACTTAGAAACATCAAGAAAAGATGCACCCATCTGTTTAATTCTCAAAATATTACTCTCACAATTCAAATTTTTGCCTGTTTGGGACATCTCATCCCCTTCAGGAGACAAAGATGCCACAGAAGCTAGGGTTATTTCTTGCTGGCATAGTTGCTTTTGAAAATCATTGCTCAAATCTTACAGAGAACCATGTAAGGCCTATTTCCAGTACCTGATACCCATGAAATATTGAATACATCATACTTACTCCTTTTTATTTTTTATAAGATTGGGTTTTTAAATATTTTAAAGAGGATATGTTCCCAGGGACAGTCTCCTCTTGGGGCTCTTTCTCCACTATTACCATTTTCTCAGTTTTCCAGTCTCTCCCATGGACCTTAATTTTCTTCCTCAGTTCTTCTTAGAGTAATTCTTTCAACCACTATTCAGGGAGGTGAGGTGGTAGACACTATTCTAAATAAGGGCAATAAAAAGAGTGAACAGATTAAAAAAACAACAACCCTACTTTGCCCTCATAGAACCTAAAGTCTAGTGATATGAACAGATATTAACAATGTAATTTTTTCATGTAAAATTGCTATTGTAATAATGTTTTAGAAAAAATATTATAACATATTTTCCAGGAAGCTCTCATAAGGGTGTATTAAACTGGAAAGAATAAGAAAAAAAAAACCTCACTGACATTGAGTCAATACTGACTCATGAAGAGCTTATAGGTCAAAAAGCGGACTTGTCAATTTCTGATATGGTCACTGTGTGCTGGAGTAGAAAGCCTAATCTTGCTCCTGTTCAGTGACTGGGCTGGTGGTTTCAAACTGCTGACCTTGCAGTTAGAAGCCCAACATGTAGCCACCACTGGAGCAGGGTACATTGCCTTATGTGAAACAAGGAAGTCTCAGATTCATATTTCAAATATCCTTTAAATGAAGAGATAAAGAAGTAATGATACAAGGAGTCAAACTGGCATACAGAAATGCCCTGAGGAGGAAGGTAGCAAGTTAGGAACAAGGAAGGGCCAAAAACCAGACCACAAGGAACCTGGAAGGAGCGCATTGCCACATCAGCGAGGGGAATCAGAAGTGGGTGAGGCCATGTCAGGCCCACTGGACTTCACATGGAGTTTAACTTGAGAGTTACAGTACCACTAAAGATTGAAAGTGGAAAGTGAAGAGGAACTGTAATGGAGATTGGACTAGGGAGAGAATGAATGGAAGCAGGAACCTCTGTAAAATAACTGTTGCACTAGAAAGACACAGAGAGCAGAGATATTAGTTTGCAAAAGGAATAAGGTGAGGTAAAGGGGAAATGACGGTGTTCCAACAAATATTTAGATGGAGAAAGCAAGATCACTGATAATAGATGGAAAAATGAAGGAGCAGATCAGATGTGAAAACTACTATCTTTCTAGTCTAGGATCTGCATCTCAGGGAATAGGGAGGGTTCCCTAGGAAGGGAGTGTTCATGGAATACAGGAAATTGCCTTTTGCGTTCATGATATGTTTTATTTGTACTAGTAAAGCAGTTACTATTGTGATAGTAGGCTATAAATATTTATGTATTTATAGTTTTCCTATGTGGAAGAAGTACAGAATTTACTTTGACTTAGTCACTTCTCCCCATCCCATACAATTATTTTATCCTAAGGGGGGAGGAGGGAATCCAATTGATTTAGCAGAATCCTATAGTGTTAGAAGCAGTGGTTCTCAACCAGTGGGCCATGACCCCTTTGGGGGTCGAACAACCCTCTCACAGGGGTCGCCCCATTCATAACAGTAGCAAAATTATAGTTTTGAAGTAGCTACGAAAATAATTTTATGGTTTGGTGGTCACCACAACATGAGGAACTGTATTTAAGGGTAGTGGCATTGGGAAGGTAGAAAACCACTGTGGTAGAGTCTGAATGGATATTAGCAAACTTCTCTTGTACCATTTTGAGTAAAGATAAACTTGAAATGAGGCTACAAATGTCAGTGACTAATGTATGCCAGGTGCTTCCTCTATGATTCAGGACTGAGTCCAAATACAGGTGTCCTGTCCATGCTTCTCTGGAAGGATGCTGTATACTGAGATGTCTGTTAATAACAGAAACTAATCATTTATTTATGAGAATCAGTTACTTGTGGATTAATCAATATATGATCATTACCACATCTCTGACAGTAATTTTATGGGTATCAATTCCATTAATATTTTTCTAGCTCTATCTCACACCTTGTAAAGAATCATGCCTAACTTCATGGTGCTTGCTTATGTTCAATGTCAAGGTATATACTGAATAAAGCCCTACTGGGATCTCACTGGGGTTTACATAATACCATCCAAACATGAATAACATGTTTCAAAATAACATGGGTGACTTTCCCTAAGGGTTGTTGAGCAAACGTGATTCTTCCCCAAACATGTTAATAAGTAAATTACAAATGACTGTATTGGAAATCAGTAAACATAAATTCCATGTATAATTCTGACTTTACAGTAGAGTAATCCAAGTTAAGCTCATCTCCATGTCTCACCAAGCACATATCCTTGTCTTATAAGTGCATATCTGACAGTTAAATTATATGTTTATCATTTTCAGTGAGAATGTTTGACATTTATAGGTTGTAGTGGAAACAAATTGGGTAATGCTGTTGCCTTAAAAAAGACAAATCTACTAAAAAAAAACCCAGAAAAACAAAACGGATGCTCTCTACTTTTTGAAGGAGGGAAGTCTCATTTTCCAACATGAAGACTTTTGCATCGTTCTTCATATGTGCATCCAAAAAAAGGAATCACAGACATTGGAAAGCTTTGTCAACCGATATCTTTATAATAGAGATACATTAGCTCTTGGCCAATAGCAATTTCAGAGACAAGTCTTGAGGTGATTTAAATGCAACAAAATCAGCAAGGCAATTCTTTGGTTGCAGCAATCTGGCTTGTGATGCCTGGGTTGTTTGGCTATGTCAACAAAGTTTGTACTGTAACTTCTGATCAAGGTTAGAGCTGTTCTCTGAAAACTTCCAATTTAGCTGTACCAATTCCCAGACCAGGGTACTTTTGCACCTTCTCCAGGTCATTAAAATAGTATTGTGTAAATGTGACAGCTATTGGGCAGATTTGGACGGTATAAGGTTGTGTTTTTGTTTTGTTTTAATGTTGGGCTTAAAAGGGGACACCTTGACTTTCAGATTTTTTTCTTCCATGTATAAAAGGGAGATGTGAATTGGATCTCACGAAGCCTTTTCATCATAGCAATCAAGCGCTAGCACTGAAAAATGCTCGCTAAGAGACTTAATCTCTGAATAGTCACACAAATGTTGTCATAGAAAGTCAGGAAATCCTTTTGTGATTTCACTCAATCCACCAAGGCTGAGAGGGGAAGAGAGTCCTGAGGTACACATGAAATCATGTAAATAATTTAAATTATTATTCCTATAAATTTAAAAACTCTCAAATATATCTTTTGTTCTTTAATGTATTATTAGGATAATATATTGAGAAAGTATTATATATCATCCAACATTTAGATATATCTCATGATGACCTAAAAAATGAAAAAAATAAAAACTCACTGCCATGAGTCAATGCTGACTCATAGTGACCCGACAGGACAGGGTAGAACTGGCCACCTTGAGTTTCTGAGATTGTAACTCTTGCAGGGCAAGAAAGTCCCACCTTTCTCCCAAGAAGTGGCTGGTGCTTTTGAACTGATCACCTGTGAATCACAGCCCAACATGAAACTACTATCCCACCAGCAATTCGATAATGATCTAAGGATGTTTTAATTGGGAAAATAAAATCGAGTGTTAGTGAATTAGAAAGCATCTTAATTTTTCTATTGTTTGTGACGCAGAGAAAGAAAGCCGATTCTCTAAGTCTGGGGCACTTGTATGTACGCTGAAGAAAATGGTAACTGATGCATGGTTGAGTGACAGTTGAAAAAGTGTAAGTTAAGACTAGGTTATAAGTTGAAAATGAGTGACAGGTTAAGGGGAAAATAAGTTAAAATAAATCTTAAGATTTGGGACTTGCAAAACAGGGGTCAGCAGCAGGGGTGTTTACTGAAAAATGACTGCAGGAAAATTATCAGGTTTGAAGAATAAGAGATGATGACTTATACTAGTGAATAAGTTTAATATAAACAAGAAAGTCTCAGAACAATGAAGTCAAACAGTTGCAAAGACATCTGGATGTCAGAAGAGAAATTAGAAAAACATACAAATATATAGATGATTTGCACATTAAAATTCTTTTATTTTGTGTCAGATTTTCAGATTTTATAATCGAGATCAGAACCAATGAAGCATATATTAGATTACGTTGAAAAATATTTACTTCAAGGAAATGGCACACACTCTTGTGAGAGAGATGGAGCATCCCAGATCTGTCAGTCAGGTGTCATGCTGAAGGCTTCTGTTGGCTCCACTGGTTGCAGGACCTGATCAAGCCTAATGTGTAGGTTCAGCAGGAGGCTGGAGAACCCTGCAGGTTTATGTTGCTCCCAAATATGTCAGACAATAATCAGAGGGCGTGGTTAAGAGAAAGCCTTGCAAGATTATCCATTTATATACTGTGAAAGCCAGCCACACCCAAGGAGACTCTGCTCACTCCTGGTGACAAAATGGAAGTAATTCCATGACATCTGCCAAATTATCAGGTGTCACAGGGAGAAAGGTGGAACTGATCTCTCAGCATGCTTCATAAAGTAGAGGATCAATGAAAAGGAGAACACTGCCCTTCCCCCTGGCCCTTGACCAGATGGATGGCCACAGTCACTGTGACAATAACAACAATGGTGGGCAAGGCCTAGAACTAGGTAGCATTTTATTCTGTTGTGCATAGGTGGCTATAGGTTGAATCCGATCGAAAGGCCCCTAATAACACCACCAAAAAAATAAAATATCGAGAAAATAAAATAAAAGGAGAATGTAATTACAGATCCATATTCCCGAAGTGCATGGGTAAAAGCTACCTAACAGCATACAAGGACATTGTATCTGTTGCTGTTGATAGGTGTCTTTGACAATTCCAGTTCACAATGACCTGACACAAAACAGAAAGAAACACTCATACCTCCTGCCCCAACCTACAATTGGTGCTCTATTTGTCCTTCCCCAAGGAATAGTCCTTCCTGATAAGATGTCCAAAGTACATGCAATGAAGTCTTGACATTTTCCCCTTTTAGGGGCTTTTTGGCTGTAGTTTTTCCAAGATAGAGTTGTGTGTTCTTCTGGCAGACCTTGATAGTCAATAATCTTCACCCAAATCATTATTCAAATGTACCAATTCTTCCTTGGTCTTCTTTATTTGCTGTCCATCTTTCATACGCATACAAGGAGATTGATCTGCTCAATGTAATATTTTTCAATTGCTGTTTCCATGGGCGTTGACTGTGGATCCAACTGAAAGGAAGTTCTTGACAACTTCAATCTTTCCTCTGTTTATCATGATGTTGTCTATCTGTGTATCTGTGAGGATTTTTATTTTACTTATATTGAGGTACAATCCAGACTGAAAGCAGCAATTTTTAACAGTGTGAAAAGAGAATAATACACCATTAGCAGGTAAATTTACTCCAAAACTACTAACTTAATTTAGGATTGAAATGCTCACCCCAAACCATACCATATTAGAAGAATAAAGGGGAAACAAAATAAAACAAGAAGCAAAATGTTTTTCTATAAATAGAAATATAACTACAAGATAAGGCAAGGCAAAAAGGATAAATTATATAAAGATGGGAGATAAATAAGTCAAATTACAAAGCTTGTTGTCACCAAGTCCATTTCAACTCAAAGCAACCCTGCAGGACACAACAGACAGCTCCGTAAGGTCTGCAAGGCAGTGGAGTAAAGCCTGTAGAGTCAGGTTGCCACATCTTTGGTGTTTTTCCCCATGGAGAGGCTGGTGGGTTACACAGGGAAACCTTTGTTGAGCAGTGGTGTGCTTTCACCACTTTGTCAAGAGGGCACCTAAGATTAAATAAACCTGTCTTGAGTTACAAATAAAAAGGAGAAAAATAGACCTACTAAAACAATAAATTTCAGCTCAAGTAGAAATAAAATGTTTTGAGAATGATGAGGGCCACAAATGTACAAATGTGCTTGACACAATGGATGGATGGATGGATGGATTGTGATAAGAGTTGTATGAGCCCCCAATACACTGATTGTAAAAAGAAGAAAAAAGAGAAGAGAATACTGCATGGTTTGAAATTAAAATAATAACAATAATAATAAAAAACTTTGGATGTTCACCATATATAAACTCATATAAAGTAATGTGTGCATCCATATGTTCTATATCACTGATAATATATTTCTCTGATGAATATTCTAAGTCCAAATAAAATACATTGTGAAAAACTTTTAATATTAAAAAATGAGTATTTATATACTAGATAACTTCTAATCACAATGTAACTTGCAATCAATTACTAAAAGATAACTCTCATATACAAGATTGCATTCCAAAGCCATTAGAATTTTAAATATGAAGAACACAAATACATTAGCTTTTAAAAATAAACATAAACCAATAATTTATGGATCTCAAGATAGGTAAATCCCCAACATGTCTTAGAAATAAAGAAACATACTCTTATTATAATTGTACTGAAATAGGGAGCTTTTACTGATTAAAAGCATGCTAGAAAAAGGAAAGTAAAAGGTCTCCAGATATGAGAAGTTATTTATAATATAATAATCAAATGTTTTTATCCAGAATACATGTAGAAGGGATGCACAAATAGTTATGACTATATACACAATGCAAAAGAGAAAAAGAGAGTATAAAATACATGAATATTTACTAAAAGGAGAAATCATTGCCAATAAGCAAATGGAAATTATCTCACTATTGTTCAGAAAAGTAGGAAAATTGAAGACAGTTTTAGATACCATTTTTACCAAGTGGGAAAAATATCTTACAGTATAAATATCATTTTCACAAAAATAAAATATACAAAATTGAAAAACAATTTGACATTGTTTAATAACACGCAGACTAAAATTTTTATATTTATAGAAATAATTGTAAATGCATGGAAGATAGTCAGTCTAAGTATTTTGCTCTCATATCTATGACTACAATATGTAAAAATGGAAGGAAATTAAACATACGTAAATGGAAAGGTTACTAATGACAATGACATTAATAGAAAATAAACAAAACTTACATACATGACTTGATTAAAAGGTCAGATTTAATTACTTGAGTTCTGTCCTCTAGAAGATGTATTTTGCACTACCAATTTTATTTGAGTTGTATATTATCAAATTGCTAACAAATTTGACCTCATTTGTTCAAAGACTATTAACTATTCTAATAAATGAGATCCAATTATTTATCTATAACCTTTCCATAGTAAAACAGAGGAATTGTTGGTGCCTACTTTAGAAATTTGGTCACGGAAGATCAATTCTTACAAAAGAAGTATATTTTCATCGATAATTCAACTTGGTAAATATATTTGGAATCCAGCAGAAAGATCACAGAGGTTAGTAACAGGAAACATACATTAAAACAAAGCAAACAAACAAAAAACAATGATGCTTGAAAACAGATTCCGGTTCTTGGTGATCTCCTGTGTTACAGAGTAAACCTACTCCGATCGGTTTTCTCAACTGCATCTTTACGAAAGTCGATCACCAGGGCTTTCCTGATTGGGTGGAATCGGAACACTAATCTTGCGGAGTGTTCAAGTACAAAGCGTGTGTTCCCCCTGGGCAGTTCTCATTAATGCAAGAGTATGCATTTTCTTCCTTTCTTTTTTTCATTTTAGACCCAATGACAATATACTGGATAGTTAATATGTACTCACAGTGTTAAGCCCAAGAGTAGAAACAGAGATGAATTAGATATTACTTTCAAGGAATTTAAGGAGCAATGATGGCAGTAGGTATGATTTTTGGTTTCAATGATTTACAGTTTATGAAACAGATAAATGGTGTACACATGAACTGTAGTACTATGTAGAAAACTCCTATGTTACCAAGGAAGTTCAAGTAAAACACCATGGCATGTCACATGAGATGGATAAAACAATTTCTTAGTCTGAATCCTGTTACAACATTGTATAAAAATGACCGCATCTACTATCTATTGATATGGACATGGTGCAAAAGGTTGTTTTCCCACATTCTCATTCCTTTGCATCCACCCAGGCGAGCCAGTTAACCAGTAGCCATCATATTTACTCTGATTTGTGTCAACCCCAGGCATGTCAGAGTAGAACTCCGGAGGCTCTGGTATGCACACACAATGCAATATTTTATTCCTAAAAACACCGATTCACCCATGAAACACCTCATGACATCATGGACCTGGAAGCCATGATGCTGAGTGGAATTTGGCAATCAGAAAAGGACAAATATTGATGAATCCACTACTACAGGAATAAACACCAGGCCAAAGACAGGCTTCTCTGGTCATGTAATCTTCTAATCTAGTCTCCCAAGCAACAAAATAGTGAACCTGCCTGGTACCGATGAACCATATGCCATCCCTCTATTTGTACATATTCAAAACCATTTCAAGAAAGAAGGATTCACCTCAGCCAGGGTCAGTTTTTCAGAATGGGAGAGAGAAAACCAATCCGTTGCTGCCATAGAACATTGTCCTTTGACCAGCCCAAGTCAAAAGGCAAGCTCACTGGAAGTTCAAGTCAAGAGAGGGCAGGGTGAGGGTGGGCATCTTTGTCTCAAACAAGGTTATTACATTTCTGCTGGTGGTTAAACTGGGTGGGCAACCTGCCATTGGTAAAAAATGCCATTATTATATAGACCCCTAAGAGGAGAATATGCCTGATAGCATATTCCTAATTGAAGCTATTGATGTCGTTTTTATCTGAATCATGGTGACCCAGGCTTAATGCAATGGACAACTGGAACTTCTAGGCTCTGACCTTTCCAAGCCACATAAGAAGGTTCTGATTTGGAAAACCCACTAAGCAAACTGGACAGTACCTTAAACTCGCCTGTAGCAGATTGAAGGAACTGAAGTCTGAATTGCCCTGGTGTGAGAAGCAGCGGACGATGATTATCCCAAGATTATGGAACTGGTGGTTGCGGGACTTTGGTTCAGAGCTCTAATTTTCTTAAGCTTAAGCCAAGACCTATATTTTTTCTAGGTCGCGTTATTTTTTGTGTGCATGCAGGGAGGAACATTCACTTTAAAAAACTGAAGAGAACTTAATAAACATAAAGATGTCATTCAAAATCAAAACCTATATTTATACTGAAGAAATACCAGATCCATATTTTTTTCCAAATCATAGGGAACCTATCCAAATTAATGTTATTTCTATAATTTCCTCTATCGCCTTTCAAATTCTTATTGTTAACAGAAATCATTTTGTTGCTTCTAAAACTTTTAAGTTTTTAAATAAATTAGATTCTCAAACGTAAAGCTATGAAGATGAAAACATATACATACATGCTTTATATACATATATATTTATAAGGTCAGTGTGAGTCATAATCAACTTGATGCCATTGAGGGTTTTTAGTGTGTGTGTGTGGATGTGGGTGTGTAAAACTGGCACGTGATGGTGATATTAGGCCTCTTACTTTCACATCGAAAGGAGTCCTGGTGGTAGAGTGGTTACACATTGGCTTGCTAGCTGTGAAGTTGGCCATTTGAAACCACCAGCCACTCCATGGGAGAAAGCCATGTCTTTCTAACCCTGTCAAGAGTGACAGTCTTGGAACCCCACAGGGACAGTTCTACCCTGCACTAGGAGTCCGAATAGATTAGATGACAGTGTTTGTCTTTGGTTTTTACCAGCACTCTCTATTTCTGTAAATTATGGCCAGCCCCACAAAGAGTTCACAGACCATACTCACATCTCTCCTTGGTGGTAATGAGTGCTCCCTATCAGTCTCTGCATTGGCTCAATTAAAATGCACCTGGAGCATAACAAAGACCAATGCAGTCCTTAGAGCTCTGTACACATTATTTGCATGGTCCCACCCTCACAACAGTGCCTGGAATTATTGGCAAGCTACCCAATCTCCATGATGTGTCACGAGTACCTTTCTCTATGATCCCACCCCATCCATTTTGGGGATTTACAAAAACCACGAAGAACCAAAAATGAACCCATTGCGATCCTACAAGTTCCTACTCAGAATGGCTCTATGTATGGGATTTTGAGACTGTAAAACTTTACAGCAACAGACAGACAGTCTTATCTTTCTCCAGCCTAGTTGCTAGTGGGTTTGAACATCTGACTGTGTGGCTAGTAGTCAAAGCCTAACCCATCAGACAGTGAAGAGAAAAGCCATTTATAAAGAATTCATTGCACCACCCTAATAATATGTCTTTTTAAGTATAAAAGAGCTCTCTATACATTATATACCAGAAAATTTTAAATAATATATTGCCTTTTACCTTACATTTGCATTTGCCTGTAGATTTTAAAAACTATTTTGAAATATGACATTTCCAGCAGTGATTTTCTCTTTAATTATACAGAGCACATGTCCCAGACAGGTGTGCCACTCTCTGACAGTCATCACACATACAGTAGATGGAAGTCTTTATTTGTCCATGATCACTGCTCAGATTCTGTACACAACTTTACATTTCCCAGAAAGGTCAAGCCTTTCACAGGCCTGGAGCTTGGTGAGTGACGTTGTAGAGGAAAATGCTCCTGTCTGCTCATCCCACAGGTCATCTTAGATCAGCCAGTCCTTTAAAAAGCTTTTCCAATCACGGATTCATATTTATACTCTAGACTCAGCTGATAATTGCACCTACAGTTTGAGTGTCTAGAGTTGGAGAAGTGATCAATGTCTATTGGAAATGTGTACTAATAAGAAATATTTTATGTGATAAAGGAATTCTGTAAGCTATGCCTTGTTCCTTCTAGAAACATTTTCTGGTATAAACTTTAGGATATCATCGTTCTCATGTTTCCCTCTTTTCACACCAGTGACTCCTTCTAAATTACATGTGCAGCCTTCTCTGAGTCTAAGAGACTTTTGAATTTGGGGCGTCTTAAGGTTTACTTACAAGCCCTCTTTATTTTTCTATCTATAATGCTTTCCTACTAATTGTTAAAGACTCACTGTAAACTAGATGTGATCTCTTTTAGTACTGGTATTCATACATTAATGATGTTTAATTCCATATTTTAACCCAGTCTTTCCCTTTAAATTCAATACTTTCAAACACTGTTTAAGTATCTCCACCTGAATATCTGACAGACATCTCACTCTTAGTTTTTATCATGTTCACATTTTTTAATTGATTGACAAAAATAAAAAAGCATAGACAAAGGTACAAAGGAAAAATATTTCTTTAAGTATGAAGTGACAACTATCATGAATTCATTATCTACCTGCAACCTTAATTGTTCTCCTATGATAACCTCTTCATTAATCTATTAATTTAATCATCACTATTAACCATTCATTGAAAGTTGGGAACAAGAGATTATATATCTTTTTCAAGAACATATAAAATATTTACAAATATTGGCTATGTAACAGACTCCACAGGAGTCCTGGTGGTATAATAGTTATGAGTTGGGTTGCAAGTCACATGGTCAGCAGTTCGAAGCCACTAGTTGCTTTCTACTCCAGGAATGAGTTACAGTCTTGGAAACTCACAAGGGATGTTTATCCTAGCCTATGGAGTCACTATCAGTAGGCATTAACTCGATGGCAATGAAAGAACAGGTTTCATGTAAATAATCAAAATGGCAAAGGAAATATCTTTATGCAAATCTTATGTTCTTGATAAAAGAGCTATTGGTTGGGAAAATTTTAAGTATCCACCTTACATAAGTATGAGACTCACAAAAAAATAATACAGAAATTGGATATCTTTTATTATGATATAAAACAAGAAGCTTGCATATAAAAGTTGATGAATATAAAAAATATTCTTTATAACGTAAAATGCAGCATTAGAGAATTATAGTGAAAAATTTAAAAGACCTTTTTTATGTATCTTGTTTACAAAGTTAATATCTTTTCAAAATATTAAAATGGAAAATAATTAAATGTAGCTAATAGAGGTTGCAATGCATTTAACCTAAACTCAAATCCCATATCTATCTTAGAGTTTCCACAAAGTTTCTACAAATTTTCAAAAGTTTCTACAAAGGCTAGGTAGTTAACATTTTAGGTTTTGAAGACTATATTGCCTCTATGGCAATTACTTAACTCTACCATATTTGTGATAAAAAGCCAGAGACAAATATAAATAACTGGATATGGGTGTATTCTGACAAGATATTATTTGCAAAACCAGAATGTAGTCTAGCTTTGATCCAAGAACAAAATTTTCAAACTCTGTACTAGAAAATAGGCTTCATCCAACCAAGCAGATGATAGCATGTATATTTCAGTGGAAAATTAAAGAGGAATATATCAATAGAGTGAAATTACTTGATATGGGTCTACTAGCTCTAATCTTTGTAACTTCTACCAAATGATTGGGCAGTAATATACAAATAAGGTGTAGAGGATCATAACTTGGGGATTGGACAGTTTGCCATTCTGCTGGGTATAAATTGAGCCATCTCAGAAACAGAATTTGAGAATCTCACAACTAGAGAGGAAGAGAAAAAGCGCTTCTGCTATTCCCACATGGAAAGGCAGCAGAGGAGCAATGCTGAGACCAGGGATGAGAACAGAGTGACGGTGCCCAAATCCAGAGGAAGAGCGGTGGACTTCCAAGACCCTGGATGGAGGAAAGCTGAGTGCCTTAGGGCAGGAGAACAGTGACGTGTTCTTGAATTCCCCTTCTCTCCACTGTTTCCATAAATTGGTATGATCCATATAAGCTTTTGCATAGTCAATAAAATACAAGTAAATATGTTTCTGATGTTCTTTGATTTCAAAAATCATCCATCAGCAATCATATCCCTCCTTTTACAATTATTTTAAATCTGGTTGAATTTCTGGCAGCTGCCAATGTACTGGCTTCCACCATTTTCTGAATTTTCTTCAGTAAAAATTTACTTATATGTGATATTAAGCATAATATTCAATAATTTCCATTAATGTTCCAATAATTTCGATTGGGTCACCTTTCTTTGAAAAGAGCATGGATATTGATCTCTTCTGGTTGGTTGGCTAGACAACTATCTTCCAATAGTCTTAGGATAGATTACTGCATGCTTCTAGCATTATCTCCCTTCATTGCAGCATCCCAAAGAATATTATTGTATTTTCAATTAATCTAGGGTATTTTTAATTAACTCATGTGCCTTAAAAGGCTGAAAAATGAAAAGAGAGTGTGTAGAATAATCGGTACCTTTGTATTGTGGTGTTGGCAATGAATATGGAATATACCACAGATGACCAAAACACAACAACAAAAATACCTGCATTGGAAGAAGGGTAGCCTGAATGCTCCTGACACGTGACGATGGCCAGTCTTTGCTTCTCCTACTTGTGACATTTTATCAGTGTGGGCCACGGTCCAGAGAAGGACATTATTCCGGGAAAGCAGAGAGGCAGTAAACAAAAGAGACTGCCCATTGGTACAGTGGCTGTCACAATGGCCTTGAATACAACCACTGGGAAGCTAGTGCAGGAGAGGGAGTTTGTTCCCCTGCCTGTCCTGCACTATCTTTACAATTTGTTATACTTGGAACCAACTCAACTGAACCTAATAACATCAACAAACGGCTATAGAATCAAAATAAATCTTCACAAAGAACATATTAAATTTATATTAAATGGAAAAAAAGCAATACAACCTTGTATGTCAAGGACATTGTGTTTAAATTTTAAATTATGATACATCTATGTCCCTGCATTTTTTAGAGGAATTTTACTAATAGTGACGATGTACCTCAACTATACAAATATAACATTAAAGAGTAAATAAAAGAAGAAAATGTGTTTCTGTAAGGAAGGTACGTTTGCTTTAAAGTGAAGAAGTAGGCAATTGTGACCTTTCTCTAATTGTTCATTCATTTCTTATTAAAATGGTAACTGCATATCTAAATGTCTGATTTCACAGACAGTACAGTTATTTGGGAATATAAAATGTTCACAAAAGACCTTGATTATATCAAGATATTTTCCAGTATAGGATAATGTGCCATTGTTTTTTGACCTTCAAATATTGTACACTGT
>NW_022103920.1:36311199-36325338 GCF_000313985.2 Echinops telfairi
CTGAATTTGTATTGCTCATCAGGGTTATGTATCTATGTCCCATGTATATTCCATGTGATTAAGGGAATCGTCATAAAAAAGGATAATGTAATATGCTCAAGGCTGAATGAGAAGGAAATTTTATTTGCTAAACCATATGTAATTGCAACTTCAAAATTACATGAACTTTACTGATGCACTTTTTTTATATCAGAGTTCTTTCCAAATTATTTTGAAACATAAAGTGGGTATAATATTAAAGACAATTATAGCTCCTAGCTTAATACATATTTGAATTATGTCAAGTCATACTTTTGACAGATTTTTTTGTTTGTGCACTTAATCATTAGTAAAGTGTTGAAATAATTATTGGATTATGTTATAATTCTCATATATTCACTTTAGATGTTCGGTTTTATGATTTACTGCTCAAAAACTGCTGGACCTAAAAAGATATGACCATAAAAGGCTATAGTAATGAAAAATGTAATAAAAATGAAAAACTGAGATATTCCACTCACTTCGGGTCCAACTTGGAGTCATTGCAATGGGACCCTGCTGTCAGTAAGGGAGGACTTGCATTTTTTATCTTCTATATTCATTATCTAGGAACATTTTGGATACAATTAGATGCTTGACTTCTAACAAAAAGGATAGAAAGTTTAGTGGTTCAAACTTAGCCTGCAGGTCTGATGGCGACAGCTACCTGCTCCTGTAAAGATAACATCACAGAAACCCCTACAGGGAAGTTCTAATATGTTTATATATATATATATACACACACACACATATATATAAACATATATATCACATATATAACATATATGTATATCAATTAGAGGGGAAAATCAACTCGATGGCACCCAAAAAATCCATCTTATGAATTAACATACAAAGTTATTTTTGCACAAACAAAATATTTTCATTAGTTTATACGGTGTTTCTCAAAATGGATGATATTGCCCCCTGGGAATCACTGGACTGATCCAGGGAGCACACCACAGAAGGAGATGCCTCACTTTGTCCTGGACGATGGAGTGTAGTACACAGTGTTTAGTTGGGAGGGTAGTGTGTATATGTATGTGTGTGCATGTAATTTTTCTTTTGAAAAACGTCAATAGGCCAAATACATTTGGGAACCTATGGTTTAGACAACAATATTTATCCCTCCCACATCACTCTGCACTTTTCAACTGGGTTTGATAATTGATTACAACAGCCACACAGAACTCACACACAATACTCACAATTATGGAGTTTATCGAGAAGTTCAAAGGTGGTTACAAATTTCCAAGGTACAATTATTTAGACAAGACAGTCTTTTAGGTTTCTCAACCAACATGCCCATTGCCTTCTAACCTAGCCTGCTCATGCAATGTTACCAAGCTCATTTAGAGCTGTCCATAAATACCCACCAAGCATGCTACTTTGCCGTAAGCCTCTTTCTAAAGGTGCTCATGTCGAACTCCATGGGTAGCAAACCTAGTTCCCAGAGTTATGTCCCTGGAGGCACCAAACCCACAGGTGAGTCTCAGGCCCCAAGGCACTCATCGTCCCGCCCCTGGAGGGCTGGGAGTCCACTCACCGAACGGTCAGCTAGTTGTGCTGCTCTGCTCCTCTGCAGTTCACTTGGTGTCAGAGTGTCCCCTGGAACAAGGGAAAGTCCAACATGCAGGGACTTGGGGGTCCAAAGGATCTGCTCCACTACTGGATCTACTGTCTTGTTGGCACTGAAGTACCCTCCCTTCCTCCTTCGGAGATGACACATTCTACATCCGGTAGGATGGCCACTGCAATGAACTCTCACAACGGAGCAGTCTCTCACAATGGAACTTCTCAGTGTCTTCCCTGACCTTCTCTTACCAAGACCCACCAGGAGAAGGTGTTTGGTGGAAGTAACAAAGACTACGGCTAGATAAGACATTTTACATTCACTGCACTGCATTGTTACACCTAGTAGCAGAAATACCAGTGAAGCACTAAACGTGAGACTGTATTATGGATCTTTAAGTTGTTTCTGATAAATGAGATGCCATATATGAAACTATAATTCTGCTTATAAACAGTTCAAAGAACCAAATTCAGTCTTAAAAAATGTAAGCATGCCAGTTAAGTGACAATACACATCTAATTAAAAGATACTGGGAATTATTTTTATTAGAAAAAGTAATGTGGATAATAATAGTGAGCGATTTAGAAATTCAGCATATCTTGAACAGAGCGACCAAAGCAGTTAGTCTACCTTGTGAACAATTAAGGCATTAAACATCATTATTGATTTATTCTTCCACAAAGAAGTATAAGAGCTATGCAGTTAACCTCTTAGCACCACTTCAAAGATGAGTCCACTTGAATTGGGCATGCAAACTGTGAAGCAATTTTTTGTTCTTTCCAAACTGGAATCGTATTCTCAATCTAAAAAGGATTACGAAAAGATCTGACGGGCTGGAACACGTGGTTGGATGCTAGACATCTCTTCTTTAATCCCAGTTTAGAGTTTCACTTTTCAATCGATCTGGGCAAGAACACAGTTCCCTGGGTTAAAAAGTAAAAGAGAACAAAGACGAGAGCAAGGGTGTTTCTATGTTTGTTTTATGTTGTGGAAAATATATTTTTTTCTGTTGAACAGACACAGATGCTTAGGACATCTACACATTTTGTATATAAATGCATAGTTTAGAGGAGAGGTTTTAGAAGCAAATTAGTATTCTAGAATGAAACCGTTCTGCCTTTGTGATGAGGTGTTTGGTTAAACAATGGGCTTTGGGAGCCAGTGTCCACCTGCTTGCTGAGCTTTCCAAACTTCACCTAGCAAAGACACCAACAACGGCTCTCCAATGATGCATTGCCTTGTCCCATTTCAACTCAACCACCCTGCCACTCACAACTGACCCTGGAAACAGAATGCAGTGGTCCTTCCTAAGCTCTACCAAGTTCCGCTGAGAAAGCATTTGAATGTGTGGACCACAACAAACCCTGGGTCGCCTTGAGAATAACAGGATTTCCAGAACACCTAGTTGTACTCATCGGAAAATATGGATAGATCAGGAGGCAATTGTGTGAACAGAATAAGGATATGCTGCCTGGTTTACAACTAAAAACGATGTGCATCAGGATCGTATCCTCTCACCAGACTTATTGAAACAGTATGCTGAGTAAATCATCAGAGAAGCTGGCTTATATGCAGAAGAAAGTGGCGTCAGGATGGGGGAGGCTGATTCACAGCCTTGGAGATGCAGAGGACAGAACCGTGCTTGACAAGGGTCAGAAGGACGTGAGCTCCTGCTCATGAAAATCAGGGATTGCAGCCTTCAGGATGGATTATGTTTCAGCGTAAAGACCAAAAATACTTACATGTTGACCAATTGGTAACATGATAAATGGAGAAAAGTTGAAGTTGTCAAGGAATTTTGTGGATGCAGCAGTCAAGAGATGAATGCATTGTATTTGGGTAATTATGCTGCCGACACCTCTTGAAAGTGTTGAAAAGCAAGGTAATTACTCTGAAGATAACCCAAAGTGCTACCGACACAAGCCATGGTATTTTCCATGGCCTCAGACGCATGTAAAAACTGGGCACATTGAATAAGAAAGAGCCAAGAAGAGCTACTACATTTGCATTATGGTGCTGGTGAAGAATATTGAAAGTACCAGACAGGGCCAAAAGGACAAACGCGTCTGTCTTTGAAAACCACAGTCTCAATGTTCCTTCGCAGGAAGGCGGGTAGGACTGTTTCACACGCTTTGGACATGTGGTCAGGAGAGAGCAGCCCCGGAGGAGGACATCCTGCTGGATAAAGGGGGGCACAAACGGGGAGGCCTCCCCTGGAGGGATTGTCAGCGGGGCTACAACAGGGTGCAGCACGAGCACAATTTTGCGGCTAGCCAAGACTGGGCGGTGTTCGGGTCTGCAGTACAGGGGCTCACTTGGCATCTACAAAGAACAATAACAGGAATATCTTCCTCGTTTGAAATTGATCACCCCTTCTAAACGAAACAAGTGAATGTAGGAAAAGGCCTTGATCGCTTGTCATCAATTTCACCTGCATGCTTCTGGTTTTATATGCTCTTCGGCTTTCATCCGTCTTTCAGAATTTGCATTTTCTATGTTAGCAAAGTTCTTGGAGAACAAAGCACTCCATGAACCGACAGCAGACGTCTAAGTCTCATGAGCGGGGGCATCTAGGGAAAGCACTGTTCCCGTTCGGTTCCACTGCTCTTCTCCAGCCCATTATCTTCATGGTTCTTCGGGATTCAGAAGGAATCGTTTTCTAGATCTTTTCTTCATCTTTCTTCTTAATCTAATTCTGTGTTGTCTAGTTGTCATTTTGGAAAGTCCCTGATAAGTGACTTAATTTTCGAAACCTTTTATTTCCCTTTGTTCAGGCCATTGCAGCAGTAGCGAACACGGTGCAGTGCAGCAGTCGAGAGTCCTTTTACCTACCGATGTAATTCGTGGAGAGTTGTACTTTAGATGTCAGTTCAGAAGCACCTGCAGCATGTAAGTGTCTCCTCAACTCCTCCACTCACCCTGGGTGTTAGATTTTCTAATTTTACTGGGTCCCGCGTTTGCCACCTTTCCAGACTTTAATACCTGAAATGAGATAGACAGATATGCAGACCTGCTGCACTCTATACCTCCTTGTGGCTATCAATTGAAAGTCAGAGTTAAACTCATGCAATCTTCTAGCCATCTGTCCTACTTTGCTTCTTGGATTATTAGGCGGACTAGAGAGTAATAACGGTTGCTTTCACGTTAATTATGTCTCATGGAGTAATGTATATCCCTAACTGTAGCTGCTCGCCCTAGTTTGTGGATTAGTGTTATTCAACTGCTCTCCTTTTCCTTTCTTTCCCTTTTCTTATTTTTTTCTGATTCTATGAAAAACCAAATGGTCTTTGGGAGACTTATTAGTTACACTCTATGGTTCACTGCTATGCACTGGGCTACAATCCTCAAGGCCTACAGTTTGAAACCAGGAGAGAGACGGGGTTTTCTAAGCCTGTAAAACACAGTCCCAGAAACCCACAGGGGCAGGTCTACATTGTCCCGTAGGGTCCTTACGAGTCTCAATGGCAGTGAGGTTGCACGTTCCTTCTTTGTATAAATATTTACCATGCTCGACTGCTGCCTGGAAAGAGAGAGGTTGCTGTGTCCTCAGAGCTGCTTCTCCCTAAAGAACATCCCTAAAGGCGATCTACTTCTGAAAACAAAATCAGCAGTGAAAATTTTATGGCGCATAGTTTCACTCTGACCCACATGGAGTTGCTATGGATTAGAGTTGATGCTATGGCAACCAGTTAGGTGTTTATTTTAGTTGGTCCACTCAATGTTTCATTCCACATTTTGAGTCTTGTTTATTATTAAGTGCCCAAAAGAAAATGGCTATTATACTTTTGTGAGAATAACTTTATTTCTAAAGGTGAAATTTTAAAGTATTTGTTCTGACTGATTTTGATAACTATACTAAATTTGTTTAGATGTATGTGTGCATGAAAACTTTTTTTATTTTTACTTTCATTCTTTTATTCAATGTATTTATCTGGATTTTATTTTAGTGTGGCTGTATTTGTCTTCAGTTTTTTTTTAATAGCTGATGATCTCATATTTTAACTGATTTATTTAGTCTGTAAGCATATTCTGCTCATTGGCTCAATGATATTTTGAAATTTATACCGTTTAATATGTGCTTCTTGTTTTCCTGTAATTACTTTTCTTCCTTCTTCAAACCTGCATATAAAAATTATTTTCCTACTTGTTTTTTTACCATATTACTTGCAAGTTATATATGCTAATTTTTCTTTTATTGCTTATCTTTGGAAATTTGGCATAGATATGAAATCTTTCCTAAGAAATAAATAATTTAGATTAATTTCAACAATAATAACATTATTTATATGACATTATTATTCAACTCCCTAATTCAGGTTTCCACTTTACAATAATTTTGACATTGTTTCCATTAATATAACTCCTAATTTATACATATGGTATTTGTTTATTTTTCCTTTGTATTTAGAAAGATACACGGTCTCTATCTTTTCACACATCTTACATTTCTCTTCTAGAGTAACTTTTATCTTCCTTAAGACCAAATCTTTGAATGTACACTTGAGATTTATGGATCTGATAAAGATTTATATGGTCTTTTTAAAAAGATTATTTTCTTGGACATAGAAGATGGATATAACTATTTTTTTCAACATTTGAAATATTTACTAGATTTGATTCTAACACGCTGGCAAAATCTGGATCAGTATAATTTTATTTATTTATTTTCTGTATTGTCAACCTGACTAATGATTGCCTGTTTTTCTTAGTTTCTGGAGTTTTACACAAAGTATCTAGCTTGGTAGTGTGTGTGTGTGTGTGTGTGTGTGTGTGTGTGTGTGTGTGTTTACTTGGCACATTAATGCTTTCTTTATTCAATTATTTTATCAAATTTGGAGAATCCGTTTGGAGAAATACTTATTAATATATTACAGATTCTCCCTTCCTTCCTTCCTCAAGCCCTAGTCTCCTATTAGACAGAGAATAAGAAGTCTCCTCACTGTTCCCTGCTTAAGGTCTGTGTGTGAATGTAATCTTCTTTTCTTTAACTCTAATTTTCAGAATTTAATACTTTTCCAAATCTGATATCTGAGTACCATTCCTTCTTTGGTTGTGTGATTTCCCCATTGAATATTAAATACTGACGAACATAGATTATATTTTGAAAATTTTGTACTTAATTCTTTTAAATTGCTAGTCATTCTTTGGAGCAGGGGGAAATTACTTTGGTTCATTTTTTATATCTATAAATATTAAATACATAATTTTTATTTTAATGCTTTAACTGATCATTATGATATCAGAAATACTCTTCTATATGCCAATGTTCAACCCTCAGGTGTTGTTTCCTTACGTTTTATGATTTCTGATTTTGAGCACTCCTTTTCTTTTCTTGATCTTACTCTGTGAGAATCCTACGGGCCTAAACGTAAGACAATTGGAAGGGATTTTTGTTTGCTTCTGCTATGATCCGAGAGATTCAGGTCCCTGATACTCTTGAACTCTTTCCTCACCATGGGCTCTGACTTAAGGAGGACCCCTGGTCTTGCGCCTGCATTGCCTCCTAAATAGCTTCTGAATCCATGATTGGCATGTGCATTAGTATCTTGGATGAAAAACTATCCTTCAGGTTAGCTTCCTGTTCACTATTTCCTGCTTAATTTTTAACTAATAATTTTAGTATTATCTTGTTTGGGTCATGGAAATTTATTTTATTTCCTTAAACCCAGAAAGGTGTTTTTTTTTTTCATTTTTAGAAAGCAATTTACTAGGACATAATTCAGGCATCATACAATTCAATAGTTCAGTCATATCACAAAGTATTGTTCAATCTCTATGAAGTAAGTTTCAAAACATTTTCTTCCTTTTTGTTCTCCTTATTATTAGCTCCCCGCTACCAGTCCCCCTGCCATTTCCCCTGCTGTGCCCCTCAAGGACCCTTAATCTAGTGATTATCTCTATAGATTCACCCAATCTTGGGTTTCATATACTTAAAACAATAACAACAAAACACACACACACCCCAAACTGGGAGTCAAAAAGGCTACCGACATAACAAACTACAACAGACATGAATCCCACTTTGAACGAAAACTGGAAATATTGAAAACCTGAGCAAATTCAAAATGTGTCAAAAGGGAGATTAATGATAAGGTTTAACCATTCATGTCATATGTTTCATCTTAATCTAGTAAATGGTCACTGTAATACTCCCCAATCACCAAAGGGTTATTCTATGTATAGATCCTGCAAATGTATGTAGGGCTTTTCCTATCACCCATAGACTTCTGCAAACCAGAACTTTAGAGGTTAAGCTCTGATATCATTCCCCCTTTAGATTTTGGTTATATTATTTGCAATCCTTGGCTCATTCAGGTTGGTGTGCTTCTTACATATGGGCTTAGTTGATGTCTCAATGCTTGTTTGAAACCAAGTATTTAAAACCCCAGATGCTGTTACTTCCAATATCAGGGCACCATCTAGTTCCTTCATCACACATCAGTAGAAGACTGGATTAAAAAACAAACAAACAAAAAATCCTTAATATATACACACAATGGAATATTATGCATTTTTAAAACATGAAAAAAAAACCAGTAATGAAATTATGGAACACAACATGACATGGAGAGATCCAAAAACCAGTATACTGAGTGAAATAAATCAATCACCAGTAGAAAAATATTGTATGAGTCCACTACAGTAAGGATAAGTACCAAGCTGAAAGCAAACTCATGCTTCTAAACTATGCAATCCACCAGCCTAGTCTGCCAAACCACATGGCAGAGAGCCTGACTAGTGACCATGAAGTAGACATCGCCCTCTTTCTTTGCATATCTTAAAAATCACTCTAACAGAGGAGACCTTACTTCAACTGAGATCCAATTTCCAAGATTCGGGGAAGAGAAGATTATCGTTTAGTTGCTGCCATACAAAGATGTGCTAAGCTCCCCCCTAACCAGCAGACATTCCTACCAGAGTGATAGGCCATACTGACGGGAAAAGTAAGCCAAGAGGACGAAAGGGGAGCATGCGTGTCTCAAAGAAGACAGATGCATTTCCATTGGTAGAAAAATGGGGAGGATAAATCTTCCAGGGGGGTGGAGGTGGGGGTGGATGGGAGGAATGACTAACACTATTTATACAGATCTCAAGGGGAGAATATGCCTGATACTGTGCTCCTAAGAGGGCACATTGGACTGAGTCTCTGTACAGCTCCTGGAGGCCCAGTCCATGGGCTATAGATGACTGAGACATTGGGCCCTGGGTTTTCAAGGCCCACAACATACTCCAAAAGCCGTACCAGAGAGATGCCACGTAGAAACCCCACTAGGTGAATGGGGATCTATCTCAAATGCAATTGTAACCGAGGATTTAAGGCCCAAACTACATGATGTGTGAAGAAGTAGAAGACAGCCACACCAATAATATCAAACTCTCTGTAGGTAGATCACCGGGTACTTACTGTTCCAATGTCTTACTTCCTTTATTAAGGCATGTATTAATCTGACAGACTCGTGTCTGACATTGTCAGTGTATATTACTATAAGTTTTGCCTGACCACCAACTCCCATTGTTTGTGTAAATAGTGTCCAGTCACATAAGGATTTAATCTATACAAGTCAACAATCTATATGCTGTGTTTTGTAGTCAGCCTACACTTGTTTAATCTCTTTTTTCTCAATTGTGTTTTAAATGAATTACCATGAGCTACATCAATGACACTATAAAGAGAATGACCTCATGCTCCAGGGAGATGATTGATAATGTTCTCTACAAAAAATGAACAGAGATGGCTCTATGGTGAGCTGGAGGAATATATAAAATATAGATATATGAATGGATTTAGAGCTCCCACTTACTCCTAAAAACAATGTTATCTAAAAACAACTAGTTATTAAAACATGCCCTGCTCAATACTCACCCTCATGAAGGAAACACAGAAGAAGTGGGTGCAACAGAAAATTTTTCTGCCCCTAATTTCTGATACCCACCACCCAACTAAAAGTAGAAATATAACAAAAGTCTTGAAATTCCATGAAATTCCAAATGTTAATTTCTTCACTTTAAAGAATTACAAACCTCTCACTCAAAATGTCTTTGGAATAAGTGGAAATACACTGCTATCAGTATTTAAAATTTGTGACTCCTAAATTACTTCAAATCCCGGTGATTAAGAATGCATTATTTTAAATATGCCATATGGTTGACAAGTTATTCTCTAATAAAAAATTTAAGATTATACAAAGAGAAAAACAAGTGCATGTTGCAGAATTATTGTCAAAATGTAGCTAATTTACCAAAAGAACAAATAACCATAAAACTTATTATTTAAATGGTAAAGTTTTGATCTCCCAATTAGTTGGGACTCCATTGATCCTCTGGAATTTCTATGAAATTTAGCACCATAAATATCCAACTTATTTTGTTACAATAACAGCACCTTCTTAAAATGAAGACTTCTAATACATTTAAAAGTGGTACTATTTGCTTTGTTCTTTACAGTGCATTCTACTACCAACTTCCTGGATATTAACTGAATTTGCAAACACCAGAGTCTGACTATCACTATCAATTTGCATTAACATAAAATTCTTCTTCATACGGTCTGTAATTATTTTATGACTCATAAATTAAACTTTGTTGCTGGGTATTAATTTACCCATAACTCTTTTAAGTCTTGTCACCCAAATATTGGCATATATCTTTGTAGCACATTTGGTTATTTAAGAAGGTCTCTATCTTCAAGAATATTATCCCTCCAAATTCTAAGTGAGTAACAGCTACTTCGCACAGAGCTGAGGAAACTCACTTTGTCCTTGGTGTTCCACACATACTTGCCATACAAGGTGGTCAATTTCATCCTGAAATTATAACATGACTCACTGGATGACCACATTCCCTTGTTTTTGCCCTTAGCAAGTTTTCAAATGTCATTTAGTGAAAATTAATTTGTCTCCACAGGACGTGCTAATCAGTGACATTGGTGACATATTTTTCCAGCTTTTCGTAGCTTTTAAAGTTAGCAGCAAATAAATCCGGTGGAGTTATGGCACAGTATTTTTCCCTTTATATAAAACCAAGTGAAATGAGAAAATTTCCTGTGGCTTCACAGCACGCTGAGCTTGTTTCCTTGGGGCAAAGCGTGTAGAAATAGGGCGGACCCTAGGGTGAGACCCTGTTTGAGTGCCAAGGAAATTGTTCCTCCCAGGCCTGAAATGACTGTGTCTCATTAAATTACTACCATGGTGCAGGACCAGGTCTTACCTGAAGTCAGGAGTAGACGAGGGTGGAGCCAGCATGCAGCACTACAAAATCATGTTAAAAAGTAAGAAAACGAGGCCTTTAAAAGTTTTCTGATTTTGACAAATTTACACAGCTAATTGATAAGTGACTACAAATGAGAAGTCGGGTTTCTAAGTCTTAGAAAATGGCTTATCCTAGCTAACATTTGATTAATTTGATAAACTATCATTTACTTTACAAAGCTTATATAATTAACATGGACTGAACAGGTTTTGAAAATATGCCACTTTGACAGGAGTTGCTACTTGGGAGGTGACTGAATAGACCTCATTATCAAGAGGCTCATGGGAAAAAGGAAGAAACAACTAGGTGAATAAATAGTTTCAGGGCATTAAGTAATGAGATGATGAGAATAGAGGGCTAAGAACAAAATCTGGAAAGTTTTTCTTCCCTGTCACATATTTCTGATTTTATCAAGAGGAGAAATGGAAAGATTCCAATAGTTTCATTGTTTTAGAAAGTTCACTTAGTCAATATTAGTTAGTGGCTAGCATAGAGATCAAGAGTCTAGTTGATAGGCAATTGCATGAATAATACATACATTCAAAGAATAATCGGGGACAGTATGGCATTGGGCAAATCTGCTTCACAAGACCACTCTTAAAGTGTTGAAGACTTTAAGCATTAATGTATACCTGACTAAAGCCAAGGTCTTTTCAATCACCTGAAATGCCTATGAGCTTTGGACAATGAATAAGACCAAGACGACTTGATGCATGAAACTACAGTGGTTACAAAAAATATTGAAAGTAGCACGAACTCCCAGAAGAATAAACAAATCTGTCTCAGAAGAACCACAGCCAGAATGTTCCTTAGAAGCAAAGATGGCAAGAGATCATATCGCAACCTTTGGTCATCTTATGTAGAGAGACCAGTCCCTGGAAAAGGAGAAGATGCTTTATAAAGTTAGACGTCAGTGCAAGAGAGGAAGACCCACAACAAGATAGATGGACACAGTACCTGCAACAATAGCCTCAAACATAACCACATGTGGGGATGGTACAGGATGAGCTAGTATTTTGTTCTGTCATCCATGGGGTTATTATGACTTGATATCACTTGGCCGTACCTAAACACAGCACAACACAGGCCACTGTAATAAGTATAAAATGACAACAATAGTTAAAAAGAATTACCTGGCAAATTTGATAGAAGGGTTTTTTTTAGCTAAAAATTGTAATAATAAACATATGTATATGTATTTGTACATATATGTGATATTATTGGTATTATTTTGCACTACTTAA
This sequence comes from Echinops telfairi, assembly GCF_000313985.2. Taxonomy (NCBI): domain Eukaryota; kingdom Metazoa; phylum Chordata; class Mammalia; order Afrosoricida; family Tenrecidae; genus Echinops; species Echinops telfairi. The sequence continues at coordinate 36,323,284 of NW_022103920.1, forward strand.
TTTATTCACTGACAGCACAAGAGTGAAGACTTTTCCTTTGTAGAAGTTGGAAACTTAGTAGTTGGGAAGATTTTTAGCATTTTCTGTAATCATACATTTCAAATTTCAGTGAGTTCTGCACATTTGGTAGAATTGAACGAACTAGGCAACTAAGTGATATGTGTCATATGCAAGGATTCAGGACACATCGTGCTGAACACTGACGGACACAGAAAACTAATGTCATCTTTTTGGAATTCATTGAATTTGCGGTGTGTATTGCATATTTAGATGGACTTCCTCTATCGAGTACCGCAGAGGCTAGAGATTTGGCCCAGCCACATGGGTTCAGGAACACAAACAGGGGAAACCAAATTTATGGATCTAAATAGAATTTATAGCATTGAGAAGAATTAAAGAAAAGATTAATGTTCTATTAAACACCAATATTAAAGATGACAGCTACGTAAAATAAGTGTAGAGTACCTACAGAATTGGGGCAAAGAATGAAGGGACTTCAAAAATTTTGTCCAAAATGGAAATAAAAAATAAATCACATTTTCCGCAATGTTTTAGAACACCATATTACAGATTGCAAAGTTTTCCTCCCACAGACCTACTGGGTGATACAGAACTGATGAGCTATTAATTGACTGCTGAGCACTGAACCAGTGTGTCACCGTGGTACCTTTCAAACCGAGTTGCCCATTGCTGGAGAGTCACTTCTGACTCATAACAAAGCCATCAGGCAGAGTACAACTGCCCTGTAAGAGTCACAAGGTTGGACTCCTTATGGAAGTAGACTCTCATGGAGTGGACAATGGGTTCAAACAACCAACCTTCAGTTAACATCCCAGTTCTAAATCATTGTACCACTAGGGCTCTTTCCAAATAGAGACAGTGTCCCCCAAATGTCCTGTTCTGCCAAGGATTTATGTGAGACTAGAAATCATAAATCTGTCTCAAAAAAAGAGTGACAAAAACAAAAAACCACAACAGTCATCGAGTGAGTTCCAACTCATGGTGACGCTCTCGAGCAGATTAGAGTTGTCCCTCTGGGTTTCCAAGACTGCACCCCCTTATAGGACTAAGTTAATGCTAATCAGGGCTTTGGTGACCTAAAAAGTAGTCATTTCAGCTAAGTGGTAAGAACTTAAGCCATAATACCTTATAAAGAGAATTGTGGTGTCAGTTATGGGCAGGTGAGATAGGGCTGGGTGGCATAAAGGGGCAGGGAACGCATGAAGTCTACTCTTTCAGAAGAAGTATCTCTATAAAGGAGCTCCTGGAGTTGATTGCAGCTCATTGAAAGCCTTATCTGATGAGGAGAGGAGAACAAAATGAGAAACTATGGCCTGTGGAAAGGCTGCCGTGATGCACATGTTAAGAGAGAGAGAGAGAAGTGAGATGTTCCATTATAATATTAGCGTACAGAATTCACAAATTGTTTGAATTAAAAGGAATGTTGGAGGGTAATTCTAAACTGTTCTCAAACAAAATTGAGTCCAAAGAGACACAGGGATTTAGATAAATGACCACTAGTCAGATATTGCTATTACTGAGAGCACGCCAATATGTCCTCTAGATGTGAAAGTAGAATTTCAATCAGTGTGCTCATTCTCAATGGGAATGAATGTGCAAATCAGAAACTGTACAGAATACTTTAGCATGTAATTTGAAGGAAAAGAAAACATATTCTAAAAATGGTTTTCAACTAATTTTAAGGGACCATAACTGTAATGATGTTTTCCTTTTTCAGCTTCTGTTCTGTAAGGTTCTTTCACACTCTTGGTCTTACGTTGCTCCGCTTCAATTATTTCCTATGAAACCTTTTTTGTCTTTCAAGTGTATTTGCACGCCGCAATGACTTTTATTCCTATATAAATTTCCTTTTCTTTAAAGATCCCCCTATTTTTTACGAGTTCCCATCGTTTGGAAATGGTCAGGAATTTGGAAGCATAGATTTTTATTCAAATCCTGTTATTTCCATAAAAGTTTTGCTACACACTATGCCTGAACAGGAAACTTAGTAATGATTTATATGCACTACATCCTGAAGTATTTGAACAAGTAGCA
>NW_022103920.1:36326830-36329868 GCF_000313985.2 Echinops telfairi
GGGCAGGAGTAAATTTGCACAGATTTTTAATATCGTATTCTTTCTAGACTGTAGACTTTTAAAGACTATAATGCCTCTAATGGTTAACAAGATAAGCATTGCGTTACAATGTGGCTCTGCTGATATGAGAGGTGAGAAAGCCCCGCAATAACATGTAAAGAGAAGATTAATGTTTCAATCATCCTGATAAACTCTTCATGGGTCACATAACAATTTCTCTACATTTTTCAAATATAGGCTGTAAGTCATTGTGCTTGGAAATCTTGGAATTGATTAAATGGAGAGTATGAAAGACAATTAAATTTTTTATATGATCCTAGGGATACAGAAGCAATATGGCTTTTACACAGCAAATAAAAGAAAGCTGAAAGAAATGAAACAGAATACTTGAGCAAGTCAATATTATACATTATAGCATTCAATTCTTCTCCCTAATGATAACAGGATAAAAGAGAGCTCATACTGTAGAAGTTCAAGGTTTAAGGTAGAAAAGAATACTCTTCTGACTTCATATTTTTTTTAATGTGATTCCTCAAAAATGATTTCAATCTCATTTTTAAAACCATGCTCAATTTGCATTATACAGCTTGTTGATGCATACCTGACTGGTACTGAAAGGAAGCCACAATTGAAGAAGGAAGGGATATTTGTATCTACTCTAATAAAATCTGTAATAGGTTGAATTGATTTGATAGCTGAACTTCTATACATTTAATCTGATCCTGTTTGCAAAGAGAGTTTCCTTTGGTTTGCTAATGAGGTCATATCAATGGATGCTAGTACTCAGTCTAAATACAGTGGGGTCACTTACTGGGGGAGACAGACCCAGGTAGGCGTTGCTGAGGAACCAAGGAACTCTAAGTGCTGTCACTAGAGAAGGGATGGACACACCTGAGGTCGTGATTTCGACTCTAGGCTTCCAGAAATGTGAAATCATAAATTTTGGTTCTCTAAAGTCACCACTTGTGGTATTATTATTTAGTACTGCAGCACTAGCAACGTCAACATCAGATCCACTAATGGGCACCAGAGCAGTCATAAAAGTAGTTCAGAGGACAAAATGAGGTAGCAGAAGGGAATTACATTCTTAATGCTAAAAGGCCTTTCCCTTTTGATTTGGTTTTTGAAGACAAGCATCAATGATTGCAGCCTGTACCTTTTATCATGATTTCTGTTCCAGGTACTGATTAAATATTCCAGATAACACCATTATTTCAATAATCTCGCTACAGAGGAATCTCTCTCAATGTTAACATAACCAGTCATTTATTTTTTAAATACTCCTAGATTGTGGGTCATACATAGGTACAGAGAATTTTCTTTTTCATTTATTTATTTTTTAAACATTTTATTAGGGGCTCATACAACTGTTATCGCAATCCATACACACATCAATTATGTAAAGCACATTTGTACATCATTCTCAAAACATTTTCTCTCCACTTAAACCCCCGGCATTAGGTCCTCATTTTTCCCCTCCCTTCCCGCTCCCCCCTCCCTCATGAGCCCTTGATAGTTTATAAATCGGTATTTTGTCATATCTTGCCCTGTCCGATGTCTCCCTTCACCCACTTTTCGGTTGCCTGTCCCCCTGGGAGGAGGTCACATATAGTTCCTTGTAATCGGTTCCCTCTTTCCTACCCATTCTCCCTCTACCCTCCCTGTTTCGCCACTCACACCACTGGTCCTGTAGGGCACATCCGCCCTGGCTTCCCTGTATTTTCAATTCCTATCTGTACCAGTGTACATCCTCTGGTCTAGCCAGACTTGCAAGGTCAAATTCGAGTCATGGTAGTGGGAGCGGGGAGGAAACATTTAAGAATTAGAGGAAAGTTGTATTTCTCATCGTTGTTACGGTACAGAGAATTTTTAACAGATCCAGAGCATTTTCAGTTTGCACAAACCTTTAAAGGTTGTACTGATCATGTGACTTCTAACACATTTACTATATGATAGATATAAGGCTGACTTCCATTCTAATCACGATTCAGAAGGAACTATTCAGTCCCCAAAAGCAACCAACATAATTCTAACAAAAGCCTGAAGTTGTCTTCCAATTCCCTCCTACTAATTCATTTTAAAAGGGAGCAGGTGTAGAGTTTCCATAAGCTATTTATAAGGACCTGTGACTTATTAGGCAGGGAATTATGCTGTGATTTTAAAAAGAAAAGTAGTCAAATTTTCATAGTCATGGGAGGTGGTTATTATGAAAAGAACATGGAGTATAACTAGCTTATTCTGAATAAATTAGTACACAGCAGCTCTTTCTCCACTTACATACTAACAAAATCCATGAGTACATCATTGTACAACCTGAATAGTTCCACAAAGCAATAGCTTTCCAGAGCCTTGGCAAAAGGAGGTGGCTGTGAACACACACACTCTCAAGCGCCAGGGTACATTTGCTGGCAAGTTACAGTACGTTCCTAGCCCACATTCGTGCTCACCTTCTATTCTTTCCAACAGGCAAAACACCGCGCCTGATTCAAAGTTGACCGTGGAGTAAATATCAAGATGTACATAAAGAAGGGCAGATAAAAGGAAGCCATTTCAAGGACATTCAGTCTATCGCCAGAAATGTATCGGCTATCTGATTTTCATGCTAGTGGGTAGGTCAGCAGTTCAAACTTACCAGCTGCTGTGCAGAATTAAAATGGGGATGTATTCTCCTACAAAGATTAAAAAGTCTTGGAAACCCGAAGACGCAGTTCTACTGGGTTTTGTAGTCCGCTCAGTGGCAGTGCGCTCGGTTTGAGTCTGATAAATGGGGGTGTCCAAAGACTGTGCGTGTGAGTTCACAGTCACGGCAGGTTGTTGTTATAAGAATGTGGAGTGTAGCCAGAGCTCTCCTACATCGCTCCACTGACAGGCCCAAGACTCTGAATTTTCATGCATAATTACCAACATAATAACCACACATCTATCATATTAATGATTGTCTTTGGGTATGATCAGAATTCCTGAATCCATACTTCTTAGAAAAAAAAGAAATATTTCTTTTTTTGGATTTCTAGTCTTTATTAGTAAATGGCAGAAGA
>NW_022103920.1:36330745-36335630 GCF_000313985.2 Echinops telfairi
AATTTGTCTTTTATTTAAAATAATTATGTTTTGTGTCATACCTATCTACAAAGATCTACTTTGTACATCGGAACTTCTCTTTGGTATTCCATAGCACAAATATTTTTAAAAAGAGGAAGAAGAAATGATGGCTGCAACCTATTAGAGGAACATAGAATGTCTTTGGAGGGACCTCTGGGTAGATTCAAACTGCCAAGCTTTCATTTAGTAACTAAGCATCTAACCACCTCTTTAACCTAGGCACCACGGACATTAACTTTTCACCAAACACAATGACTTATAGTCACACTATAGGGCAGCCTAGAAGTGCCCCTGTGACTTTCTGAGTTGGTAATGCTTTACGGAGTAAAAATCCCAGTCTTCCTCCTGCTGGGCTGGCTGGTGGTTTCGAACTGCTGACCTTGCAGTTAGCAGCTCAAATTGTAACTACTACGCCACCAGGGCTACATGGTATGAACTTACCACATCTAAAAATGTTATTATTTTTAATAGTCATATGGGTTGCACCTCATTTTTCTTACAAATAGTGTACTCCTGAGTATTTTGTATATCGATCTCGTTGTGTACAAGTGCAAAAATGTATTTGGAATAAATACTTAGCTGCAACACTTCTATGTAATTGCTATGTTGGTGGTTTAAGTTTTACTGAGCACAGGCAGATATCTTATCATAACAATTATATTAAATTTGCAACTTGCCTATTGAGTAAGTAAGTAAGTAAGATACTGTCCTCGGTATCTTTTCATACACATTCCTACTAACATCTATTACTTTCTAACATTACATATTTGCATTCTAACAAGAGAAAAATCCATTGTTGCTTTATTCTATAATACTCAAATGAGAATTGAGATTGAGTTCCTTTTTGAGTAGTGACCATTCATCCTTGTCCATCTTTCCTTAATATCATTGCCCCAACTTTTAATTGGATTGCTTATTGTTCCTCCTTACTTATAATTTATATATCCTGAATATAGGATCCCTGGTGGTGTATTGGTTACATGTTGGGCTGGGATCCTCAGTTTTGGTAAATCAAACTAACAGTAGCTTTGTAGGAGGAAGACTGGGCTTTCTACCCTCGTAAACAGTTACAGTTTCAGAAACCCACAGTGGGGTCTCTATGAGTCAGCCTTGACACAGTATCAGTGAGTTTAGTTTGGAAAACTAATATGTGACATGGTTTTAAAATATTTACACTTTACTTGTTTGTTAACAATATGCTATGAGTCATCCCCTTCCTCTATGATATTTTGATTTTCCCGAGATCTAATTGATAGAAACTAAAAATTGCCCCACAAGCAAGAAATAGAACAGTTGAAAAAAAGCTCCCTGTGCATCTGGATAGCTCTGCCCTCCCTTGACTCCGAGTCTCTGGAAACCACTGACTCTTTTGTTCTCTGTCCCTGTGGTGTTGTCATTTCCAAAAAGCCACAGAACTATAAAGATATTCATAGGATTTGCAACCTTTGGGGTTTAGCTTCTTTCAATTGAAATAAATATTTGAGATTCATTCACATCACATGTATCTGTAGGTAATATATTTTTTTCAATTCTATGAAGAATTTTATTGTCTGCATGTACATAAAATTATTTATTCCATGTGTCAGTTGAAGGACATTTGGGAAGCTTCCAGTTTGGAGTAATGAAACTGCTTTTAAAATTCATGCAGAGGTTTATATATGCACATATATATTCATGTCTCTTGCAGAAATACATCAAAATATGGCACTTCTGAGTCATATGGTAAGTATATGTTTAAGTTTATAAGAAACTGCATCCTTTTTTACACAGTCACCATTCTTTTGCATCAACAACATATTGATCTTTTGTTCAAATTGATCTTTATTCTGGCCAGTGTTTCTTCACATTTTTCCATTTTAAAAGTAGATATTCAATTCTCAGTAAAATAGAGGGGCAGCTAAGGAAGGGGAACCATAAAGGAGATGATTTGCCACCATGACTGCAACAATGGGCTCAAGAATCAGAACAACCCTGAGGATTTTGCTCCGTTATGCATGCGGTTGCTATAGGCGGGAACTGACTCAAAGGAACCTAACAATAGCATTAAGGTCTAAATCTGTCCTGAGGTTATGTTGGAGTATATCGCTAGTTTAAGGACTGAGCTCACTTTTACGTATGGATATACACTTATTAAAATGATAATTACTTGCAGAGACTGCTTTCTCTATTGAATTGTTCTTGCGCTGTTAAAAATCCAAGGATGGGGGTAGGAACAGTGTGCAGGTAGAGAAAGGGGTGGGGGAAAAACAGTGGGTGGGTTTAACATGGAAAAATAAACACATAGATAAATAAAATAAAATAACAGCCCTCCATATTCCTTACCCCTCAGACCTTAGTAATTATCTGGAGGGCTAAAAAAAAAATTAAAAACCAAATGACCACTAATGTATGCATCGATTTATGAACTTCCAAAATTGTTTCATCTCTCTCTCTGTCATTTATTTTACCATTACCAGGCAGTCTTTATTATACTACCTTTATCGAAGATTCACTGTCATCCAACCAAGTGTGACTCATAATAACCCTATGTGGAGTTTCTGAGGCTTTGAATTTTCCCTGCAGCGGACCCTTCATTTCTATCCAGAGGAGTGGCTGGTAGATCTGAAGAGCCAGCCTAGTAGCCAGCAGCCCAGCGGACGTGCATCAACCCTACCAAGGCTTCTTTATAAAAACGAGTCGCCATCCAGTTGATTCTGACATGTAGCGACCATGTCAGATAGAGACGAACTGCTCCTAAGGGTTTCCAAGATGGTAAATCTTTAAAGCAATAGAAAACCTCCTATTTTTCCCTCAGACGCTCGTAATTCCTAATTGCTTACCTTGCAATTTGCAGTTAGCAGCCCAGCACTGACGAACTATGTCACCAGGGACCATAGGCTCCTCTATAGTAGGTCTAAAACCTAGTAAGAGAAAACCTTGACATTAGATTGAGAAAGAATAAAAAAGAAGACAAAATACAACTGTTAAATGTTGATAGTATCATTTCTGTTGAGTCAATTCCTACCCATAGTGCCCTTATAGACCAGAGTCTAACCACCCAATAAGGTATCCAAGGGGGTTGTAGAACTTTACAAAAGCCCTTTCTTTCTCTTGATGGGGCTAGTGGACTTGAACCTCCAACCTTTCAGGTAGTAGCCCAACATTAAACTCACTTTGCCACTAAGGTTTACAGCAAGCCTAGTTTGTTTAATTCTTTTTCCAGGTTCACAAATGTCTTTCTTATGCCCCTAACTTTTTAATTGTATTTAAGTTTATTTATATGGACCTTTGACTTATGATGCTTTTCCTTTGCTTGTTTATTTGTATTTTGTTTTCTCTTTTTTCCCACCTTCCATTGTCTGCTGAGATTTAATTTTTCGGCTTTTTAAAAAATTCTGTTCCATCTGTCGATATGTCTAAGCATCACATCTACTGCATTGTTTTAAAGACTAGATTATTACACCTTTTCAGGAAGTTTTAAGATCAAGTAGTTTAAGTCTTTTTTTCAAACATGTTGTCATTATTCTAGGTCCTTGATATTTTCATCCAAATGTTAGCATTAAAATGTTAATTTATTGATAACATTTCTGATTGTTATTAAAATGGCACTTGTCTAAATACTTTGAGATAAAGTAGATATTGAGGTTTCCATTTAATTTTCCAATATGACTCATTTTTTTATTATGGCTTAATTTTGACAGGTAAAACATTTGTTACTATTGCTGTTTAAGGCTTCAAAAGACCCAAAAGTGTCATAATCTGGGAGATCTAATTCTTTTTTTTTTTCTGTTTTCTTTTTGCATATTTTAAAATCATTTTACTGGGGGCTTGTACAACTCTCATCACGATCCATACATCCATCCACTGTGTCAAGCACATTTGTATATTTGTTGCCATCATCATTCTCAAAACATTGCTTTCTACTTGAGCCTCGTATATCAGCTCCTCATTTTTTCCCTTCCTCCACACTTCCCCCTCCATCATGAACCCTTGATAATTTATAAATTATTATTTTGTCACATCTTACATGGCCTGATGTCTCCCTTCACCCACTTTTCTGTTGTCCATTCCCCAGAGAGGAGGCCATATATAGATCCTTATAATCGGTTCCCCCCTTCTATGCTACCTTTGCTCCACCTTCCTGATATGGCCACTCACATCACTGGTCTTGAGGGGTTTATCTATCCTGGATTCCCTTTGTTTCCAGTTCCTATCTGTACCAGTGTACATCCTCTGGTCCACCCTGATATGTAAGGTAGAATTGGGATCATGACAGTGTGGGTTGGGGCGGCGGGGAGGAAGCATTTAAGAACTAGAAGAAAGTTGTATGTTTCATCATTGCTATGATGCACCCTGACTGGATAATCTCCTCCCCGCGACCCTTCTGCAAGGGGATGTCCAGTTGCCCACAGATGGACTTTGGGTCCGCAATCTGCACTCCCCTTCATTCTTGTCTTATATTGCTTCAAAGTCTCAAAGACAATCATGAAAATATCAAGGTGAAATTAATTTCAATTTAATGTTTACAATAAGCAGATAACATGTTGCTGCTGTTGTTATTATGTGTCATTGAGTCGGCTCCTACCCATAGGCACTGTGCCCAACAGAACCAAACAATGTCCCGTCTTGTATCATCCTCACGCTTGTTTCTAGGCTTGAGCCCATTATTACAGCAAGGGTGCCAATCCCTTTCCTGGAGAGTTTTCCTCTTTCTTGCTGCCCCTCCATTTTACCACGCATGCCACCCTGCTCCAAGGACTGGTCTCTTTTGACCATCTGTCCAAAGTATGTAAGATGAAGTTTTACCATCCTTGTCTCTAAGGATAACTCTGGTTGACTTCTTCCAAGACAGATCAATGTGTACTTTAGTAGTCCGTGGTGCTTT
>NW_022103920.1:36337449-36338617 GCF_000313985.2 Echinops telfairi
GAAGGCTGAACATGGTAGTGGGACAGGAGGAAAGCGTAAGGAAATAGAGGAAAGGAGTAGGAGGCAAAGGGCATACATAGAAGCATTCCAATACTACAAAGAGGTCTTGTGCAGCAGATTTATCTTATGCAACACGTCTTTTGATCACTTGACTGCTGCTCCCATGAGCACAGATTGTTGATCCAAGCAAGATAAAATCCTTGACAACTTCAACCTTTTCTCCATTTGATCATGATGTTACCTATTGGTCCAGTTGTTCGGATTGCCCCAACTAGGAAACTGATACATGGATTTACAGAATGTGGGCTCCATATTTCAGGTTCAAATTCGTAACACCTTCCATTAAGCTTTTGCCAGCCTTTCAAATTGTGTTTTTACTTGATGAGATGCCAATATCGGGTAGTTTTATTTTTTGCGATATTAAAATAGAAAAAAAAAACTTAGCTGTACCCTTTAATATGGTTTTACATCTTCTGTACATGCTCTTCTGTACCTTCTTAGCTTTTATGTGAGCAGATTGCAGCGTTCACCTTCGGACACCAAAATCGAGGAATTAGAGAAGTAGCTCAAGCTATCAAAAGCATCCGGCACAGGGAAGTGACTTGTGTTTCGCAGGACCCATGGAAACAAAGGGAAACTGCATATGCAGATAACAAATGTAAATGAGAAGTTGCATCCCTTTTAGAAACTTTGCTTTTCATTTATTTTCATGTTAAACATTGTTTTAATACTTGTACTTCATATTTTTGTTTAAATAATAGTATTTTCAGAGTGTACAGCACTGTCCTTAAAATATTATAGTTCATTACATTCACCAGTACCTTTGTCCTATGAAAAATCAAAGAATACAAACTTCACTAAAAATATTGTGATGCCATTTTGATGCTTAAATCAGTGATCCTGCAAAGAATTGAAATCTCAGGACAACAACCAAAAATTAATTCAGGCTATAAGGTGGAAAATATTTCATAAAATATTTAAAAATAAATTTTTAATTATAGTGGAAAATACTTCTATTTTATTAATTTAAAAATTGCATCAATATTTCCAATACAAATGATAAGAATTGCACATCATTGTGTCCAATGGGCCTCAAAGTTTAGCAAGCCGCAGAATTACTAAGAGGATTGCTACTACACAGATCACTAGTTGCGACTAACTGAGTTTC
>NW_022103920.1:36340189-36360770 GCF_000313985.2 Echinops telfairi
CCCCTCCTTCACAATGGTATGACTTTTAATTCTTTGATGCCTGGTACCTGATCTCATCACACCTCATGATGTGATTTTGTTTTTAAAAAGAAAATTTCACCCTCACTTTAGTGAATAGATTCATAGCATGAACAATTTTAGGTAGAAATAATTTTTCTCCAGAATTTTGAAAATATGTCTTTACAATGTTCACATTTCCAAAACATTTCAGAAATCCCATGCTACCCGTATTTTCATCCTTTTTTAACAATAGTGGCTACTTTATTGAATCAAAATTAACATACCATACAATTTAATAGTTTAATCAGATCCAGATGGATTGTGCAATCATCCTAACTCTGTATATTTCCTGTAATAAGATTAAAAGGCAGCTAAAGAGATTAAATTTTATCTCAACTGTTAATAGCAAAATGAGAATTTGTAATATTCAACAGTTTCGGGGTCATTTTGAGATGAGGAACTATATATGGGGGGGTTAATTGCTTTCCTTGTTACTATATTCTAGAATAGATTGAGTCAACTCATTCTATGAGCCTTAATTTGTAATCATCTACCTCTTATAAGATTAAAGATCTCTTTATAAGTAGCATATTTCTAACCTATAGATAATATGAAATGTGTTACCATACTAAGCAGGAACCTTTAGTAACAGTTTTTGGTGTGTGTGTTTTAGCATCTTTATTATATTTCTATTAAATTGTGTGGTTATTGGACTCAGAAAAATAGCTCATAAGTTTCAAGTTCAAAATTTTGTGGAATTATAGTAAATAAATAATAAGACATAAATAGACAAGAAAGTTCATTTTTAGTTTAATTGGTATTCTAGGAATGGGGGGGAAAGCAGTAACAATTCTTTTAGCAAAACAGTTATATGAAACTTATGATCTGTAACAAAATTTTAACTTAAGCATCAATCCATTACTCTGAACTATTATCTACTGATCTTAAATAGAGAGTTAATCACTCCTCAAGACCATTGTAAAATAAAACTAAAAAATGTTCTTGCTCTGTCACAAAGCAAGAAAGTACCGCATGTCGTTTTGAGGTTCTGACTCCTGTCACCCCAGGACACACGGGAACAACACACTGAACCACCCTGCACTATCCTCACAATTGCTGTTGTGATTGAGGCCACTGTGGAAACTAGGGTGTCCTGCCGTGTTGACAGTCATCTTATTTTACCAAGCATGATGTCCTTCTCCAGGGACTGGTCTCTCCCAACAACTTGTTCAAAGTGTGTGAGATAAAGTCTTATCAGGTTTGCTTCTAAGGAGCATTCTAGTTGTACTTCTGCCAGCACAGATTTATTTGTCCTTCTGGCAGCCCCTGGCACTTTCACTGTTCTTCACCAGCACCATGATTCACACGCATCGACTCTTCTATGGTGGTTTTGATTCAATACCCAGTTTTCACATGTAGATGAGTCTATGGAAGATACCACAGCTTGGGTCAGGCACACCTTCCTCCTTAAAGTGGCAGCCTTGCTCTACAATGTATTAAAGAGGCCTGTGCAGCAGATGACTCCGGCGCGATACTTCATTTGATTTCTGGACTGCTGCGCCCATAAGAATTGATTGTGGATCTAAACCAGATGAAATCCTTGACAAATTCAGTCTTTTCTCCATTTATCATGATGTTACTTATTGATCCAGTTGTGAGGATTCTGGTTGTCCTGACTTTTAATTTATATTCCTTTTACTTTAAGTGGTAAGTCTTACTGAATGCTGCAGTCTTGACTTTTATGAGCAAATGAAATTGTAGTTAGGATATATTTTTTTATAAATTTTCAAAAATATGACAAAATAATATGTAAAAATAAATATTGTATGGAATTACATTCGTGCCTTACATTATCCCAAGAGAACATTTGTACTAATATATCAATGAGGAAGTTTGTGTGAAGGAGACAATAAATAAGATGAATGAATGTAAGATGATGAAAAGTCCTATGGAGAAACTAAGGTACTGGAGGGGAAAAGTTAAATTTATTTCAAAATATTTAAATGAAAAACTAAGTAACACAACAATATATAAAAATTAGAAAAAAATAGAAATACCTGCACATAAGTTAGAGAAAATGACCGACTTTCTTCAGTAAGTCCAAGAGCGAAAAATAAGTACTTGAGAAAGAGGAAACAAAATCTAACACTGTATGTAGGACATGAAAATTAGACATTGCCCAATACCTTTTTAAGTGAGTAAATTTTTATTTTTGCCAAAGTAATTTTATAAAATATTCAGCAACTCATATGACTAATATTTTCAAAGCATAAAATTGGATAAAAATGAAGCATGCCTCGTAATCTTGGAATTGCTTAGTGGATGCCTGTTAGAAAATTTGATGTGAGACTTGCGCTAGGTTCATTGAGTTCATATTCCTTTGAATAAATATTTTTTAAAACGATTTCCTCTGTAATGATAGATCCTACTAGGTGAATGCAAACAATTATTATGTCCCTTCTAGCAATAATTCCTTATATCATATTTTCTAATTCTGGGCGTGATACCGGTGGCTATAATACCATTTTGGAGAGAGTTCTCTGCTATACTAATGGGTAGTGTATAAGACAGGGTTCTCTAGAGAAACCAAACCAGGACACTTGTGATTAGAATGAAGTGCCATGACCATCAGAAGAGCTCATTCCTCTTCTCTGTCTGAGGAGGCAGGAGCCCAAACCCAAGACACCAGAGACTGTGGCACAGATACTCTGGGACAGAGCAAGGGGAGCAGTGCCAAGACTGGGAGACGACAAGACGGAGTGACAAGCAGGATGCCTGGTCCAGAAAAGCAGAGGCAGAAGCTGAGGACTAGAGAGAAACTAGGTTGCTGGCTGAGGAGTGGTATTGCTCTGGACCAGTGACTGTATCCTTGTTGTTTATTGATCTTGACTCTTAATAACCTGTCAACTACCCTAATAAACCCCCTTAAGAGCTAGTGTTGTCTGTGAGTTCTATATAGTCATTGCAAGGAACTACTGAACCCAGCATAGATGTAGGACAGTCAGGAATACAAGTGAGTATCACAATTGGCAAAGCAGGAGGGAATGTGGAGGCATGTCCAACCTCTGCCTCAAGGCAAAAGGTCATAAAGATTGAAAAACAAAAAAGATCAAAGTAGATGTCATAAAAGATTCCGAAATTTGCTCTTGAACACAGAATAACTAAAAAGTAAATGATGATGTGAAAGAGCTGAAAATTCAAGGACCATGTAGAAAAATCAACTAAAGTATTATGTAAAAAGCTGGAGTTTAAAAACCATAAAGGAAGGACATGGTCTGCATACCTTAAAGTTGGAATATTTGAAGGAAAAAAATCAACCCTCATATTGCAATAATAAAAGACTTCTATAGACAAAATATTGACCAATGCAAGAAGCATCGAGCGAGGATGGAAGGATTACAGAGAGTATCCAATAATCAGCCTGAGTCCAGCATCTTCCAAAGGTAGCATGTGATCAAGAACTGATAGTCCTGAAGGAGGAAGTCCAAGCAGCACTGAAGGCATTAGTGAAAATCAAGGCTCCCGGCATTGAGAGAATGCCAGTGTAAATATTTTAACAAGCTGACGAAGCACTAGAAACATTCACTAGGTTCCAAATGACTGAAAGAAATGCATGTTGTACCCATTCCAAAGTAAGGTGACCCTTCAGAATGCGTAAATTATTGAATAATATCATAAACACTACATGAAAAGAAAACCTTGCTGAAGATTACACAAAATCGTTTCAAGGATGCATCAAAAGGGAGCTGGTAGGAATTCATGCTAGATTCACAAGAGGACATAAAACCAGGGATAACCTGGCCAACATCAGACAGACCTGACCGAAAGGAGAAAGTGCCAGAAAGAGGGTCATTTGTGTTTGATTGATTATATGGTCTGAATCCTATGAATAGCATTAGCAAGGATGGGAGTCTCAGAATATTTCATTGTGATTATGAAGAAATATGTATATAGGCCAGAGGCAACACTTCGACCAGAACAAGGGAATACTATGTAGCTTAAAATCAGGAAAGGCACCAGTCTGGGTTATCGCCTCTCATCATATTTATTCAATCTGTATGCAGAGATGCAGGATTGGGTGAATAAGAAAGTGGAATCATAATTGCATGAAGGCTTATTAACAATCTCTAATATGTAGATGACACACCCTTGCTGCCTGAAAGAGAAGGGCAATTGGCAAACTTGTTGATAAAGATAAGGGATTACCGTCTTCAATAAAGATGTAAAGAAAACCAAAATTTTCACAACTTGACCAATAAATAACATCATGAGTAATGGAAAAAAATATTGTGGCTTTCAATCAACGCTCTTAAAGTAGCAAGCAAAAAATGAAATTGGGCAATTTTTCTACACAGGTCTTTTAAAAGTATTGATTAGCAATACTTCATTTTGAAGATGAAAGGGCACCTGACACAAACTGTGGTAATTTTTATTACCTCATATGCATGTGAAAGTTGAGCAATGAATCTGGAAATCTGAAGAATGAATGCATTTGCTTTATGATGCTGATGAAGAGTATTGAAAATATCAAGGACTGACCAAAGAACAAACAAATGTGTCTGGAAGAAGTATAGCCGGAGGCTACCTGACAAGAAAGGAGGGCGAGAATTAGTCTCACATACTTTGGACAGGTTAACAGGAGATATCAGTCCTTACATGCAGGCATCATGCTTTGTACAGTAGAAGGACACTGAGGAAGAGGAAGACCCTGGGCAAGAAGGATGGACACAGTGGCTATCATGAAACAATGGGCTCAACTCTAATTACAGCCGTGAGAATGGAACAATGTTATGTTCTTATGTACATAGGGTAGTTGTGATTCATAACCAACTTGATGACACCTAATGACAACATTAATATCATATGCAAGTCATTCTAATAAATAGAAAAGCAGTTCTCAAACTGTGGGTCGCGATCTCTTTGGGGGTTAAACAACCCTTTCACAGGGGCCGTCCGATTCATAAGAGTAGCAAAATTACAGGTATGAAATAGCAATGAAAATAATTTTATGGTTGGAGTCACCACACATGAGGAACTGTATTCAAGGTTCGTGGCAATAGGAAGGTTGCGAACGACTGTAATAGAACAAGGTGAACTAAATGGTTCAAAATTGGAAACATACTGTTTCAGTTTTGTATCCCTTACATACCTATTCAACTTGCATGTGGAAGGCTTACCAAGTAATCCCAGAAGCTGGGCCACACAAAGACACATACAGTTTTAGAATCAGAGGAAAGCTCACTAACAACGCGCCATATGCAGATGACACGAGCTTGCTTACCGACAAAGGACTTGATGAAGATAAAAGACTACAGATATCCTTCATTATGAGTTGCACCGGAATGTAAACAAAACACAAATATGCACAGTCGTAGCACTAAGCAACATTCTGATAACTAAAGAAAACATTGAAGTTGTCAAAGATTTCATTTTACTTGGATACACAATTAATGCTCTTGGAAGCAGCAGTCAAAACAAAGGCTGTATTCCAATGGGAAAATCTGCTGCAAAAAAAAAAAAAATACCACTCAAGGGTAATGAACAAAGTTATCACTTTGAGGACAAGATGCACCTGACTTTTGCTGTTGTTGTCAGAAGCCAGAGTCAGTGCTGACGTAGAGCAAACATGCACAGCATAATAAGATTGCCAATCTTGGCCTGATCTTCAGAATTGCTCCTATGCTTGAACCCATTGTTGCAACCATGGTGCCAATCCACTTCCTTGAAGGGCTTCCTTGTTTTCTTGTCCCTTTACTTTATCGAGCAATATATCTTCCTTCAGGGGCTGATCTCTCTTGATAACATGTCCAAGGTATGGAACAGGAAGTCTCAGCATCATTGCCCCTAAGGAGCACTCAGACGTCTTCCAAAGCAGATTTGGTTGTTCTTGTAGCAGTCCATGGCACTTCAACATTCCTCCCCGTCACCATAATTCAATTCTTCTTCAGTCTCCCTTGCTCAGTGTCCAGCTCTCACGTGTATAGTCAGGCACCTGTTAGTCCTCAAGGTAACATCCTTCTTTTCAACGCTCTAAGAGTTCTTAAGCAATAGATTTACCCAAATGCAGTGCATTGTTTGATCTCTTGATTGGGGGTCTGTGATAATTAGGGTTTCTGGTGCCAACATAGCACCTGTAAGAAGATATGAGTAGGGTTTATCCTGTTAATCAGGTTGCAGCTTGATGGCCTTTCTTGGAGGTGCGACCGAGATAAATGGCTCTCTGGAGGCTAGCCCTTCTCTCTCTCTGTCTGCCTTCACCCCTGCTACTGAGTCACTCAGAGAGCTGCCAGAACTACCACCATTGGATCCACTGACGTTGCACCCACTGACCGGTGGTATTCCTGCATTCTGCATCATGGCATGTGGCTTCCCGAGTCTTAAGTGGGGCTTATGGACCTGTGTCACAAATATGGACTTCAGTTGGACTGGACTGGGATGTTTACTTGATATATATGGACTTCTTGATGTAAAGCTCTTTCTTACCCATATATCAGTGTCCCTGGATTCCTTACTCTAGTCAACCAGGTCTAACACGGAACCAAGCAAGATGAAATCCTCAACAACTTCAAACTCTTCTCTATCATGATGTTACCTATTGGTCCAGCTGTGGAGACTTTGGCCTTCTTTACATTGAGTTATAATCCATACTGAAGTCTGAAATCCTTGATCTTCATAAGCAAATACTTCAGGTCCTCTTCTCTTACAGCAAAATTGCCACTTGCCATGGCACCTTTAATCATATCAGATGTATATGAAAATTGGCAAATGAATAAGGAAAACTGCATAACAATGGATACATTTGAGTTGTGGTGTTGGTGAAGCCTATTAAAATAATTGTGGCTTACCAGGTAAACAAACAAATGTATTTGGGGGAGAAGTACAGCCACAAGGATTCTGAGGCCTCGTCTCTAGTATTTTAGACATGTTCTCAGGAGACACCCCTCCCAGAGAAGGAGGTTGTTCAAGGTGAAGCAGAGGTCAGTGAAAACGAGGAAGAACCTCAATGAGATCGATTGACACTGCTACTGCAACAATAGGACCACACCTGGGAAAGATTGTGAGGATGGCGGGGAATGGGGGCGGGGTTTATTTCTGCAGTACATTGGGTCACGGTGAGTAGCAACTGACTTGATGGCTCTTCACAAGAGTAGCATACCTTTAAAAGAGTACAATTACATTGAAACGTAAAATGAATAGGTGATTGAAAGGGTTGGTTTGAGCTGGAGTCTCCTAAACATATTCTCACAGAGCATCTTTCTATTTCCCCACTCTCCTCTCTTAACATACTTCTATAATATTTTTTCATGAAAAACAGTTTGGAACATATTTATGAGATAATATTGGATTTGCTTGAGAAAAGGTTCCACCGCCCCCTTTTCTTTCAGGAAAGAAAATATTATTATATTGGAGTAAATATAAATCCTCTGATGGACAAACATAGAGGTAAATGGTTATTTTCTCCTTTAGGAATTTTCTCAGCAAACTGGCAACAATTTTCTCATGGATACCTCTTTGCATAATCTATAAATTCAAATATTTATTTATGTTAGTACGGGTTGAGTAGAGTAACAAATTCACAGACACTCATATGTGTATAAGAAAGAGGTTCATATACAAGAGCAATTGAATATTGAGAAAACATTCCAGCCCAAGTCCATAAGTCTGATATTAGCTTATATGTCTGATACCAATCTATAAAGTCCTCCTCAGATGCACAAAACACCTGCAATGACGCTGAAAGCAGGAAAATCACAGGCCAGTGGGTGGGAAGTCTGTGGATGCAGTGGCATTGTAGGCATCTCAGTGCTGGCAGGGCTCTCCACTTAGTTCCTTCAGCTCTAGAGGTCCGGCTACATCAGATATCCCCATGTATCTTGTCAAGAGATCATCTCTCAGGGAGTGAACCGAGCGAGGAGTGTCTTCCGCCTCCAGAATCCTAAGGAGAAGGCCATGCTCACAGAGGTCTCATTGGCTATGACCCAATGGACAGACTAGACTCCACTCCTTCACTCTTAATCCTCTCAAGTCCCAAATTGACACCAGATTATGCAACTACCACATTATTGTATTCATATTTGATTTTATATTCATTATAAGGTTTTTATATTTTGTCATGATAGGGCCTTAATGGCATAAGCATTCAGGTGCTAACGAAAAGTTTGAGGATTCGAACCCACCAGCTGGTTGACATGAAAACAAGGTGGTAGGCTGCTTCTGTAAAGATTACAGCTTTTGGACACCCTTTTTCCTGGAGGGCCACTATGAATTGGAATTGACTCAATGTCATTGGGATGGATTTGTGTTTGTTTAATTATCAAGTGTCTAGCAATTATATTTAATCTTCCAACATTTTTTGTTTGGCAGAAATTCATTTTATGGTTTGATGAACAAGGTTATACCTTAGCCATGAATTCCCCAAATCAATTAGCCATAAGTATACATACATACATAATAATGATGCAGAGTTTGTATTGTTTACTTCAGCAATCAACATTGCTCCACAACAAACATCATGGTATAGTAATTTATCTATAAATCTAGTATCTTTTTCCTTTTTTATCTCTTTCTCTATAACCTCCCTATGTATTAATAAGTAATGTATTCCTCTATAATCACATGCCATCTCCATTTAAAGTAAATTAAAAACTATATAAAAACAAATTCTATCACCATATAGTTTAATGATTTATAATTAACTCCATACTAAATTATGTCCAGCAAGTATCTTTAAATAGGTTCATTTCATTATATAGCATCCAATACACCAAGAGAGACTTTTACACAAGTGGCAAACAAAGAGGCAGTTTAGCATGAATTAATTACAGGAATAGTTATGGTTTTTAAAGTAATAATAATGATAATCCCTTTTGTGTACCAGCATCATTACCATCTAAACAGTTCTTATAAAATAGTTTGAATTATAATTATCACAAAGTGATGAACTCAGTTTAGAGCTGATCACAATCTCTCTGGGAGGTTAAAATTCATTTTGTCTTTCTTGCAGCAAGTGGCTAGCTGAGCGAGCACTAAGGTACTGTCCCATTGATCAAAGTCATTCGCTGTGCCTCAGCTCCAAGCAAAAGAGAATCATCAAGAACAAAGAAGTAAAAATCTCTTAACTCTCATTGTTGGTGACTCAGCTTATCAGATACATGGGCCCTGCACTTATATATGGGAATTAGAATAAAAGCGTGCTGAACTAATTTACAAAGTGGAATATATTCCCTGCTCAACTTAAATATTTATGCATACAGTAATGAACAAACATCTTTCCTGAAGAAGGCCTCATTGGAAAAACACAAAGCTAAAAAAGAAACTGAGGGCCCTTCAACTATTGGAAGCATGTCCTCCAGTTCTCTACAAGTCTGTACAGAGAAGTCGCACCCAAAGGACCAAATAAATATTCATGATGTAATCAGTGTCACAGAATTGTACGTGTAGAAATGGTTGAATTAGTGTATGTTCTGCTGTGTATACTTTCAAGAACAATAAATATAAAATCAATTATTCAAAAAGTCTAAAATGCTTGATTTTACTTATTATTATTATTTTTTTACATCTCCATCATTCTGATAAATAGTTGGCCACTATGACACTGTTTTCGCTTTACTGTCATTCCTTTTTACCTTGTAGATTTTAAATATTCCAAAATCAAGGGTAAATTTAAATAGACATTCTTTTTTTTTTTTAAATCACTTTATTAGGGGCTCATACAACTCTTATCACAATCCATACACACATCAATTGTGTAAAGCACATTTGTACATTCATTGCCCTCATCATTCTCAAAACATTTTCTCTCCACTTAAATCCCCAGCATTAGGTCCTCATTTTTCCCCTCCCTCCCTGGTCCCCCCTCCCCCCTAAGCCCTTGATAGTTTATAAATTGTTATTTTGTCATATCTTGCCCTGTCCGACGTCTCCCTTCACCCACTTTTCTGTTGTCCGTCTCTCAGGGAGGAGATCACATATAGTTCTTTGTAACCGGTTCCCTCTTTCCTACCCATAAATAGACATTCTTAAAAGGCATGCAGCAATGTGAAAAAAAAAGTCACAATTTTTTTATTTCCCTTCATTACTGATCCAGATAACCCAAAACCAAACTCCTGTCATTCATGTGACATTGACTCAGAGTGAACACAGCGCTATATGTCTTCCAAGGCTCAGAAGTTTTACCTTCTCCATTGTGGAAAATTAAAGCTTCTCTACTTAACAGTTTATAAACTATACAGGAAGTAGCCATTTCGGACCAAAATTTCACAATGAAAGTTATATCAAATTCACAAATGATTGTACCTAGATACTAATATATTCAGAAGCTAAGTAATTGCCTCATATAACATGGTGAGCTCTGCTGACTAGTCAAAGCCATTGGGTCCTGGTTGCCTACCTTGGTTTTACTGAAAACTCTCTAGACATCAGACACATTTATAATCAACAGAAGTCTGGAAGCAGTGCATCTATGGAGAAAGATGAATGGAATCTATATAACAAGTAGGGAAATGAGAAATGAAGACACAACGTTGGGCAATGGTGCTCTCATACCTTTGAAGCAGCACAATCCCAAGGACAAATGCCTTCTATTCAAGCAGGATCAAGAAGAATTAATCATCGCTACCTGAGAAAATGGAATTGGGACCATCTCTGACCTCCTCCAGCTACACAACGGGGAAGAAGAATGCAACACTACATCTGTCCAAGGATCATTTGTATGCAGTCAGAAATGCCTCCACTCGTGAACCTTCTATAAACCCCATTCTGACACCACTGTGCCTCCCACAGCGCTCTCTACTTTACTGGTACGTCCAATAGCCCCTGGCAATAGCCACGCAGAACTCAAACAACACATGATTATGGGAGCTTTTAAGGAAAGGGAACAGGCTCCAAATCACAATCAATAATCTTGTCTTCAGGGCTGTTTCTCAGGAAGGTGGCAAGCAGGCCTTTTTCTCTGGTCCTGGGTCACTCTTTTGTCATATCCATACCAGAGCTGCTAAGCTCCCTTTGTGCTGATAAATCTCCAAAGGCATCAAACTTGGTCCCTGTTGCTCTGTGGGTCCTCTGGGGCAAAGCGGGGGTGGGGGTGGCCAGGGGGTGGGCATTGCTACTTCTTCTTCTAAAATCATTTTATCTGGGGCTCTTACAGCTCTTATAACATCCCATACACCAATTGTCTCGAGCATATTTATACTTATGTTGGCATCACCATTTTCTTAACCTTTATTAGTTGAGCCCTTGGTATCAGCTATTTTTACCCTTGCTCCCCCTCCCGCCCTCGTGACCACTTAATAAATTATAAATTATCATTGTTTACATGTTTTACACTGACCACTGTCTCCCTTCACAAAAGTTTCTATTGTTCACACCAACCCGCAACCGAGAGAGGGTGGGTGAGGGGCTGTGTGTTGATCAGTGAAATTGGTTGCCCTTTCCTCCCTCCTCCTCCTCCCCTCCTGTTGTCACTGCTCCCATGTCTGTTCCTGAGGGCTTTATCTGACCTGGATTCCGTGTGTGGTGAGCTCTTATCTGTGCCAGTGTACATGCTCCAGTCTAGCCAGAGCTGAAAGGCAGGACTGGGATCATGATAGTGGGGGGTGAGGAAGCCTCAAAGAACCAGAGGAATGTTGTGTGTTTCATCGGTGCTCCACTGCACCCTGATTGACTCATCCCTTCCTCGTGACCCTTGTTGATGTTTGTTGGATTCCCTTTGTCCCTGGGATGGCCCACTTTTTATCCCCCATTAGCAGTATGGCAAAACTGACCAATCCTAGAGCCAGATCTCCCCATAAATGTTCGAAATAGGGACTTATTTCTTGTAGAGGAAGGTTGATAATGAGCAAATGAGTGTAGGTATAATTTGTTTTTTACCTTGTTTGTATGTTCCACATAAACAGTTGGTGGGAATGAGAAAGACTATGGACCAACAAGCCATATCAAGACATTTCACTTCATTACCCTCACCCCTAGATTTTGAGGGAGAAGCATATTTATGATTACTAATGACATTTTTTTCAAAGATTCAGCCTTAGCTCTTTTCAATACAGAATGCAAGTGCCTGCTACTTTCCTTAATATTCTTGTTGACTTCTTAAAAATAGTAACTTTTGATTTTAAAGAGAAAGAGGATCTTGTCAACCTAAGGAACAATGAAACTAGAATTATTTTGTTTGCCTTATTTGCAAAGAAACAAACTCATACTTGCCCCCACCTGCTCTGCTGCCCTCCTTTCCTCCTGTCTCCCTTTTGCTGCAATTGCGGTTTTTTCTCTTCTTCCCCATCTTCTTTCCTCTGATTCTTAAAAGTTATGACAATTGAGGTATTTTTTATGCATCAAATAATACTCTATATAAGATATGATTAAACTAAAACCCAAACCAACCAGCAAACAAAAGCATATTGCCCTTAAAGTTGAATGTTGATTCACGGCAATCCTGCAGCATGCAATAGAACGGCCCCATCAGATTCCAAGGTTGTAAATGCTTTCAGTACTAACTGACACATCATTCTTCCAGCGACTGAGATGCTGGGTTCAAACCATCTGTCTTTCACTTATCCGCTGTACTATCAGAGCTCCCCCTAAATGTTCAAAATAGGGACTTAATTCTTGCAGAGGAAGGCTTATAATGACCAAATGAGTGCATGTCTAGTGTTCCCAATGGGGAGAAGTATTGTGATGAAATCTCAAACAGGCTCAAAGGAACGCAAAGTGCTCCTCCTTGGGGAAAAGCAGATGCTATTTTTCGTGTAGTGGTTAGAAAGGGTTTCCAACAAAGAGATATTTGAGCAACGACCTGAAAAAAGGGGTGAGTCACATAGTTCTCAGGTGGCAGAAGTAACTCCCAAAGCAAAGGAAACACTGGATGAAAAGGCCTTGACCAAGACAACAGATTGTTCGTCCAACTTGATATCCAGGTACAGACCCTGTGGTGGTTTGGAGGGCTGTCTTGTCCATTAAGACTCAGCACAGACCCAGGTGACAGTGTAAAATTACCTTTAAGTTACTTTGGGCTGAAATCCTTACCAGAGGGGCCCTGGTTACATAGTGAGTTAGATTTTGGGTGGCTTATCTTGACGTTAGCCCTTCTATATCACCAGCTGTTCCTCGGGGGCGGGGGCGGGGGCGGGGAGGCAGGAGGCCTTTTATACATGTAAAGAGATGCCGTCTCAGAAACCAACAGGAGCATTTTACTCTGTCTCGCAGGGTTGCCAGGAGGCCGAGTGGACTCATCGGCAGGGAGTTTGGTTCTCTGATAATTGCTACTGGTGCAGGTTACAGGGCCTTCCTCTGTCAGAATGCCCAGTGAGATAGGCCTGCCGATGTGTTTGGCTAGCTATGAATTGCTTAGCCATTGTGCTACCACAGACCTACAACAAATATGTCCAGGGATGAAACTGGGAGGAAAGAAGTCAGAGACCTGGTGGTGTCATCTTGACCAATGTGTAAGAGGGCTTGACTCATAGTGATTGGATCATCTACCTTCGCTGACATGAGCATTCCAGGAGCCCAGTGGGGAGAAGACAGCGTTACACCATGAGCACCAATAGAGTTACACGAAGAAGAAAGCCATTTCACAGAATCAAAGAAGAGAACTTGTAGGGATACATAAGGAAGGAAAAAGTCCAAGATTTTCTGACATGGAGTTTATTAATTGTACCTTTCCATGTGAAAGAAGCACCTGATGGAATTTGAAAGCTGGAGATCTTCAGTTTTCTTCGGGGAAATATTGGGAATAACAGGGGAGCGGCATTCCTGTTTGTCCTGGTTGTGTGTGTGACCCGGTTCTCTCCCCAAGGTAAATCTCTAAGGAGATGGCTCCTGCAGGGCCCTTGCTTCTGACTCTTCACCCCGCCCTGGGGAAGTACCTTCCAGCCTGGGTACACTCTTTTGGTTAGCTCTGCTCCTCCTTGGATAAGGTGCTTGCTATTCAGCCTTGGAAACACTCCCTATGCCCTGGTCCTCCTTCTGGCATCCACCAAGAAACTGCTTTGCTTTAAAGGGCTTTCCAGCTGTCTTTTTTAGAAACCACTTTCTTTTTGAAAGAATGAAATGAAATAAAGATGTATGGCTAAGGGCCAGAGGTAGCAAAGACCACATCTCTTGTTCTTCTGAGTTCATATAAGCAACTTCGAAAAGTACCTAGCAACTTACCTGACATCAAAGAAGCATTCACCTCTGTGAATTCAAAATTGGCAACGTGCTTGATGCTTATACTGACACATCAGGGCGACAAACCTCAATAGACCATGAATGGAAATATCATCTTTTTTATTCACTAGAGATCAACATAGCTGTGATCTATGACCCACAAGGGAAGCTACTGCTTTCCACCATTTTAAATTTACACCACACTTTGGAAATTTGGAAGGGGTGTGTGTGGGGTGTGTGTGGTGTGTGTGTGTGTGTGTGTGTGTGTGTGTGTGAGAGAGAGAGAGAGAGAAAGAGAGACAGAGACAGAGAGAGACAGAGACAGTGGAGCCAGCAAGCACTGAGTCAGAATAGAATTCTATTCCACAGGACTTATGTCATTAACTTTGTTTAGTTCTTGGTGTTTCAAATTCACTACTACTATCGACTATATATCTGCAATAGTGCTGCCGCAATTGACAAACATGTCTGCATTGTAAAATAAAATAACATTTTCCTTATAATCAGGAGGGTAGATAATATTCCCACTCACCACTGCTAGTTTTACACTTAAAACATGTACACAGAACTCATAGCACTGAGAACTTAAAAGGTAATGGGGAAGATAACAATAGGTCCCTCTATGTTCATTTCACATATTGATGGATAGACACGCGCTGCTATTCTGTTGATTCAGACTCAGACAGACCCTATGGGACAGGTGGAACTGCTTGGTGGGATTACAGAACTATACATTTTCATGGCCCTCTCTGAGTGCCCACATTTTGAACATTACTGAGGGCGCTTCCTCGGGCAGGTTTCTCAGCCCATTGAGGAAGAGGTCAAGGGGCCATGTGACTTCGAGGCCAAAAACCAGAGGGACAGGACTACCAACACGATTGAGAGAGGCACTGTGAACTAAAGGATTAAATGCCTACAATTCTGTAACCTATAGTTTCCCTAATCAATTCCTATAAGCATGTACCTTGTCTGTGGTTTCTGTGTGGCCTTTGCAATGAATCACAAAGCCCATCATTGGAGGGAAGGTTGATGTCAGAATGGGATGGAAAGGCTAGAGGGTGGAGGCATGTCTGACGTCTTCCTTAAGGTCAGGATTTTCCTTACTGTTCTATAGGATTTTCCTTACTGTTCTTCAGCTAAACCTGAATTTGCATATGAGCAATTGATACAGATGCACACTCAGGCTGTGGTCTTGCCTTGGCCTGGAATTTTGAGCTTCTTTATGATCTCTTCCTATAAATGGAGTCAATTTAATTTTTATGTATTTCATATAGTAAGGTTGACATATATAATCATCATTTGTATTACTTTTAAAAAAATTATTGTTGACCATAAACTTAATATTCCAGTGCTTTCACCATGTGTTAATGTCACAAGATCCACTTTAGGTGTTTTTGATTAGTAAGCAAACTCAAAACACTTCAATAGTTTTTACACAATGAATAGCTCTATCAGAGACACAACACAGTACAGCACAACAATGAAAGACAAGCCACTGAAATGGGTCTGGATATGCAGATATCTTGTTCTCTCAGTACTTCATCATTGGACCTTGAAGCTCATAAGCATGTGTTCAAAACAGCTTTGTGCAAAGAGCCCCCACAACGTGCTGGTAGTGGGGGCTCTTATAATGCAATGCCCAAGGGAACACACTCAAAGATTCTAGCCTTAACTGTCGGTTGAAACCCCTCTGAAAATTCCAGGTTCCAAATGAACCATGCTAGCACAAACCAAATGCTGATAGGTGAATATCCCTTGTCTTGAAACAATTCACAGACTCATGGCTACAGAATATAATTTATATTTAGTTACGGCAGTCCACACTATCAGCCAAAGACAAGCACACCATCTTACATCTTACATCAGTTGAAATTAACCATGCTACCCATGGTCAACATGATTCAGCATCCACTGTGTGGTATGTTTACCATTACAAATATTTGACATATGGTTTTGTCCAAGCTAAGAGAATTTCCATCTACTGCCTATTAATTTTTAGGAAATTATTGTCTAGAATGCTTTCAAATATTTTTTTTTAATTTAGAGGATGATATATTATTTTTCTGTTATCTGATAATTGAGTGAAATATATTGGAATAAATTACAATAATAGTTAATTTAGGCTGAATCATCTTTGCTTATATGAATAACACATACTTTGTCAAAATGATTATTTCTTTGCATAATACTATTAGCATTTAATTATCTAGTGCTTTGATTTTACATTTATAAGTGGAATAGATTTGAAATGTTTTTGTTGAACCAATTAGCTTCAGTACTGTAAATAACTCATAAAATGACTTGTGTATCAATAGGATATATTTCTATCATTATTTCTAACAAAACCTAAACATTTCCATGAATTCTGTCCTCCTCTCAGAAAACTAGGAAAATGAAACACAAGTCAAAGACCCAGAATTTTTTCTTCTTTTTTGCCACTTATGAGGGCTTTCAAAAGGTTTGTGGGAAAAGATAGTGGAACTTTCCCACATACTTCTTGAAGCCCCCATATAGTGTATGATTAAAGAGTTTGCATATAGAATATACAATAATGGGAAATAATTCCTTGCTTTTTCCTTCATATCTGTCAGCACTACTATTTGTCAAGATTTTGCCAATCCCGATTTTGTTTAACTGCATATTTACATGTAATAAGCTATATCATAAATATTTGAGACATAAAGGTGAACTACCTATGAAAATGCAGTTTGCCATAGTTACTAAAACGTGCTTTCTTCATGCCAGCTTTCCAGTGGGCCTCTTTGTTTCACTGAATTGATTATGTCCATAACGTGACACTTTACAATTATACTACTGTATTTAAGCATTCGTCAAGGAGCCTGTAGAGAATAGGATATCTTTACAGTGAACTTCTCAGTAACTCTAATAGCGTAGCATTACAGTTTAAACTTACAGAAGGTGTCCTTTAGCACTGGATCCCCACCAAGCAATTGCATGAAAGGTCAGCACATGGAGAGGTTAAGCACAATGCGAACTATTTAGCAATTAGGTGTCCTAGCATTTTATTCTAAAATCTAAGGTCTATTTGACCCTGTTAAATACTTAAAGCAGACTATCTATATGTAAGCAATTTTAAAGATGAAATGTTATTTTTAAAAGCACAGAGGCTAACCCAAATTCTTACCACCATCTCAACAATGAAAATTCAATGTATTTTTATTAGAAATATAATAGTCATAACTACATTTTTATAGTCCACACCCAGGGAAAAGCAGCGAATAAATCAATGAAGCGCAGCCTGTGTCCTCTTAGTTCATTGAATTAAATGCCATAATTTTCTCCACCAGACTTCCCATAAAATGGAACCTAATTTCATCAGAAACATTTACAGATCTATCAAGGTAATTCCTTTAGTAATGAAGACTGGATTAAACCTCAGCCATTGGCACAGGAGGAATGTAAATTTTAGGATCACTAAACACCTGAAAACATGTACAAGTAACAAGGATCAACTTGCTGTCAGGCGGCAATCACAGAAATGGCTGGTAAACAATACACTAAGTGGTTGTAGAAACACTGAGCTATTACACTTTCATGGTGACACGAGAAATTAATAACAAGCCAAAAACCACACTTTAAACTGGTACAACAAAGGCTGCATCACCCATCTGTCTAAGTTTCTAATTGTTCAAAATGTTGTCTTCTAAACCACATACGTACTCCTGGCCCTGCCCCTTAGGAGTTGTGAACCAAGAAAATTATTTAACTTGTTTCTTGGTTTTTTTCAACTATAAAATGTTTTAATATGCAAATAACTTTTTTATTTCTGAACCCAGTGAAAGACTAACTTTAATTCTTCTGGAAAGAAATATATCTTAAACCAGTTTCAGTCAATTTATGGGCACCATATAGATCAATCCAAAGGAACTGAGAGATAACCAGACACAAACTATGATTCTTTAAGAAAAATTTAGGCATTTTTAAAAAATTTAATTATTTGCCAATATATTCAATTAGTTATTCAAGTAATACAATGAAATAAACTTCTTCAGTACACTACAAAGACTTCCAAAGGCTTAATAGTACTTTTTACTGACTTAGTATGTCATTATTGCTTCATTTTTTTGTATATAAACACATCAATGCAGAGTACGATGGAGTTGCAGCACTTGAGGATTAGGGTGACATTAAACTTAGTTGACTGTCTCCTTTGAAGCAAAGGTAAACAGCAGTCAAAAATGTTATGAAATAATCTTAATAGTGTGTCACATTTATGAGAATCACTCTTTAACAGATTAACTACCAAAAAAAAACTAAAACAAGTGAAAGTCATTAGCAAGAAAGGTATTTTCCTTTAAAAAGTTTAGGATATTAAAGAATGTATACAGTAATATTTTAGCAGTGATCATATATAGAATTTTTATCAGTCTAAGTAATTGAAATGGAACAAGGGAAAGTAGCTTTTAAAAATATTGAGCTTCACCAACAGCAGGCAACTTGCCCACAGCCTTGTAAACATTACTTTCTATTTGTTTTTCCCCTACTTTAATATTAAATATTTTAAAATTACTTTTGACAAAAGTCAAAATTAAATTTAAAGTTGATCAATAACTCTGAACAAAATTTTGAACTCACTTTTAAGCTCAAACAAATGCCTAAGAGCTGGAATTAATAATAGGTGTTTTTGCTATCACTGTTTTTGGTACAAGGATAGCTTTCATTAAGGAGACCAGGTGGTGTAAAAAATCACTCAGCTATTAATGAAAAGGCTGATGGTTTAAGCCTACCCCTTAGCTCATCAGGTCAAAGACCTGTTTTTATAAAGATCAAACCAAACAGAAACTGAACTTGCTGCCATCAAGTCAACCCTGACTCGTGGCAACCCTGTAGGCAGGGTAGGAGAGCCCGTGGTGCATTCCCAAGGCTGTAAGAGACTGTCTCTTATGATAAGAGAAAGCCACATCATTCTCCCAGGGAGCAGCTGGTGGTTCTGAACTGCTGACCTCATGACCAACAGTCTAGTGTGTAACCATTATTGCCACCAGGACTCTGGCCAAGGCTATGCTGCGGGGCAGTGCTTCTCTATCCCATGGAGTCTCTATGAGTCAGAGGGGACTTTGTGGTACCCAACAGTAGCTCTGTACAAAGGGAATAGGCTCTTGATCCAACATACCACATGCCATTCATACAAGATTTGTTTTTTTGTACTATTATCCTTATAATCCTTTCAATATGTCTGTGTGGTATATATTAATAATGCCACTAAGAAAGAATAATAGATCCGAATTTCCCCCAAATCAAACACTTAGTGGTAGCAGTATTGACTTCAATGAGGCTGAGGTAACTTCAGAGTCAATAAATACACAATATGTTCATTTGCTTGAGAAATGAGAAATCTGGAGGTGAGAGTGTGACAAGAAAATAAAGACTGTATACTTCTCTTTCTCTACTGAGGAGCAGTCTGCCTTTCGGCTTGTTTTCTATCTGCTCTTTGCTTGGAATTTGGATAATGATTATCAGGGGAAATGGAAACATAAAATTGAATTAATTTTCTCTACACTGGAAGACAGATAGTCCAGTGGGGTTCATGGTATCTCAGGGAATGCAAAGAAAAGAAAAGAAAAAATGTGAATCAGACCAAGTAGATGGGGATGTTCTAGAAATTTAACAAAAGAGAAGAGTTCATAGATGTTTGTATAAGATTCTCAAAGAAAGAGTTAGAGAAGTAAGATTTTTAAGAACTTTTTATTTCCATTGTTTGTGAAATAATCCCTTTTTATTGTTGTTCTCAACATACTGTATTGAACGTCTAAAGATTTCAAGATTGCTTTTTGATACAGGCCTTTTTTATTTTTATTTTATACTACACCTGTGGATAAAGAATAGTGTGTCTTGTCTTTATTTAAATTACAATTGATATCAAATGATTGAGACAAGCATTTTCTGAGTTTTGAGATGGAAATTTACATTCCCAAGGGGCCCTCCCTCTGTATTCAGCCAATGCCTTCAGCAATTAGTAAGAGGAAGGTCCGATGGAGGTGCAGTGGTGCTTAAGTACTGGGCTACTACTGAAAGGTCCACATCAGTAATTTCACCAGAGAAAGATAAGCTAGTGTACTTTCATAAAGATTCCAAAAAAACTCATAGCCGGCAAGTCCATTCTGACTCATAGCAACCATACAGGACTGAGGAGCACAGCGTCTTTGAGTTTCTGGGGTTGTAAATCTGGATGGGAGCAGAAAGTCTCACCTTTCTCTAGTGGGGGGTCTGCTGACTATGCAGTTAGGAGCCCAGCTCTTTGATTTATTTTTACTCATTTTATTAGGGGCTCCTACAACTCTTATCACAATCCATACATACATCAATTGTGTCAACCACATTTGTACATTCATTGCCCTCATCATTCTCAAAACATTTGCCCTCCACCTAAGCCCCTGGCATCAGCTCCTCATATTTTCCCCTCCCTCCCCGCTCC
>NW_022103920.1:36361770-36369557 GCF_000313985.2 Echinops telfairi
TTGAGTGGAGGCCCAATGTCCTTCTGCTACCTTAATACTAAACCTATAAATATATGCACATAGATCTATTTCCTCATCCTCATATATAAATATATTTACATATGTACATGCCTTTATTTAGACCAGCTCTTAATCCACTGTGCCACGCAGCTCAGAAATCCTATTGCGTAATTCTAGTCTGTCCTACAGCTTTTCTATGAGTTGGAATACTCTTGCAGGTCTCAAGTTTTTGTTTTTTGTTTGTTTTCTTTTTCTATTAAATGAATGGGAATTTCCAGGTAGCCAAGCTTCTTTAAACATTAGGAATTTTCCTAAAAGGTTAGATATCTGGCAATTGATGGCAGCAGTCTATAGAAAATGTGCATATTTTGTGTCACACATGCTTCAAAGGATAGGCCAACCATTTTTTCAGGGCTTTGAAAATTACACCTTTGATGAAAAAATTTTCAGGAAGAAAATGTCGCCTGGGATCCGAAGTATAATAGGACACAACTCTTAGAATTTAATCGTTGTGCATGAATTTTCAGTATCTAGCCTACCCGAAGATTTCTGGCTGTACAGTGGTTAAGCACTCATTTGCTAATGAAAGGCTAGCCATTTGAACTCACAAGCTCACCAGCCATGGAGGAAGAAAGACCTGGTGCTCTGCTTCTCTGAAAATAACAGCCTGGGACCCCTAAGGGCAACTCTAAGAGTCACTCTGAGTCAGGATTAATTTGATGGCAATGGATTTGGTTTGGTTACCAGCCCTACACTCAGCATCTCAAATTTTAAATTCATGGTTCTTAAGAACTCCCTTTATAAACACAGGTATATAAGTCATAGAAAACCATAAACCATGAAAGACTTGTTGGGTAGCCTAAGTTGGAAGAAACGCTTGCCCAGTTAGCAGTGTTGCTTTAAATGTCGCTCCAAGGTAAGAGAGCAAGAATTTAACATCTGTAATCCAGACTAGGGTCAAAGGAAGGAACCGGAGGGCGATGGTTACTTGATGAAAGCGTGTGAGGACCCCATGGCACAGCAAACTTCCTTGGGAAGGAAAGGAGTAAAGGACTGACTACAGGGAGGAAGGGAAGCACTTCCTTGGGAAGGAAAGGAGTAAAGGACTGACTACAGGGAGGAAGGGAAGCACTTCCTTGGGAAGGAAAGGAGTAAAGGACTGACTACAGGGAGGAAGGGAAGCACTTCCTTGGGAAGGAAAGGAGTAAAGGACTGACTACAGGGAGGAAGGGAAGCACTTCCTTGGGAAGGAAAGGAGTAAAGGACTGACTACAGGGAGGAAGGGAAGCACTTCCTTGGGAAGGAAGGGAGCACTCGTTTGGAAGATGGGCTCGTGACGGGGTTCCATGAGAAATGTGATTGGTACTGAAGGAATAATAATAATAAGCAGCTCCTTGGAGAATATAAAATTTATGAAAATGTTATAGTCTGCAAGTCAGTCCCTGCTGCCTCTGAGCCCACCTCCTCATCAATTAGGTTAACCTTCCTGTCATCGCACAGTTAATGACCACTGAGCCTGAGCCCCACACACTCACGGCAGAGTTTTGTCCTCTGTCTCAGAGTGATCTCAATGTTTGAAAATGACTACAAAATGCAGGTACTGGAAGAGAAAACAGACTAACTCTCCTATAACTATTACAGATTATTTTTCTTTTTGAAATAAAGACATGTTACAAATACTATTATATACTTGTCTGTTTCTCTACAATGATATCCAGATAATGAAAAGAAGATTAATTTTTAGAGGTGAATAATGTTGTTTCTTGATCAACAGTTACAGCATTTGAGATACTATTGGAATCATTGTCAGTGTTTATTCTACTATTTCTATATCCTCTAGGTGTACAACTCTCAGTATTATTTCAGGTTATATATGTCAAAAGGGCAAGGTGTGTGCCAATAGAAATACCATATATACTCATGTATAAGCAAGTTTTCAGCACATTCTTAATGCAATTTTTGTGCTAAAATTAGGTGTCTCGGCTGATATTCGGGTCTGTTTATACTCGAGTATATACGGTAAATAGAAATGCTTGAAATAAAATTTAATAGTACAGAGTCAGTAACTTATTTATCAAAATGGGTCCTAAATTGGTTTCATATGAACAAATTTTAAAAAGCTAAGTATGCCATTTGACAACTTTATTGCCTTACCATCCACTCCCTGCCACCCAACCATTACCTCTTTGCTAAACATTTTTTTTCTTATAATTGGATTGGCTATTGATAAACCCTGATTTAAAACTGTTTGGAAATCTTAACTATGGCTCAGATTTTGAGCTCAATCATGAAGTCAAATATTATTTGAATATAATTTCACTGAAGGTCTGGACCATATAATTTAAGTATGAGAGTATTGGTAGCAAAATATTCTTACTATTCTCCTAGTTCCCAGTTGACGTGTGTGCACGTATGATCGAGTTAGAAAGTTGCAAAACTTTAGGGCATTTTACAATCAAATTCAAGTATCTACTGAATATAAGATTGTTTTGAAAAGCTTTGACTATAGCCAAAGGCACATTCAATCTCAATTTGTAGAAATGTTTAATGTTCATTAGTTAAATCATCAAACTTAGATAATTCACTAATCCTAGTAGTTAAGATTTTCTTGAAATGCTAACCCATTTTGTATTTCAGGAGGGTGAAAAAATTTAATTAATTAACTAAAATAATAAAGGTTTTGATTTGTAATCATGCTTTACTCTGAACATGTGAAAATGGTTGCTTTTTCTGATGTAAAACATTTTATTTTTTAGGCCATAAAATCATATTCTGTGGTTTCATTATCTTATTTCTCTGTGTATACAAGAGTTAAAAGGTCAAAACAGAACATT
The DNA here is from genome assembly GCF_000313985.2 of Echinops telfairi. Lineage (NCBI taxonomy): Eukaryota > Metazoa > Chordata > Mammalia > Afrosoricida > Tenrecidae > Echinops > Echinops telfairi. The sequence goes on from NW_022103920.1 coordinate 36,364,605, forward strand.
AGTTTGTGTGTTAATCTACTGTGCTAGACTACTGTGCTAACATAGGATAAAGAAAAAACAGATCCCGAATTTGCTTTTACCCAAAGGATGATTAAAGTGAAAGGACAGAAACTATTATGTAATTTGGTCTATTTTATTCCTTTTGATTGTTACAGCTACCCTGAAATATCTGACACATCACATGGTATGTTATAATACCAAGTGAGCCCCAAACTATTTTTTGGAAATGGCTTTCCCTGATTTCAGCCACAGTTGAGTAGTTGTTATACGTGAAATTAAGAGTCATAGCCAATATATATATGATTGGATAAAATTAAAAACAAGCAAATAAAGAGCATAGATGAGTGAGAGTGAGAAAATGGAGGTTATTAAAATATTTACAGAGGCCTCCTACTTTTTAGGGATCATTAATCCCATAAACACCCAAACTTCCTATCACTGAGTCAGCTCTGATTCTAGTTGTTGCTGTTGCTGATGCTAGATGCCAATAAGTCATTTCTGATTCATAGCAGCCCTAAGTACAATAGGATGACACAGTGCTCAGTCCTGGGCCATGCGCACCATTGCTCATCGATGCAGCCCAGTGTCAAACCACCCTGTCATATTCATAGGGACCCACTCTCCATGGCACTGGTTCTCAACTGTCCTAAGGCTGCAACCCTTAATACAGTTCTTTACGTTATGGTGAACCCCCAACCATAACATTATTGTTGTTGCTACTTCATAACTGTCATTTTGCTACTATTATGAATTGTAAAATATCTGATATGCAGGTTGTATTTTCATTGTTACAAATTGAATATAATTAAAGCATAGTGATTAATCACAAAAAAGAAATGTAATTATATATTCTAAAATATTGATTTCTAATTACAAATAAGTGAAATTTTATCTTGAAGCATGGTGTCACATGGGTAACAGTCTTAATATAACAACAGTAAACTACGTTGCTACATTTTGCAATAGTATGCATACAAAGTCAACGTTATAGTGTGAAGGTTGAGATAGCTTCTTTCTCAGATCAGCATGTCTGCATATGGGCGGACCCACCTGGAGATGGATAGGGCGGCCATAGCTCGGTTCCTAAGACATCAGAAATATGTGTTTTCCGACCAGTGTGAAAGGGTCGTTTGACCCCCATAGAGGTCACGACCCACAGGTTGAGAACCACTGCTCTATGGGGTTTCAGGAGCTTTAGATCTTTACAGGAGCAGATAGCCTTATCTTTCCCTCTATGGGGTTTTGAACCCTCGACCACGAGGTTAGCAGTCCAACACTTACCTTTTAAGGACAAATGGACCCATTATGATCCCATACAATGTTAAAATGTATAATGGAGACAGGAATTTAGGCCCAGACTTCATGTCTGGCAGAAATAGATCTGAGGGGTCAATATACATACCTACACTACAGGGTGAGTAGTTAAATAGCTCAGTGCTTCTGTCATCATTGACTGAACATGCAGTCTTGCATTTTTGTTTGTTCAATAATGAAAAATAAGCTGTGAAAAAAACACCTCTTATAAAAAATTCAAAGCATACTGCATCTGCATGGAAGAAAAAAAAACTATAAAAAAGATCTCTGGTTTAAAAATCAACATGAACACACCTCAACTCCAGGTAGGTCAGTTGGTAATTAAAAGATTATCATTAAGCATTCACTTGTGACATTAAGTGTTTAAAGATACTTAAATTAGGTTTCCTAATCTAAAGTGTTTAATACAAAGAATGCAGGAAACTCTAGACCAGTGGTTCTCAACGTTCCTATTGGCATGACCCTTTAATACAGTACCTCATGTTATGGTGACCCCCCCAAACATAAAATTATTTTTGTTGCTACTTCATAACTGTAATTTTTATACTATTATGAATTTGGTGACTCCTGTGAAAGGGTAGTTTGACTCCAAAGGGGTCGTGACCCACAGATTGAGAACTGCTGCCCTAGACCAAGTTAAAATAATATAAACTAGTATATTTTCACCAAGGGATTACTAAAAATCTATAACATCTGGGAAATATTCCAGAATCCAAACCAAAACATCTGAGTTTGAAACATTCCCATCAATACATAATATTCTCATTATGTAACCATAATCCTGCACGGATTTGATAACATGTCTTTGACTCAGCCTTGATGACTTTGACCAGTATCTTCTCAGGCAGGCGTAGCTTCTTAAAATCTTTGTTCCTGGGTTTTCTTTGTTACAGGAAAAAGACATTTTGGTGCTAAGAATAAGAGTTGTGAAGATTACATTTGATGACTAAAAGACACCTGACCCAAATGATGAGAAATACAACTTTCCTCTAGTTCCTAAATATTTCCTCCCCGCTCCCACTACCATGACTCGAATTCGATCTTGCAAGTCTGGCTAGACCAGTGGATGTACACTGGTACAAATAGGAACTGAAAATACAGGGAATCCAGCGCAGATGAGCCCTACAGGACCAGTGGTGTGAGTGGCAAAAAAGAGAGGGTAAAGGGAGAATGGGTAGGAAAGAAGGAACCGATTACATGGAACTGTGTGTTACCTCCTCCCTGGGGGACAGACAACCGAAAAGTGGATGAAGGGAGACGTCAGACAGGGCAAGATATGACAAAATACCCATTTATAAACTATCAAGGGCTCATGCGGGAGGGGGGAGTGTGGAGGGAGGGGAAAAATGAGGCCCTAATGTCGGGGGTTTGAATGGAGAGAAAATGTTTTGAGAAACAATGTACAAATGTGCTTTACACAATTGATGTGTGTATGGATTGGGATAACAGTTGTGTGAGCCCCTAATAAAATGTTAAAAAAAAAAAAAGACACCTGACCCAAACTCCTGTATTTCTAGCTGCCATATATGCATGTAAAAGTTGGACAATGAAAACGAAACACAGAAGAAGCATGAAGTAATTCAGACTATTGTGTTGGTGGAGAGTATAGAAAATACCATGGACTAATAGAAAAATGAACAAGTCAGTCTTAAAAGAAAAACAGCATAAGCAAATATGGTGAAGAAAGCAGGTGGTGTTCGGCTATCACAAGATATAGCGCCTGGGGTCTTAAAGACTTGAAGATAAACAAGCGGCCATCTAGTTAAGAAGCAACAAAGCCCCTATGGAAGAAGCACACCAGCCTGTGTAATCACGAGGTGTTGATGGGATCAGGTATCAAAGAACAAAAATCATATCATTGTGAATGAAGAGCAGTGCAGAGTGGAGACCCATAGGCCATCTGTAGGCAACTGGACATCCCCTTATAGAAGGGTAACAGGGAGGAGATGAACGAGTCAGGGTGTAGCATAGCAACCATGAAACATACTTTCCTCTAGTTCAGTGGTTCTCAACCTTACTAATGCCGTGACCCTTTAATGCAGTTTCTCATGTTGTGCTGACCCCCCCAACCATAAAATTATTTTCAATGCTACTTCATAACTGTAATTTTGCTACTATTATGAATTGGGCAATTGAAAGGGTCATTTGACCCTCAAAGGGGTCGCAACCCACAGGTTCAGACCACTGATCTAGTTCTTTAATGCTTTCCTCCCCCCACTATCATGATCCCAATTCTGCCTTACAAATCCGGCTAGACCACAGTATATACACTGGTACACATGAGAGCTGGAAACACAGGGAATCCAGGACTGATAAACCCCTCAGTACCAATAATGAGAGTAGTGATACCAGGAGGGTAAGGGGAAAGTGTGGGAGAAAGAGGGAATTAATCGCAATGATCTATCTATAACCCTCTCCCTGGGGGACAGACAACAGAAAAGTGGGTGAAGGGAGACATAGGTCAATGTAAGACATGAAAAGATAATAATAATTTATAAATTATCAAGGATTCATGAGGGCAGGAGGGAAGTGGGGATGGGGAGGGGGAAAATGAGGGCTAATACCAAGGGTTCAAATAGAAAGAAAATGTTTTGAGAATGATGATGGCAACAAATGTGCAAATGTGCTTGACACAATGGATGGATGGATGGATTGTGGTAAGAGTAGTACAAGCCCCCAATAAAATGATTAAAAAAAAAAAAAGAAGGAGTAAAACAGAATTTTCCATAGAAGTGAGGATGATGGGACTTTGGCTCCCTTAACTTGGAAATGGCATTTAATTTCTAGAAAAGACATCATGTTAAATAAAGTAGAGCTCTCACTGCCATTGAGTTGATTATGATTCCTAGTGAGCCCCCTGTTTGTTTCCAAGACAGTAACTGATTACAGGAGTAGAGAACCAGCTTTGTCCTACAGAACTGTTGGAGTGCTGGAACAACTGATCATGAGGACCGCAGTCCACAAGTACCCACTATATCACCAGGGCTCCCGAGTAAAGTAGAAATTTAGAGAACAGGAAGAAAGCCCATTGTGAGATCGAGTAGCCCAAAAGCAATAAAAAAAATTGTGGAGGATACATCTGATCATAACAAAGGATAAGTACAATCCAGCTCCTCATTTGCCCAAGGATGACTCCCGCAAGGCTTGTAGCCTCCATCTTCCTTTACCTTATTCTGACAGCAAGCATTCCTCTCACATTAGCTACTGGGTTCAGTAATTTATTGTAATGGCCAGACAGATACTCCCAAACAATGCTCACACTTATGGGGCTTATTAGAGAAACTAATAGGTTAAAAATGTTAAGGATACAGTTACTTTATGGGCAACACCTCTTCTCAGCCATGCCAGCAGGCTTGTCTCTCTCTCTGGTCCTCCAGTGAACCATGTGCTCCCTGGACCTCGCTCAGCCTTGTTCTGTGGGCTGGAAGCCCATTGTGACTCTGCCTCAAAGTCTCAATGTTCCTCCTCGGCTTTGTCTCATGGTCTCAGTATGACTCCTATGTTCTGTCCCATGACCTCAGTGTCATGCCTCTGTTGCATCTGACAATTCAGATATGGGTCTCTCACATGCTCTGCTGGTGGCTCCTCTTTCTTGATTGCCACGAGCTTCTCTAGCGCTCTGCTTCTGATCGAGCTTAC
>NW_022103920.1:36371263-36372278 GCF_000313985.2 Echinops telfairi
ATGTTCATTAGAGAGATTGGTCTGTAATTCTCAATTCTTTTGGGATCCTTGCCCAGTTTTGGTATCAGAATTATACTAGCTTCACAGCAGGAGTTCAGGTGTTGAGCATAAAACAATTAAAGAACACTATCTCCCCTTGCTCAATTAGTAGCAAAAGCATCTTTAAAACTCATTTTTATTTATTTTGCTGTTTCTGAAAATATCTACAGCAAAACATAGGCCAATTCAACCATGTCTACATTCACGATTAGTGATACTGATTACATTCTTGGAGTTTTATAACCATTGTCATCTCTTTTGAATCTTTCTTCCCTGGTTAACATAAATTCACTACCCCCTAAGATTTCTATCTAATCTTTTGATGTGCTGCTATTAATATGCTCCCATATATATAGTTATTAAAGATAATAACGCTCAAGGCAGATTTTAAAATTATTTTTCTAGTTGAGCTGAATTGCTGTTTGAGTTTCAGAAGACTTCAAGAGACATTTTTGGTTTAGGCTTAAGGATTATCTCAGGATAATAATTGCAAGGGTGCCAGAGTTCATGAGAATTTGAAATTAAATTCTTCATTTCTCCTTTTTTGATCAGGATTCTCATGCAGAATGTTCTATAAAAATGCTCAGTACTGGTAGCTAGGAACCATTTAGTTCTTCTGGTCACGTGGCAAAGAATGGAGGCAATCGGCCACATATATCCTCCTGTTCCTGACTCTCCTTCCATTGGTTTTGGTGAACAGAGATTAATCATGTGCCTTGTATTGCTGTTTACAGACACCTCAAAAGCAATGCAACTGCTATTAGGCCCATTAACTGTGATGCCCCAAGGAGTCAAGACGCTAAATCTCCAAACCAAGGAACCAAACTGAGGGACCAAATGCCATATAGTTTTTAGTTTTAATATAGGCAGCCACAGAATCGAATGTATGTGTGAGTGTACTATCAGTGTAAACATATCTATCAAATAATGTTGGTCAATTCAAATTTTACATATGTAAAAATTATTGCAAGCAATT
>NW_022103920.1:36372923-36374513 GCF_000313985.2 Echinops telfairi
TATATAGTTTGTTTGCCACATTTTTCTAAAATGCAACTTAACTCATTTTAAATGCTTCCTAATTTCTAATTATGAACACTGTACTAGAAATTGAAGTTATACCATGTTGTTTGAAAGCAAAACATTATAATGCAAGTGGGGGAGGGTGATGCCTGAAGTTGCTAAGCAGTGAATTAAAGTACTCTTCAAGAAGAGACCAAAAGAAACTTAAAAGATCAGTTATATCTGTAGGGGGTAAATTGTCCTTGAAAGAAATAAAGGAGCATAAAGATGAATGTATAATATATCTCTTGGGTTCAACAATATTAATTTTCCTTAACCATTTTTGAAGTGCTGACCACTGTGACACTTTCTTAGGTGCATTTTAATTAGAGTGATACTGTCTCAGTAAGCTAGCCAGGAGTCATCAGAGAACACACTGCTATCTCAAAAGTATTTCTCACAGAACACATTACAATCTGAAATTAATAAATTAGTGACCATATGAGAATATGATAGCAACATTTGAAAAATTAGAAAATCTTTTTAATTATGATATCCTCCCTGGTAGGTAATGCATAACATTCTAAAGAAAAGCATTTTGTGAGAAGAGGTAAGAAGCATATGTATTTTTCCAGTAATGCCTCACCTGCAGAAATTGTATATCAATATATGTTTTTCAATGTAAGGCTTTCACCAAGCTGGGTGCTGGGTGTCTTTCATCCCCAAAGTCCCATCTTTTTCATCATTTTAAGCATTGAATCGTTCTCACTTGTGGATAAGCCATCTGCTAGAGGCAATAATTTTAGGAGCAATGTCCCCAAACAGCTTCCCATAGATAGATGCTGGCAGCTCTGGCATTTGGAGCATAATCCTTTTAAATTGAAATTTGCCCTCATAGGTGCAGGTTTCCAGATCCTGGGAGCATCATGAGTTCTTTAGATTTGTGATGAAGGTCAAATTAGAGAAAAGGACATTGACACTCTAATTTAGCGGAAGTTTTCCCCCAATGGTGGCATTACATTTCTGTCTAAATAATCAAGACTAATTTAAGGTTCTTAATGAAAACCTAGCATTCATCTTTTGGAAACTATTAACATCTATGATTCATGAGGAAATGAATGAGCATATATATATATATCTTCTAAATCATAGATAACCATTCATCTTCTCCATGCTTATGTTTTGCCTTTCAGCCAAATGTGCACACCTGCTCTTCTGCAATGCAGATTTAAAGGACTGGAAAGTTCCTCACGACTTTTAGCATGAACAAAGGAGTATGGAGTAGAGAAGAAAACCCCGAGACTGACACTTTGGGTTCTGAATCTCTGTTTTCTCAATGCACACACAAATGATATTGGAAATGTACTTTAACTTTTGAAAACTGATGTTAGTCACCTAAATAATATTTAAGATCATCTACTATTAAATATGATGGATGGCTTCTTCCTTACATTTATAATATTAAATAAGGTAACAAAAATATTTAAATCCAAATTAATTATCCACAGAAGTAACATTTGACAATCTGAATAGATTTAGTCTGAATTAAATATATTTAAATTAACTATTTAAAATATTCAAAATAAATATATTCAATATTAAATATAT
>NW_022103920.1:36375527-36379594 GCF_000313985.2 Echinops telfairi
AGGGGTGACAGTGGTGATACCAAGAGGGAAGGGGGGTGTAGAAAGGGGGAATTGATCACAGGGAGCTACATATAACCTCCTCTCTGGGGGACAGGCAGCAGAGGGGTGGGTGAAGGGAGACGCCGGGCAGTGAAATATAAGATATAATAATAATTTATAAATTATCAAGGGTGCATGGGGGAGGGGGAGGGGGATAGGAGAGGGAGGGGAAAAAAGGAAAATGAGCTGATTCCGGGAACCCAAGAGGAAAGTGAATTTTGGGAATAATGAGGGCAACAAATGTATGGATGTGCTTTACACAATTGATCTATGTATTGTGATGAATTGTATGAGCCCTAATAAATTGATTTTAAAAAAACAAAACCAAACCTTTTTTCTAAGTATTTTAAGGGAAGTTGACATGCATGTGGTAAAATTTGAAAATTATGAACAAGATATATTTGAGATCAAAATATCCTGTTTATCTGAATATTTCAATTTCTTGCTTAAACATTAGTGAAGCGAAAACTCCTCTACAAGGAAGGATAGTACTTAAGGATGTGGAAATTCCCACTGATCTTCATTATTGGGGGATCATAATTGATTTTTTTTCTTTATTCACAACATCAAAGATGTAAAGGAAGACTTTCTATTGCCATGAAAGAATTTAAGTGAAAATAGTTATAGAACTTTTCTGTATATCTCTTTATATCTTGTGGTAATAGTTTCTTTTAGGAGATTTAATAACAGACTATTAAAAAGGAATTGGAGATTAAAGGTGTCACAAATGTCCAACTCTTTCAAGATGCGATTCTGTTCCCTTGTCTCCTGACTCCACCATTGAGAATATTCTCTCATGTCCCTGTTTCTGCAATTCCCAGGAATTTCCCCCTCAAACTCATGAAACTTGAGTAAATGTCTCAGTAATGGACACTGCTTAGGCCTAAATCTGAAGGTCAGGCAAAAGCAAATTAAATACAGGCTCCAGAGCCAAAAACATCTGAAAATCAGAAAACACAGGACAGTGTCTTGGTCACACCTCTACTAAGATGCAATCTTGAAGGTGTCCCAAAAGAAAACAATGAGTGTGATTTGGTTTACAGCCTCTACTAAGGTGGAGTCTTAAAGATGCCCCGAAAGAAATAATCTATGTTTTTGGATTATGGTGCTGGTAAAAAAAATTGAAAGTATAAAGGACTGCTTAAAAAAACCCAATGCTATCTTGGAAGTAGTCCAGCCAGACTGCTCATCAGCGATATGGACGGAAAGGCTTCTTTCATGTGCATCGGACGTATCAGGAGCGACCAGTCCCTGGAGGAGGCCCTCATGCTTGGTAAGAAGCACTTCACTCTCCCGAACTCAGTCATCGAGTCCATGTTGACTCCTAATTATACGATAGGGCATGGGTTTCTGAGACTAAACCTGCTTACGGGAGTAGAAAGCCAGTGTTTCTCCCCAGGAGCGGGTGGTGGTTTCAAACTGCTGTCTTTCAGATTGCAACCCAATGAGTAACTAGTGTCCCCCAGGGATGCCTTGGTAAAACAGAGGGGTATCTAAAAAGAGGAAGACCTTTGACAAGATGGATTGACACAGCAGTTGCATGAATAAGGTCAAACGTGAGAACAATTGTGAGGATGGCACAGGACGGAGCAGTAGTTTTGTTCCAGTATACAGCACAGGGTTGCTACGAGTCCAGACTGACTTGACAGTATTCAACAACAAAAAGAACATGGGCGTCACTTGGTTTACCCTTCCTAATACAGTCAAGTCTTAAACCTCCCCTAATCCTGTCCACTTGTATAGCTGAGATCTGTCCATAATGGGGCTATAGCCACAGGCACGTATTGTCCAGAATTACAATTTTTACATGAGGAATTATGGCTAGATAGGCCATAATTGGTTATGCCTTAATCCTTATCTCTCACCCACTGACATCTCATCACACCAACTCCTAACAGCACTTCCCCTATGAGTTTCTGAGACTGTAACTCTTTACATGAGCAGAAAGCTTCAACTCTTTACAGGAAAAGAAAGCCTCATCTTTTCCATTTGGAGTAGCTGGTGGCTTTGAACTACTAACCATGTGATTAGCAGCCCAACATGTAACCCACTACACTTCTAGGGATCACATCAAGAATTACAGCTAGAGGAGTCATATTAATTTATTATAATTCATAATGTTAATATGTCAGTTCATGTAAGAAAAGGATTTTAGCAAGCATGTGTCATTTCTTCAAATGTAATCAAGGGAGAATTTCACCTAATGTTGATTTTCTAATTATGAATTAATCTCTAAGGTTATTTTTTTACTTATTTAATATATAAAAATATGAAAAGAATCAGTAACTGACAAAACCACTAAACTTTCTCCAAGAAGAGATTATTTGACCTGTTTTTGCCCTTCAGAACATTGTTAAGCATTCTAAACTATAACACACATGAATTTTCTTTTTATAAACAGCCTGTAGCATAATATATGGAGCGTATGTATAAAATACATATTTTTAATTTTCATATTTTCTTTGGATATTTATTAGCTACTAGCAAATGACATAATTAAAATCTAGAATGTCTAAACAGAGAATATGAAATCCTTCACAGAATTCTTGAACGTGATACCTTGTATGATACTCTGCTACTCTTCCTATCTTGCCTCCAATTTCTCCACATTTTGCTCTTTTCAGGTACTGGAAGGAGTGTCTCCTAGTTTAACTCTCATTGCTTGCTCACCTTAAGCTGTTGGGAAGACTAGTGGTTAAACTGAGGGAAGGAATTCGGTCCACGCGGGTGGTCTTTTCCTGTTGGGGAGTCTGCTGTCCAAAAGCTGACACTGTGTGCTTGACCATATTGTGAGCTTCTACAAGACACCTTCCAACTGAAAAATAAAAAGATGGAAGACTAGGTAGGTAATTCTAATTTTTATTAGATATTAAAATCTCCTTGCAGTCTCACAAAGCAGATGTGTTGATGCCCATTTGCCTAACTCCTGCCTCCTATTTCCCAGTTTGGACCGCCAAAAAGGCAGGCTAGCAAACCACCAAGATATCATCAAACCACAGTGAAGCTCAACACTGTGATGAAGAGAAGGATCAGTTAAACCTTGATAGGACTAAGAATGAAGTACATTTTCAAAAAGATGTCTAATTGACTAATTTTAGGTACCATTAATCAGTTACCTTTCAAAGGTCAATTCTCTTTTAAAATAATCATTACACCATTATCATTATCATTTAGATTACATTTTTTTGAGAATTTTAGAATACCCTCCATATGCCTGTTAATTATGTTATTAATCTTTACAACATACTTATCAAGTGATAATGAATGCTAGAGGAAAATAGGAACAGAGCTTACAAGATTTAGAAAATAGAAAAAGATCATTCATTTAAGCTAATTATTGGTCCTTACTATGTATCTAACTATGCCACAAGTTTTCATATACGTTATTTATTTAATGAACTAAATTATATATCTCATCTGAAAGTACCTTAGAACACCATATATAATGTTTAAAGCTGTAGCTGGAAAAATATAAAGAAGGTATTAATTCATGTTTAAAGAAAATATCAAAATTTACATATAAAATGATATCAACATCTCAAGAGATCTTAAAACTCAGTATTTTATCAAAATATATACACCTATCTCTGGATGTTTTTTAACAATTCAATATTTTTTTAATTAACAACATCCCCATACTAATAATTTTCATATGGTTGCTAGATTCCAAAAGTAGATACCATAGCTAAACATACTTGCTGCGCCTCACTCTTGTCTTTGTATATCCTTTTCTATTTTAATCTGTGCTGGCCCTTTCACTTGATTTTGACTAATAAACATTGCTAAATTAGGTAATAAGAAATACTCTCAACCTTTAACTAAGTGTCTTGGAACACAGAGTGTAGGGATACATCCTGCTGGAACCCAGAACACAGCCACAATTCTGTGTCAAATTCAAGCCATAGAGAGTGGTCACATGGATGTACTTTTTTTTTTTTTTTCTTTTTTAACATTTTATTAGGGGCTCATACAACTGTTATCCCAATCCACACACACATCAATTGTGTAAAGCGCATTTGTACATCGTT
>NW_022103920.1:36381663-36388632 GCF_000313985.2 Echinops telfairi
AAATCTGCCTAGGAAACATACAAGCAGACATTGCCTGCTCTGGGGCACAAAGAGAGGCTGCTGCTCCCATAGAGGTTTAAAGTCAAGGTCACCTAAAGTCGCTATGAGTTGGAATCGACTAGACTGCAGTGGGTTGATTTTTGTTCTGAGAGGTAATAGAAGATAACTAAATCTCCCAGAGAGTGTGAAGACAGCTTGTAAGCACATGCACACACATTTACAGCACCAATCAAGCCAGTAATCAGATCCTCAACATAAGATGGAAGATCAGGATAACATGAATTTCTTCAAAGCAAAAAGAGACCGTCAAAGTATATGCTGGAATACCTTGAAAATTCTGAGTGAAAACTGTACTTTTAAAGTTAGAACTCTGTACACATCTAACCTATTATGTCTGAATTTAGAATGCCAAAATAAATAAATATGCAGATAGATAAGTCATGCACATTAAAGTTCCCAATAATGTAGTTTCTTTGGAAATGACAGCAGGATATGCTGTGGCAATCCAAAAACACAAACCCATTGCCTTTGAGTTAATTTTGACTCAAAGTAACTATACTTTGGAAGTAGAACTACTTCATGGAGTTTCTAAGGCAGAATCCTTATGTAAGTAAATTGCCAAATCTTGCACCCATAGAGTAGCTGGTGCATTTGAACCATGGACTTTTCAGTTGGCAGCGGGTTACTTTAACCACTACATGACCAGAGTCCACTGTGACAATCACTCACGACCACTTCTGACTCATAGTGACTCTGTAGGACTGACTTTACAGGACAGAGTGAAGCTCCTGCTTTGGGTGTTCAAGAGAGTCAATCCTTACCGGAGGACAAAGTCTCATCTTTCTCTCATGGAGCAGCTGGAGACTTGCAAGCACTAGGAGTGGGGCCCCACAAGAAACTCCTCACACAGTGAAGGCTGTACATGCAACCTGGTAAAACCTGCAAGAAAATCACAGGAATGTCTAAAAACAAAGATCAGCATAAACAACACACTTGTTGATTCCACTATATTCCTCAAAGAATTTATAGTAAAGTTAAAGGAGGCAATATGCAGGTTGTCTATGTGTTATTGTTGTTAGGTACTATCAAGTCTGTCCCAACACTTAGTAACCCTAAGTACAACAGAACCAATCACTGTCTGGTCCCACATCATCCTTAGATTGTTTTTGAGCCCACTGCTGCACCACTGTGTCAGTCTATCTTGCTAAGGGAATTCCTCTCTGCCCCTACCGCTCTAGTATACCAATCCTGATGCCAAATCAGGATTAGAGTGACAGTTTATTAACAAGCTTAAATATGAAGATAATATAACCTTGCCTGCTGTGAGTAAAGAAAACTTGGAGCACTGGCTGATGGAGATCAAGGATCGCAGTCTTCAGTATTAATTACTATTCAATGTAAAGAAAACCCAAATCCCCACAACTGGAACACTCAGGAACATCATGGTAAACAGAGGAAAGATGGAAATACAGATTCATCTTTCTTGGATCTGCAATCAATGCTCATGGAAGTAGCAATCAAGAGAGAAAATGACTTGTTACACTGTGTAAATCTACTGCACAAAACCTCTTTAAGATGTTGAACGGCAAGGATACTACTTTGAGGACTAGCCAATCCCTCATATGCATGCGGACCCTAGCCAGTCCCCTCATGTGCATGTGGAAGTCAGACTTTAAATAAGAAAGACTGAAAAAGAATCTATGCACTGGGATTATGGTGCTGGTGAAGAATATTGAAGAAACACTGACTACCAAAAGAGCCAATACATCTGCCTTAGAAGAAGGACAGTCAGAATGCTCCCTAGAGGCAAGGATGATGAGATTTCAACTCATGTAATTGGGACATGTTTTCTCAAGAGAGACTAGTCCTTGGAAAAGGACACCATTCTTGGTCAAAAGAGGCAGCAAAAAAAGAGAGGAAGACCTCAGCAAGATGGATTGAGGCTGCAACAATGAGCCGCAACTTAAGAAACAATTGTGACGATGGCATTGAGCAGGCAGTGTTGCACTCTGCTGGACATAGAGCCCCTGTGAGCCAGACCCAACCCACAGGCACCTAACAACAGCCAAACTACTGCTTTACAAGCATGATGTTCTTAAAGAAGCATTGCTTTTCAACATGTAAGAGCTACCTTGTGCAGTAGATCTACCCAGTCTAATGAGTCCGTAGAGCTCTTCACTGCTGCTTCCAGGAGCATTGATTGTGGATCCAAGCAAGACAAAGTCCTTGAAAATGTCAATCTTTTCTGCATTTGCTCTGATTTTACCTACCGGTCCAGTTGTGAGGATGTGGGTTTTCCTAACCTTGGCACGTAATCCAGAAGGCTGCAATCTTTAATCTTAATCAGCAAGGACTTTCTGTTCCCCTTATTTCTGAAAGCAGAGTTGTGTCATCTGTATATCACAGGCTGTCAATAACCTTCCTCCAATTCTGATGCTGCATTCTACTTCATATAATCCAGCTTCTCTCATTTGCTCAACATACTGATAGAATATGTATGGTGACAGGATACCACCCTGACACACAGCTTTCCTGATGTTAAGCCATACGGTATTTCATTGTTTTGTTTGCACAACTGCCTCTTACTATATGCACAGGTTCTGCAGGAGGACAATGAAGTGTTCCAGAAGATTCCCCATTCTTCTCAAGACTACCCAGAGTTAGTTATGATCCACACATGTGAACGCCTTTCTATGGTCATTAAAACTCCACTAAGCATTGGCTACTCTCTGCTTCCAGCCAAAATCCAATTTTAATCACATTTTAATGATAAAATATAATCTTATTTCTTTGTTGTACAGATAAGCTACAAACAATAGTATTATTTTAACATTAATTGATGTTTACCATAGGTATTGTTTGTGTCTACATAATCAGAAAAAATGTAATGATCAAATATTGAAAATTCTTTTAGAAGGGTAGAGAAGATAAAAGGAAGATGAAAGAAATACAGACTCAGTGTTTCATTGACATTCGATCATTAAAGGTTTTGGTGTATCATCAAGAACCAATAGTACTGAGGAAAAATGCCCGCCTACACTCTAGTCGTTGTCAAGAAACAAAAATTCAGGAATTGAGGGAATACCAAATAAGAGGATTTTTAAATGGTCACCACAGCAGAAGCACTCACTCACTCATATATATCCAGAAATTTGGAAGACATGACCAACCAACTGGAAGAGATCCATATTTATACCCATTGCAAAGAAAGGTAATACAGCAGAGTGAAAAAAAATTGAACAATATCATTAATATCACATAAGTAGTATTTCACTGAAAGTAATCCAAAAATGATCGCAGCAGTACACCAACAGGGAAATGGTGGAAATTCAGTGCCTGAATTAATGATCCAAAGACCCATATCGCAAGTGATTCGAGTGAATATATGGCATCTCTATCCCACGTTATCACTCTGTGACAATAAAGGCCGGCATCATCTGTGTCTTGTGACCTAGTGCCCCATCGGTTACATTAAGCTGCCTCTCCGGAACTACGTGGCACTGTAGGGCTCTAGGGGAAGGCTCTGCCAGAAGAACTAGCGAGTCAACCCCCTTTGGATGTGGGCTAAAGCTTTGAGATGACTGTTCTTATCAAGGCCTATCTTTAGAACATTTTGAGTTAAAGCCTTCAAAAATAATTGAAACATAAAAATCATAACAATTATGTTAACTATGAATTTCTTCTAATTTCAATAAAATGCCACCAACCCACTGGATACAAGAAAGGGGTAGTTGTGGCACAGTGGAGCAGTGCATACAAATGTCTAAATATGCAAGAATGTAGATTTTTAACTTGCTTTTCTAATTCACAACAATACTAATGTTTTATTGTTTTAGATTTTATTTCAAATGATCCTTGAAGTCTCTAAGTGCCACATTACAAATGTTATGCCTTGAGTGGTTATATCAGCAGAAGTAGAAATGAATTTCTTAAGATACCCCAGAAACCCCTCCAGATTTTACTCTATTATTGTTACTAATATACTACTTTGAATAGTTTACCACCCAGCTGTGAGGATGAGGAAATTGAAAACAATATGCATGCCTATGTGCTAATGAACTGCAATAAACCATGCTACCAATCCTGGCTACTCTAGTAAATCAGATGTTAATAGATTTACCTATTTATTAACATTGTAAAATTGCCTCTAAATGGGCCTCTCAATTTGAGATCTGAAGATAACATTTCTTCCCCTTTTTCATCATACAGAAATATGATTGAAAAAATGGGCACTTTTCAAATGCAAATATCTAGCATTGCCAGAAGTACTGAAAGTGCATTTCCTTTTGAAATCACATTCTCTCTGATTCCTTCCATCAGATGCAGTTAATTATTCTGAAATTATATATGAAGTATATATATGTATATTTATACATACACATACACAGTGTGAGTGTGTAGAGTTGTAGCTGCCATTGTTTTCTTATTTGTGTGGATTTTTTTTAAGTCATTTTATTGGGGGCTCATACAACTCATCACAATCCATACATACATCAATTGTATAAAGCACTTTTGTACACTTTTACATTTGTTGCCCTCATTATTATTATTTTTTAATTATTTTATTGAGGGCTCCTATGATTCTTATCACAGTCCATACATACATCCATTGAATCAAGCACATATGTACACCTGTTGCCCTCATCAATCTCAAAACATTTGCCCTCTACTTTAGCCCTCAATATCATTTGCTCATTTTCCCCCTCCCTCCTGAACCCTTCATAATTCATAAATTATTATAGTTTTGTCATAAGTTACACTGTCTGATGTCTCCCTCTTCCCTCTTCTCTGGATCTTTAAAAATCATTTCATTGGGGGCTCATACAATTCTTATCACAATCCATACATCATTTTTGCCCATTACTAATGCTATTTAGAAACATGGCTATTTAGAAATTCACAAAATGACATCAGGTGTCATCATCATAGAATTTAGCTATAGCCCCAGGCAACTATCTTCTAGAATTTTTCTTCTTCTTAGAAAGGAATGTAAATATGAATATTTTAAAGAATCTCTGATAATAATAAGTCAAAACTTCTGTCCTCTATCGGGTGGTCTTCTAGAAAGATAAATAAATAGAAATATCGAATTAAATCTTTCAAAAGTGACAGATTTTAAAATCTAGATATCAAAATAATAAAATATCTGAGACTAGGCATGCAGATGCATATTTTTGTTAAAGTGAGATGGTGTCTTATAACACATAGATAGCATTCTCTGCGTTCTTGAGTTAATAAATTAAAATTACAGTTTAATGATGTAAGCAGTTAGCTGTCCAATGTTTAACTCACAGTGCCACCAGGGCTCTTTAATGATATGAGCATTGGTGGAAAACTATTACATTTCATGAGCTCTAGTTACTTATTTCTATTCTTTTCTTATCAGCATCATTGTTGATACTAATGACAAAAAAATCTAAAATTCCAGCAATCCACAAGCTATGACTCTTCAACCTTGCTTTTCTGAATGCTCTTACTTCTTTTCAGAATGCCTCATGTGTCCGTCAATTCTCCCTAAGCTTTATCTCTAACATTTTTTTCTTCCAACTCAACAAACTACT
The DNA here is from genome assembly GCF_000313985.2 of Echinops telfairi. Classification (NCBI taxonomy): domain Eukaryota; kingdom Metazoa; phylum Chordata; class Mammalia; order Afrosoricida; family Tenrecidae; genus Echinops; species Echinops telfairi. The sequence goes on from NW_022103920.1 coordinate 36,387,225, forward strand.
CCTGGATTTACTTGTCTCCTCTCCACTTTTATTCAATGACTTGTCCTTTCAATCACTCACCCCGATTTGAGATTGCCTAGTGCTCTTTCTTCTCGGGGTACCCCAATCTCAGCTGCATAGTTTCTTCTCTTGGTGAATGAATCCCATTGGATAAAAACATTATAGTTTGAGTTAGGATTATTAGATTGTTTGATGTGTGTTTGCAGTGAATAAACCTCGCATTTGAAAATGTCAAAGAGCGTTAAGTAATTATTGATCATGCTGCTCAAAACACCACTGTGTCAAGCCATCCTCTAGATTGTTGAAATTACAGATTCCTAATGATTCATATCAGCTCGGAAGAGTACCTGTGGAGTAAATGATTACAAACTTGACAACTAGCCAAAAGTTTAGCAAGAAGAACAGAACTAGGACAACAGGTCAAGGGATGGGTAACACTCTCAAAATCCCTGTGGAGAAGTTCTATTCTTGTACACCTTGGGGTCCCCAGGAGTCATAAACAACTCTATGGCAACTAACAACAATGGCAGCCAGTTCCTCAATTTTGCAAACAAAAGTACATGTATCCACTAGCTCATCATTCAGAATTTCCGGAGCCACGATCAGGAACTCAGCACTGATATATCACGGTGAATGTAGGGCAATTGAATTACTTGGTAGGGCTTTTCAATCCATAGTCCTTGTAACTCACACTAAATGACTGGGTAGGAGCATGCAAATCAGGTGTGTGAACTCTAATGAGGGCATTGGTCAGTTTTGCCATTCCACTAGGTATAATGTGAAGCATCTCAGAGGCAAGAAAGGAGAATCTCACAAGCATCAAGAGAGAAGAGGAATGGGAGGAGGGTGTGTATTAGAGCCTGAGATACCGGCATGGAGATGTGGCAGGACAGTGGCAGAGGCAGCAGAGCTAAGACTGAGACATAGCGGTCAGCTTCACAGACTACAAAACAAGTAAAGCGGTCTTTAGTCTGAAGGCTGGTCAGCAGAATGAGGTGCCCTTTGAGCATTTATCAATGCTAAAAGAGCTGTTTTAACACTCCTCTTAATGGGCCAGAGGCCGGAGAACTGCATGGCAGATATTTTGTACACCAGACAGGTACTCCTACTGTCATGGAGTGAGGAAAAATAAAACACAGCACACTAAAGGACTATATTCTTTTTTTTTTTTTTTAAGGACTATATATTTTTTTTTTCTTCATTGAACAATTTACTTGTTTTCTGTAAGTAAAACTATTCCTTGTGAAAGGTACACTGTTGTTGCTGATCTACACAGACAAGTACTATTTATATTACAATATAGAGTCTTTTTTTTTTCTTTTTTAACATTTTATTAGGGGCTCATACAACTGTTATCCCAATCCATACACACATCAATTGTGTAAAGCGCATTTGTACATCGTTTCTC
>NW_022103920.1:36392097-36402227 GCF_000313985.2 Echinops telfairi
TCAAGAAGCCAACTGAACTGCTTATATAAACCTGGATAGAGGACACCGACTTTTCAGAAAGCTAGGAACCAAGGAGACATCAACTCCTGCGCTCTCTAATTCTATGCAGGGAGAGTACACCAATGAAGGCAACGCCAATTGGGACCATGATGCTGAAAGAATGATGTAGTGTGTTGCCTCTGTACCTGATATTTGTTTTAAATGACATTATAGTTTGAGTTAGGATTACTAGACTGTTTGATGTGTGTTTGCAGTGAATAAGCCTAGCATTCGAAAATGTCAAAGAGCGCTAAGTAATTATTGACCATGCTGCTCATAACACCACTGTGTCAAGCCATCTTGTTGAGGGTCTACCTCTTTTTTGCTGCCCTGCTACTTGACCAAGCATGGTGTCCTTTCCAGGGACTAGTCTCTCTTGATAACATGCCCGAAGTACATGAGATGAAGTCTCACCATCCTTGTCCCCAAGGAACCTTCTGGCTGTACTTACTCCAAAACTGATGTTTGTTCTTTTGGCATCTACAATACTTTCTGCATTCTTCACGAGCATCATCATTCAAAGGCATCACTTCTTCAGTCTTGTTGGAACATTCTATCCACGGTTCTTATATGGCTGCTTCTTCTTACCATTTACTTCTCAAATCAAATATCACCTCAACTAAGAAGGCTCTTTGACTACCTCACGAAGGTCATCAGCCCCAATGTTAGCACAAGCTTATGAACAGCGAAGGGCATGGGCTCCGTTCTGATCCCTAGCCTCAAACCTTACTTTTGCTATTTACTTAGCAGCTGAATTTTAACAGCTTGCTTAACAGTTTTGCTCCATTTTCTTTATATGAATAAATGATAATAGTACAACCTCATAACTGCCAGTGGAGGCCTAAATAAATTAATCCATGCAATCAAAAGCATGCGTGGACTTTCAAAAATATTTGATAATAATCAAATTTTGCTAATTTTTCCAATAACAGAATGTAAGTCCAAGGAGCACATAATTGTCACTGTCTTATTATATCCTTTCTTTTGAGTTATTTCTTTTCCATGTCTACATTTCAAGTGTCTTTTTTTTTTTAGAATAAGCACCTTTAATACATGTGCTTTAATACAAGACGGGAAGATTTATTTGCCTTCTCAAGCTTTGATTTTCGTCAGCTAAAACCCCAGTTCCTTCCCTTTTAGCACATAGCTGTCTGCTCGGCAACAAGGCCCTGGCCTTGAAGGGATGCAGGCAAGAAGCTTGCCCTGACCCAATGGCTCCTCCACAAGATGGCTGATCTCTGCATTCTTTTTCCGTCCATCATATTTCTTCTGAATTTCCTTTCATTGCTTTTCATTTAATATCTCTTCCTCTTCGGGAGTTACTTAGCCCACTTCTTCTGGCCCAGGGAGTGCCGAGTGGGCCTCACCCCACTGGCAGGATGGTGTGCCACTGAGCTGTCAATGGGCAAGACGCAGTTCTTCACCAGCGGTTGGTGTGGACCAGCTCCTGGTTGGATGCGTTGCAGACAACATCAATGATACTTGCTTTGAGGGTTCGACTCTCAGAGACCCAGGAGAATTTCCCCACGTGCAACCTCAAGGCCCTGTACTTCTGGTTGTCCCCGGCACACGAATGAACGGTGGGGATGCGGCGGGGGCCAGTCTTAGTTCTACGTCTCGTGGTGGCGCTATCTCTTGCCCCCGTCGGTCTTGTGGCGCTTGTGCCAGTTGTCCCGAGAGATGCCCACCGCTCAGCTCTGGCTGGAAAGAGCTCCACGTCGTTTAAAGAGTATCGTTAATATCTGTTTACTGGTTTACTTAGAACACTTAAAGAAACAAGAAGATGACAAACGCTTCTAAAGGGTCACTTCCACTTCCTTCTTTCTTATAGCCATTTGGTTATGTGTCCATACAGGGATAACTTACAGTGTGTGTGATCTCCACATTCATGATGTGATTCTATGATGTTATTTGTTTTAGGGAAAACACGGTGTACTTTGAATAGATCATGATAATTATGTTTAGGTCATCAATAATGGGGATGTATATTCATTTTATTTAGTTTAAAAGAAGAGAAGTTGTAAAACATTTTGAGCAACAATGATTTCGAAAAATCAGGCAGTGTTTCTCAACCTGTGGGTCGCAATCCCTGTGGGGGTCGAAAGCCCCTTTCACAGGGGTCGCCCGATTCATAACAGTAGCAAAATGACAGTTATGAAGTGGCAACGAAATAATTTTATGGTTGGGGGTCACCACCACATGAGGAGCTGTATGAAAGGGTGGCGGCATTGGGTAAGTGGAGACCGCTGGTACAGGACTGTCATTTGTGGGGAAGATTCCTTTACGCAGGAAATGTCATGGCATTATATGGAAACATGTGCCTTTACTGCCTGAATCCAAATAAACAGATAGATCGGGTGTTCAGTCTCTTATTTTACCGATTTTCTGCCGAGTCACAGACATAGTTACATGTACAGGTGCATCTTAAATACACATATGTGCATACATGTAGAGACACCTAGTCATAAGTAGGCAATTCTAATCACTCTGCCTTTAAACATAGGAAATTTAGCTTTGCATGCACAAGGAAAATAAAATTAAAATTCTGTTCACATAGCAATGAAATAGTCTTTACAGTTTAATGAAAATGCAAATGAGCAAACAGCTTAGATGAATAATACATGTCTTTATATGATGTACGTACTAAAAAAAAAAAACTCAGAGAAATGAGTTGTAAATTTTAGTTCCAATTCCACATTTGGGGATTCAGTGTGCACTTTATAGGGTATAAAATTTGGTGATTGTCTTAGACGAGTTAAAACTCTCCATTTATAAGCAAAATATTAACATAAATAATAATTGTTAGTAACTATTTCAGAATGCTTTACATAGTCATTATTTGATACAGATAAGAGAATTTTCACCCATCATCATTAAAAAGCACATAGATCCAGTTATATCAAATACTTGCTTCTCTTAAAATAGGGTTTTTATTTGTTTGTTTATTCTCTGCCAAATTCACCAGCCATTTAATATTTTCAACTTGTATCTTTACTATAATGAACAATTTTAAATAATCAGAAAACAGGTTTTTAAAGTATCTTTGAAAAATGACTTGACTTAACTATTAAAATTAGATTTTGATTTAATATAAACCCTTACAGGTTATATAGTATTAAAATTTACAGAGAGTTAGAAATGTTCGCTTTCAACTTGCTTTTCCTACATAGTTGGCATTTTAATTATGGAAAATCAATATCTACCTTCTTGTGGATTGGAAATATATATTAAATCTCAAATTTCCTTTTCAGCCTAGCTTCTAGGTTTCTCAAAAGTAGATTTTTACCCTTAAGGAAGGGATGTAAATGTCTCATGCAGTACTGCCTATGGTCCGTAGTAACTATTATTCCTCCTTGTGATATCATGCCAGGACAACCATGCACTAAGCACAGTCCGCACTACTGGCTTGCTGATAGCGGCTACAAAGGCAAGTAGCCAACCCAAATATCTTGCTCAACAGACAACTTGGATGTTCATGTGTTTGAGTGCATAATCCTGCCTACTACATATAATTGGGTCAGGGATTTGTCCCTCATAAAACAGCATTTTTTAAGAACATGGACTAACTTCATCAGATTCTTTGGGACAAATCTGATCCAACAGGAAATAAATTGCCAATTAGCAATGGATATCAGAGCTGAGAATGTATTGAAAACAAAATGAGGGTCATGGGAAGCCAACACCATGTGCACACCAAAGATATATAAGAACAGAAAATACAAATAAAAAGATGAATAAAATTAATCAGACCTAAAGCTGGATTGTGCTTCAGCTTGAGTGAGAGAGCTAAGACCCAGGAGGAGTTCCGATGTTCTAACAGGATGTGTGTGGGGCTGCTAACTTCAAGGCCAGCAGGTCTGAAACCACCAGCTGCTCCTCGGGAGGAAGAGGAAGCTTTCTACTCTTATAAAAAAAAGCTACCGTCTCAGGAATGCACAGGGCAAGTTCTGCCCTAGAAGTTTGCTATGAGTCGGAATCACCTGGATAGCAGTGAGTTTGAGTTCTTTGAATAGTTTGCAGAGTTGAGGCACCTTTGGCTGGGTTCCCAGAAGAGTTAGAGGCCAGTGTTCCTATCCAATCAAAAGGCTCCTGTTAAGGCCCCATAAAGTGTCCTGGTGCTGGATTTGTAATAAGTTCTACTTACATCCTTATAATACATAACATTTAGCTAAACTGAGCTTCATTAGTCCTCTGTTTCCGGGAATAAAGTAATACCTCATGAAGACACATGGTTACTGTGACATTTTTCTCAAAGTAAGATGCATCTTTTTAAACAAATGTAGTTATTTCAAAAAGCTTAATTTTAAACCTATAATTTTCCATGTTACATAACCCCAGGTGGTGTTTCAGTATGCCTTTGAATCACAGAATTTCAATTCTAAAACGAACACCAGATATCATCTATTTTTATGTTATCACCTTAAAGGACATATTAGGAATGCTAAATACATTATGTGATTTTTTTCCCCAAAGATAATTTGGCTCTAATTTAATTTAACAGAGAGTAGAATTCAAAGGTTCTGATAGTAAATAGGAAATGAAATGAGACAAGAGGGAGGGAGGTATTGATGAAGGACAGAAAGACATAAACAGAGACAGACAGGGAGAAAGAGAAACAGAGAAATCAATTGCATAAGTGTGATATTAAAACACAGAAACATCAATTCCTTAAGAAATTTACCTTAGTAGCCACTCGGATTTTTATTTAATTTTTTTTTATTATCAACAGAAGTCATTGGTTGGTATAAACAATTAAAGATATATTAAGGCGACCAGATGTCCTGCTTTGGAGGCACAGTCCTGATTTTTGGCATTTTATAAAAGTCTTGATTTTTGGAAAGAATGCACGACAAGCTAGGGAACGGTCTATTTGGTCCATATAGACTAAATTTTTAATCAAGAACTCCCCCCTCTCCCCCTCCCCTGGTCAATGGTGCCCCGCTTTCAATCTGGTCACCAGGAGAGAGAATAGAAGCACAGTATCTGTAAATATACTGCACTTGATCTTAGCTAAAAGGCCGAGAAGCGATAGTATCTGTAAATATAAAGGGAGATACTATGCTTCTATTCTGAGACATGCAACACTTAAGACTTTGAATGCCAATATCCTAGTAATAGAAATTTCATTCTTTTACTGAAGGTTATTAGTATTCTTACAAAACCTTTAAGAAGGCAAGTGTTGACAACTAGCTAACCCTTTATGCAAGAGTCTACAGCAAATATTTTTACACTGAGATTATTATAGGACCCCCAGTGGCATAGACGTTATGCATTGTTCTTCCGCTAATCACAAAGGCAGCAGTTGAAAGCCAGCAGCTAGCTGATCCAAGGGAGAAAAAGATATGACTTTCCACTTGCTGAAGGTTTACCAGCTCAGAAACTCACAAGAGTCATTCTGCCCTGTCCTATACAGCTGCAGTGAGTTAGAATTGACGAATCTAGTCAATAGTCACCACCATGTTTCCCCCAAAATAAGACAAGTGTCTTATATTAATTTTTGCTCTCAAAGATGAGCTAGGTCTTATTTTCAGGGGCTATCTTATTTTTCCATAAAGAAGAAAATGGTACACACTTATTGTTTATTGTTTTATTAAAAGAGACCTCACACTTCCTGTCTGCTCAGGCTGTGCTGCTCAGTGAGCTGTGCAGTAGCACCCACAACTACAGTCCAGAGTCCAGAGTTACGGTAGCTTCGGGAGGCCTTATTTTTTGGGTAGGTCTTATTTTCGGGGGTGCCTTATATTTCGGTGAGAGGCAAAACTGTAAGTAGGTCTTATTTTCGGGGGATGTCTTATTTTTGAGGAAACAGGGTAGATGGAAGTGAGTTTGTTGGGGTTTTCTTGTTTTGTTTGTTTGTTTTTAAGTGGCACTTGGCTGTAAACAGAAAAGTTGGCAACTCAAATCCTCCCTAGGGACATCTGAAGGGAAGCCAGGCGATCTACTTCTGAAGGTCACAGCCCATGAAAACCATAGGGAGCACTATTCTACACTCATACCCATGGAGTTCCCCTGACTCCGCATGGATTTTAACTTCTGAAAGGCATTGTTAAATCTTGCTTGCTTGTGAGATTAAATCCACAGTTCTTTTATTTTTTCCCATCATGAGTGCAAATGAGGGTTTCTTGCAGTGGAGCCAAGGTGGGAAGGAAAGAGGCTCACCAGGAGATTGTTACCAGAAGAAATTTAATACACTGTGCCTTTCTATGTGACAGTATTGTCAACGGAAGATTTATATTGTAGAGGAACGCCAAGGAACTGTAATGCAGAAAGACCAGTGAACAGCAAGAAAGGGTGGGGAGGCTCAAACTAAAGATGGCATTCATTAAGGGTGGGGCCAGGGAAAATCTAGATGATCCCAACATGTAAATCTAGTTGTGAAGTCAATTCATCCAGCTTCTGGGTTCATTTCTATTCATTATTTATGCGTTTAATTTTGGCTTAGACAGCAGCCATAAGTTTGCTAAAAGAAATAAATATAAGATTCTCTCTGGGTTTTGCCTTAGGGAATCAAACTGTTTTCATACATCTTTTCCTTGAACTGGATTAGACCTTTTGAAGATAAATTTAACCGGAATGGAAAAGAGATGGTTGGAGAGCCAATGTGATTAGTTTCATCTTCTGAACAGTTATATTTCCTTCAGAGGTAAAAATGACTTATGGTTGGAGTTGAGTGGAAACAGAAAACATTCTCTAAGTGGTGTTAAAAGCTAAGTAGTAGCAGGTTTCAGGATGATACAGAAATCCTAGAGCGCAATAATCAGGAGGGTGTGCGCAAAACAAATGCTACTGGCATTTTTTACTTTAGAAAACAAACCAACTTACAGGTGCTTTTCCCCATTGTCAAATACATGCCTGTTTACTAAGGAAGACTACCATCAAAACATTTTAGAGTGAATGACCAGTCAGGCTATAGAAATCAATCTCCTTATTTTAAAGGCTTTTAATGTATATGCAGATAATGCAAATGTATCATAGAGAATCTCATGTTGATCCCATATCTGGTCGGTTTAATTTAGAACTGATTTTCTAAATGTCTTTCTTCTGGATGCTGAATATAATAAAGGCAGTTGGAGCTGGAGCTTGAGGGGACTGCCGTGTCGTCCCCGGTGCTGTAGCATTCTGCCTTGGACAGAATGCTGTCTAACCACTGTTCTGTGGCCGTCTCTGGGTGGGAAATATTTGAGTTTTCCTTCCCTAACAAGTTTCTGCCTTACACAAGCTCCAGCTTTCCAAGTTTTTGCTTTATTTAAAACTTGCTAACAGAATTCCACAAACACTTGAAACTAATTGAAGACACTGAATGTGAGCTAAAGAAGGCAAATATGGATTACAGCACCCAATTGTGATCAACATAAAATTAAATATGTGAGATGCTAGACCAATCAATAACTTACAAATTTGGGTAAAATATAAAACCCTTTAGTGTTTATATGCCAGCTGACTAATCAACACATTTCTAGAGAATTTCAAAATACTTGATTTAACTAGGCTTTATCCATGACCACTTTTCTTCATTTGTGATGAAAACGAAACCAGATTCCCTGCCATCATGTCAATTGCGACCCAGTAAGATGAAGTAGAACTGCTTCCTGGATTTCCAAGAACGACTAACCATTTTATGCGTAAGTTAGAGAAACGGGTCTGCTCTATGTATATACATGTGTCTATGTGCACAAATTATGTTAACATAACATTTATTTACATTAACACTTTTTAGAATATATAATCCTTTTGTTATAGATTAGATAGTAATATATACATATAAATTACCATGCCTAACAAAAAATTAGAGAGATGTAAACTCAGATCCTTCCCTATCTGATCTGATCACAGTAACATTAAATATGAATTATGCACTAAAATGTAGCTGAAATAACAATAATTGAAATCATAGCAATAAATTTAAAATGTTGAAACCTATACATTGTTAATGAATCAGACATAAACAAAAATTATCATTTATCTTTGACGCATGTAAATTGAACAACACATTATTTTGAAAATTGGTCAGTAAAAGTAAATAACCATATTATTTTATATGAAAGCTGTTCCTCATATGCACTAAAATATTAATGAAAATGTGTCTTTACAGCACCATCACAGGTAGAAAAAAAATTGTGTTAAACGAGACTATCATCTTCTGGCAGTTCCTAATAAACTGATGACTGTTGACAATTATCAGCCCTGGATACGAGCATCGCAGAGAGAAGAGCACATGACCAACACGATGAAGTGGGTTAAAAAAATTGAATCTGTTTCTGATCAAATCTCAAAAACCTCTCAATTTACTCTAAAAAACAGGGTACAGAGAGAAGCATGAAAACGCAATCAGCGAATTCTAGACTGAAAAAGTCTAAGGATATTCGACCTGCTTCCAACAATAAAAAAGGAAAAAAGCAAAAACTCAACAACAAAAATGCATCTGGACAAACAACTTTGAAAACACACAGGAGTGTGTCAACTCTTCTCAGTCTACAAATGAAGTGATTTAGTTTCCTTAATTAAAAATACGTGGAGAAGCAGAATGTAAATATATAGTAAGGAATTACCTTGAGTTGCTCATTTTTTAAGATGAGGTCATGAGGGTGTAATTTTTTTCCTAGTTTTGTATATTGTCAATTTCTTGAGTAAGGAAACACTTTTTAAATGAACGTAACTATATTGCATTGTGTGTGTCCCTCTGAATAATTTTCAGGTAAAGGAAAAATAAATAAATATATATATAATCAGACTCCTTAGAACACAACAATAATGAGACCATTACAGGGCAAGTTAAGTGTGAAGACAATTTATATGTTTATGTGCTTTTTGTTCTTATAGAAAAACATTAACAAAAGAAAACATGAATTACTTATTCTCTTCAGAATTAAAAAGATATCGATATGCTGAAAGAAATGAAGAAAACATTTTCAAACAGATAAAAGTATAAAATAATTGAATTGAATTAAATTAAAAAGTAAAGAAATCAATACTCACATTTAGGAAAGGAAACAAATCTTAGATAGACCCTTAAGAAGACTACTAAAGTAACAAAACAGAAATAAAGACAACAAAGCAAAACAATTAAAAATAAAATACAGTAACAAGAAATGCAGGAATTAAAGAATTGTGATGAAAATATTTAGCTTGCATATTAATATATCTAAATATACTGAGATGGAAAATGTATTTTTGAAACAAAGAAATCTAGTCATATATAAGGATAAAACATAAAGTTTAGGGGTATTATAAATATATGATATTAACACAGAACATATTTAAAATGACAGTATCATTTCAATAAAAGTCTTATTGGAATAACAGATTTCTTATTACTCATTCTTCTAAAATGTAAGAAAAGAAGAATAGTCCCCAGAATTTCTTTTTCATATTGATAACTGAAGTCCACCTTCTTTCATGGCTTTTCATTTTTATCTGCCTGTCATCGAAACAGTGTTCCTTATATATATTGATTTATTGAAAAATATTTTATTTCAATATTTCATTGTTTCTAACTTAATTCCTCTATAGCTATTGTTTTCATTGTTAAGCAAATATATTTAAATTTTCTATTCAAAATTCCCTAGGATGACTAAATTAATTTTTTCTTTATCAAGTACATGAGTATCCTTTACATGTTTGGTCCCTTGTTCTCTGTTTTTTCTTTATTTTTCATAATCGCTTTATTGACATAGCTAACACATTCCAATATATCCATTCACATATAACTCGGTTATTCAATCCCATCGTGTGTAGTTGTACAACGATCAGATCAATGCTATCAGCTCGCCATCCCCCTTTGCCCCCACCCCCTCTCCATACCCTTAAGGAACCATTCCTCCTGATACTGTTCCTGCAGGGTTATCTAGCTCAACATTCATGTACTGAACAACCTTAAATATCCAAATGAACATATATAAATCTAACAGGATTCATGCCTGGAACGAGGCCATTTCAGGTAGAGCGGACTTGAAGAGGCTTCTCCAATTGATAGGCTCCATACGAGAAGTCCTGACAGAAACCCCCTGTCACTCAGGTGCTAAAGGCTCCTAGCGACCCGACAGAAGGCTTCAACATTTTGTAAAATTTTATGGGAGCAGCTGCCTAATTTT
>NW_022103920.1:36403272-36423290 GCF_000313985.2 Echinops telfairi
CCTTCTTATCTTGGGCATCTGAAAATCCGTCCAATATGAAATTCAAAGATGAGTCTAAAATGAAAGGATCTTCTGATAGCAGGGGCGACTTATTCTTAGGAACAGTTCAGAACTATCAAAATAAATAAGATTTTCACCATATGGTGCTTGATGTCTATTTCTCTCTTTGGTAAAATGAAAAATCTTAAATATTTCTTGACTGATGAAAATCCAATGGAAAAATCATTTAAAATTGAGAAAATAGATAACTCTTTTTAATGTTGTTGTCCCCCCCCCTGCCCCACCCCCTCACAGGTGTGTGAAACAAGATAGGGATCGTCATGGTTTGTCAATAATTTGGGGGCAGGAATGTAAATATGGAGCAACAGCAGTTGTTTATTTTTTGGTCAAGACTGGTGCTTCCCATTGGCTGCAGATTGTATCCCCCCCTCAAATAGCGTAACTTCCAGATTCTCCATAATGCCAATCAGACAAGGAAGGAGTCCTGAGTGAAATGAGAATACTGTGGAAACATTATGCAGTTATTTCAATAGTAAGTGAGATATATATGCTATCCTGTGTGTGAACTAACGTGGTACATTCCGTTTCTCTCTGTCGGGAAGAAACCATACTGTTCATGCATAATCATGAGCGAATTAAGCAGTATTTCTAGTTAGAATGTACATGCCTGATTGTCTAGAAGTCGAAAGACTTTCTAGATTCCAAAACTGTATTTGTGTTTATGGGAAAAACTACAAGAAAATCTCAGAATTGAAGTATAAATGGAAAGTTGTAGAGGAATCGTTTCTTAAAGTCTTTCCTATTTTAGTTATTGATATCTTTATATAGCCATAATCACTACTGTCCAGTCAATATTGACTCATAGTAACACCCTGAGGGTTTTTGAGACCATAACAGTTTAGGGGAGTAGAAAGCCCCTTCTTTCTCCCGCTGAGCAGCTGGTGGGTTTCGAAGTGCTAACTTGTGGTATGCAGCTCAACTCATAATCACTGAGTCCCCGGGGATCCTCTGTACATAGTCATATGATCTTTAGCAAATGCAGTATGATTTGTTATAGATCAATCATCTAATGTAAGAAGAAAATGAGAAACACATGATATGGTTCTTTGGGGCAACATGATGACAGTTGTTAGCTGTATGGCTAAGCTGTGGTGTCCTGTTGCTTGGTAAAACACTAGTCTATTTGATGCTATAAGGTAATTACTTCTTTTAAAGGAAAGCATATTACATGGGATGCTGTGGGTGGGCCACAATCAACACTTGGAGGGCTTGAGAGTAGGTTCTGCTTCTAGTGTATCAGTAAATGTTTTTCCAAAATAATCTCACAATTATTAGTTGTCATCACTTGCCTTTGAGATCTGAGAATGCTGTCCTGCAATCACCTCCAGTCTGTTGCTTGGCCTACAGAGTTCACATCTGCGGCTCCTCCACCGTGCAGCCATGAGCCAGGGCTTTGTGCTCCCTCCCTCTTTCTATCCAACAGACATATCTATCATGGTTTCAGTTTCTCCTGAGCACCTAACACACTTCTTTGCCACTTATTTAATTACTATCATATTTATCTGCAGGAAAACTAACACATTTAACTGCAGAGAAAATAACAGAACCTGAAACTATACAGTAGTTAGATGGATGGATGGCAGATTTTGAAAGCTATTTTTCAAAGCTTAGATATTGAATCTAAGTTTGTAAAAAAGTTTACACCTTTTCTTTCCAATACTAAATCTACTGTTACTGTTTGCCAATTTTTATCTTTTCCAATTTAAACAACGTCACTGTCTTAGAAGCAGTTAATCTTATGCTTTGGCAATCAATATATTAGCATTAAATGCAGGAAATTAGTACATCCAACTCTTTGCTTTGTAAACATAAATTCCATAATAAATATATTTTCCACTGAAAACAGGTATCATAATTATATGCTTTCAAGATGATCCACCATCTCTGTAAATGCAACTAGGTATATCTTGAAATCCCACGGGCTTTCCCCTTCCATTGTCTTATACCTTTGAACAATTTCCCCTCTGAGAATGCACTCTCCCTACTTTATTCGAATGGCCTGTGTTGCCCTTTGGCTAAAAGTCTTAACCATCTACCCTGACTTTGACCCGTACCACATATCTCTATTACTACTCACTGCTATACTTTGAAAATAACTCTGATAATACAATACAAGGGAGACAAAATCCTATACAACCATTTTTTAATATTTTACCCAAAAAAATATTTTTGAAAAGAACATTTGCTCTTGAAACTGACTTCCACCGAGAAAGTCATGCGAGTGATTTTACCCTCCTGCTCACTGTTTGATGAAGGTGAGCCAGCTCCCTGGAGGCTACAGCCGAGCTGTGTCCTCTATTTTTCATTTCAAGATGTTACAGCCCATCTCGGCAAAGACTCTAATTCAAAAATAACTTTGTGTGATTCAGAGGACCATGCCGACCTTCTAATACCTTTTTGGAGAATCAATCAATGCAATTCAAGACCAATTGTAATACCATTACTCTTGGAACAGTGAGTTAAGGTCATACAAAAGACAAGTAAATGCTGAACTGAAATTACAAACCAATCCTTATGAAAATACGTGTGTGCTACTCACTACTTAATTTAAATGAGGTAGACTGTTTATTTTTCTGCGCTAATGTCAAAGCGAAATCTTTCTAATGTTGAGTAAACCATGTCTTCTAAATTGAACTAGGATCCAGAGACAACCTTACCCCAAAGCTCATGTTTATAACCAACGGTTGATTGTTGGGATGGGTGGGGGGGGTTGCTAGGTGTCTTAATTGAGTTGATTTCTACCCACACTGATACCATGTGACAAAGAGAAAAGTCGCATACGGTTTTCTGGGCTGTAATATTTAAAGGAGCAATTAGCCAGGCCTTTCTCCCCATTGCTGCTGGAAGAGTTAAAACACCAACATTTTAATGAGCAACTGAGCACCAAGCCACAGTATATACAAGGCTCATATGGAACTGTTACCATTTAATGAAAAATGTATTTATCTTCAATGTATTGCAAATGGTAAGAATTAAAGAAAAACCATTAAAAGCTAGTACAAAGTAACCCGAATATACGTAAATTTATATTTTATATATTTTATAAAATACTGTAAAGTTCTACAAAATTGCTAAGCTGTAGCCCTTCGCCTATAGAGCACCCATTCAATCTGTCTGTGAAGCAAGTAATTTAAAAATTATTTTAACACTATGAAGAACTGTACTCCTACAAATTTGAATATCAAGGAGAGATGGGGGGTGGACTACTAGAAGCACACTATCTAACTAAACTAATATAAACTGAGCATAAAATTTGAATAGACAAGTAACAAATGAAGAACTCATACTGGTCATTCAAAGAAAAATGTGCTCCCCACTACCCCCAGAAAACAAACACTGGTACTAATTTAACAACAGAAACAGAGACTAATAAAACAGAACTCAGAATCCATAAGTAAACCTAGGGGATTTTTGAAAAAAAGCCAAAACTTATTAAAATAAGACATGGTAGCCCCTTTAAAAAATGGTGCTATCAAAACTGGATATCCATTATAGATAAGAACACAGGGCCCATATAGCACATAGAAAAAAGCACTCAATATGGATCAAAGAACTCAATGTGAAATATAAAGCCATGGAGACCTGGGAGTGGGGTGGATCAGGGTGTGTGTGGGGGAGGGGATGAGAGATAAACTTGGGACCCTAGTAAATGACAAAATGCATGATCAAACATAACTGAAAATGTGCAGAAGACAAACACGATGACTCAGATCTCCTAAAACTTAGACATTCATGAGCCACGACAGAGCTCACACAAAGAGATCCCAGAAACTGGAGGAAATTTTAGACAATTAATTACATATAGGAAAAGGAACCATTTGACAAAATGTATTGAAAACTTAAACAGCTCAACAAAAAGGACAAATAACCCAATTAAAAAATGGACAGAGATCAAGAACAGACACTTCACTAAATGTAACATTCAGACAGACAGCAATCTTGTACCTAAATGTTGATCATTATCTATTGTTGTTCAGTGCTGTCCATTCAGTGTCTGCTCAGAGACTCTATGTACAACGGAATAAATCATCTTCTAGAGCCTGAACTCTACTCATATTGTTGTTATGTTCAGCCTCATGATTGCAGGCATGGAGTCAGTCTATCTCCTTGAGCTATTCCTCTTTACATCTGCTTTTCTACTTTACCCAGAGTGTCCTCTCCTGGGGACCAGTCCTTCCTGATAATATGTCCAAAGCTTCATGTGAGATAAATTCTTAACCATTCTGAGCGCATTCTGGTTGTGCTTCTACCAAGAAAGACTTATTCACCTAGTAGTCCAGGAACTTTCAATATTCCATGCCAACATCATAATTCAAATTCATCAATTCTTACACAGTCTTTGTTCATTGTCCAACATCACATACCTATGAGAAGATGAAAAAGACCATGGCTTGGATCAAGTGAAACTTAGTCTTCAAGGTTACATTAGTCATTAAAGAGATGAGATTCAAAATGACGATGAGAATTCATTTCATCCAACCATTAATAGCAGAGCTTAAAAACAAATCAAAGCAAAGCATAAAACAACACCTGCTCTGGAGAATGAGTAAAGACTGGTACCCTCATAAACTGCTCTAGGGATTGTAAAAAAGTACAACTACTGTAATAAACAATATGACACTTTATTAAAAGTTGGAAATAAAATTACCATATAACCCAGCAATTCCTCTGCTGGGTATATATCCTTGAGAAATAAGATTGTGATGCCAGGAGATACTGCACATCCGTGTCCATCACAGCAATATGCACAGGGACAAAGAAATGGAATCAACCCACTCACAGGTGAACCATAAACAAGGTGTGCTACGGGCACACATTAAAGAGAACGATGGTCTTTAATATTACTGTGAAATACCTAGCAAAATGGATGAACCTAGAGGACATTATGATGAGTAAAATCAAGTCAGTCACATAGGGCAAACATTGTAAAAACTACTATTATTAACAAAAAGGCAAGAAAATTTTTCACACAAAAAGAAACATTTTTGATGGTTACCAAAATGGATATCGTAGAGCACAGGATTATGTGATTCCAAATAGCTAATTGTAGTCAATTTCAGCTCATTAATGTCTAGGATATAGGCCTTTATTCATATAATTTCATTTTTGATGTATTCCATTTTCCTAGGTCCATACTGTATGCATTCCACATTCTGATTATTAATAGGCGCTTCCCTCAAGCTGCTGAAAGCTTCGCTCTCTCCACCGTGAGCGTTGACTTCACTGCCTATTCTTATCTCGAGTGCCTTTCCACCTGAGTCTCATCTGCCCGTGCTCGATCACACAACGTTCTGCTGTTGGTCATGAAGGTTTCAGTGATTTCTTTTTTTTTTTCAGAAGGAGACTGATTTTCTTCCTCCAAGGCTACCTTAGTCTGGATGTTTCAGTGAAGCCTGTTCACCATGGGTGTCCCTGTGGTATCTGATCTACTGGTGACATAAATTTCAACATCACAGCAACACGAAAGTCACCAAAGTAAGACAGATTGAATGATAAGTGGTGGGAAATAATTATATTTTTAAACTGCCTGGTGGAATCATATCTATCTATCACCTACATATCTGTCTTTCTATCTATCTATCTATCTATCTATCCAAGAGGGGGTACCCCATCCAAAAAAAAAGAAGAAGAAAGAGATCGCATCAATGATGTTAATCTATGATTCTTCATTAGAATAACATGTATTTTCTCCTTAATTGTTGAGAGGTAGAGTAACAACATAAATCTAGCATTTAACTAGACATATTAGTAAGAGAAAAGTTCAAAGTAAAATGTATCCTTGGTTCAAATGCTATTTAAGATGCTCTTATTATGTACAAATATGTCATAGTCCTTACAAATCTTCATTCGGTTGCTCTCATCAATAAAGAAACAAATTAGTCAAATAATTTTATTTAAATATACCCATTGTAAAGGAAAACTCACTGCCATACAGTCAATATTGACTCATAGTGACCCTCCTGTGGGTTTCTGAGACTGTAACTGTTTACAGGAGTAGAAAGCTCAGTCTTTCTCCTCCGGAGCTGCTGGTGGATTTGAACTGACCACCACGTGGATCTCAGCCCAACGCATAACCACCACACCTCCAGGGTTCCATTACAAAATAATCAATATGAAACAGTAGTATGTTTCCAGTTCTATAAATTTGAGATCATAAAATAACACTTTTTAAATGAAATTTAGATATGAAGACTATTCCTTCTAATGAGCATTCTGGCTGCATTTTTTTCCCTAAGAAACTAATTTCACTTATAAAACTGACCTTTGAATAGTCTAAAAAGAAAATTGTGTGACAATTTCATTCTGTAGACCATTATCTAATTTTTTTTTAGTAAGTAAAGGCACACTTCTTGACATATCCTCTAGATAGATAATACAAAAAAATAACAGAAAGGACCTATATTTAAGAAAAAGGACCTATTCAGTCATCCGGATACACCTTTCAAATAAAAGAACTGTCAGAGCAGTGTCTTCCTGGGTGACTTCCCCGCCTAAACACCTGGTTCGTAATGGGTGTAGTGGAAGGCATATCTAGATGACAGAAGTCTCGAAGGTGGAGACAATCACACAAGTACTCCTGAGAATCTGGAAAGGTCACACATGTGGCACGTACAGGAGGGAATGCAGTGGAAGAAGACCTAGAGTAAGTCAATTAATGGTTAGAAAGGGTGAGTAAGTCAATTAATAGTTAGAAAAGGCAAGGAGGCCACATTTGCCAAAGTTTGACTTGACCTGGAAACAAATTGGGGGAAAGCATACCAAGGTTTTTAATTTACCCTTTTTCCTCTTCATAAATCATTGCTGCTGTTGGTAAGTGCCCTTGAGTTTGGACTCCTCGCATCCCTGCAAAAGAAAGAGTGGAACATTCCTCAAGCCAGCACCACCCTCAATCTGCTTTCTTTCAGGCCCTGGCTGCAGCCACTGTGGGACCAGAGCCCAATAAGGGTCCTTTTCTTTACAAGCGTGGTTCTCTAGGGCCTTATCCCTTCTCAAAATGCATTCAAAATAAATGAGATAAAGTCTTGCCAGTGTCACTTCTGAGGGGCATCCTGGCTGCATTTTCCCCAAGACATTTGTTCATGGCTCTGGCAGTCCATGGTGTAATAAATATTGCTCTCCAACACCATGGGTAACAGCGATCACCTCTTAGGCAGTCACCCCCATTTATTATCTAGCTTTCACACATGTGAGGTGATTAACAATAGGATGATATCTGCCAAGCAGACTTTACTCCTCAAAGAAACATCTTTGACTTTACACTTAAAAAAGATCTTGCACATGGATATTTATCTCTGCTGCATCTCTCTCTATGAATGTAATGGCCCAGACAGGGAGGTACAAAAACTTCCTAAACATAAACACCTTCAGGGAATAAGTCACTAACAGGGTCCCAAGGTACACCAAGCCAGTTGACATAATATTCCCACAAAGAGAGCATTTACATCCCACTTTATAACAACTGGGTTTTTGAACTTTGTGAGAGGCCATCAAGAGTACAACAATTGGTCTCTCCCTGGGCAGGGAAAGAAGAGGGTGAAAATCAAATATATATGATAAAAAATATATAATGGACTAATAGACTATCTAACATCCATCTCCACACCTTGCGACCAGAACCAGATGATGCCTACTACAACTACCTTTTGTTCTGAAAGGGATCACGTGAAAGGGCTTTGGGTAGAATGACAGAAAGATGCAAACAAACTTTGAGATCATAAACAATCTGACTCAACAAGCAGATAGAGATTGATAAAACCCTAAGACTCCGAGGCTTCTACCACTTGTCGGTCAGTTTCTGGGGGCCTGGGGGTGGCTGTGATAATGAAGGCTATGTCACTGGTATTTCAAATACGTGGGGGGGTTGGGGTGGGGGGTGGATGTGCTGTCACCAAAAGTGAAAGGGTTTCAACAGAGCTTCCAGACTAAGAGCAGACGAGCAAGAAGGCATGGGTGGTCCATTTCTGAAGAATTGGTCACTGAAAACCTTATAGAAAACCTTAAAGCATTGTAAGATACTGAAACTCTCATGAATAAAAGCAAGCATTACTAGATATCCTGATAGAAGACGAACCCTTCAGATCAGAAGACCTCAAACAAAGCCTGAGGAAGAGCTGCCTTTTCAAGCACTGTCTCCCCTACTGGCCTGGATGGAGGAAAGCCTGTGAGAGCAAGGCTGTTGGGGTCTTCATTGGCTGATGGAACATGACTCCAAATGAAACGAAACGGCTGCAAAAAGCAATGAATCATCAGAACTTGGAATGCAGTCTCTGTTTATCATAATGTTGTCTACTGGTCCAGTTGTAAGGATTTTATTCATTTTATGTTAAGGCATAATCCATTCTGAAGGCCGCTTGCCCTTGATCTTTATTTGTCCATGCTTGAAGTCTTCTTTGAAAGGAGTCCTGGTGGCTCTGTGGGCTGCTAATGGCAACGTCAGCAGTTGGAAACCACCAGCCAGCGGATGAAGAAGGATGAGGCTTTCTACTCCCATAACCAGTTACAGTCTCAGGAAACTCACAGGGGCTGTTCCACCTTGTCCTGCAGGGCCACTGTGAGTCAGCAGCAACTTAATGGCCTTGAGTCTGGCTTTGGAAAGTGTCCTTCACCTTAAATGAGCAAAGTTGTGTCATGTGTATATTGCAGGTTGTTAATGTATCTTCTATAAACTCTGATGTCACGTTCATTCTCTTGTTCATGTAAACAACTTTCTTGGATTATTTGTTCAGCCTACAGATTGAATTAGTGTGGTGAAAGGATCAGTACTTTTGATACACACTTTTCCAGATTTTAAAGCAAGCAGTAGCCCCTTGCTCTGTTGGTCTACATACATGTTCTGCATGAGCACAATTAAGTGTTCTGGAGTGATCATTATTCACAATCTCATTATGACCTAGACATTTGAATGCTTTCTACTATTCTCTGCTTTATTAAGTCAAAATATACCCAGCATCAGCAGTGATATCCTTTGCTCCATATCCTCCTCTGAATCCGGCTTGAATGTTTTGCAGTTTGCTCTTAATATACTGCTCTAACCCTGTTTGAATTATCTCTAACGTAATTTCTTTATGTCATATTAATAATATGATATGTTAACTGTTCCATTCCATTGGTCACCTTTGTTTGGAATGGGCAGAAATAGAGATCTCCTTCAGCGGGTTGGTCACATAACTATCTTCCAAATTGCTTGGCATAAACAAGTGAGTCCAGCCTTGTCTCCATCTGTTAAAATATCTCAACTGGTATCCCAGCAACATACAAGCTTCCAGAGCCCAAGGAACTGACAGGGAATTGATGGCAAGCATAGAAGTGGTATTAAAAAAAAACTGGAAGAAAAATAAATAAATAGAAATTGGTAGAGAATATAGGATCTTAATGTAAGAAGGGAATTGATTTGAAGGGAAGAAATTATAATAGTGGCAAAATTCATTTTCCTATTAGCAGCTTTGACAGAATATTTAAATTTACTCATGTTTTTACATATTTTAAAGGATTCCCATTAAAAGGAGAGCGCGAACATCGTATAGTTACGGTTGTTACTAACTTTCTCAGGGTATCAACATCCTGAGAAAGAAATACAAGGGATGGCCAAAGCCAGTGACCTCAATTCACGCTGGCTAGCCTCCAACCCCTGCCATATGGCAAGTACCACAGTGGGTTTCTTGGGTTTCTCTCAATGGCTAATTTTCAGAAGTATGTTGCCATGCTTTTATTCTCGGGTACCCTCAAGTGGCCTCAAACAGCTAACCTTTCCATTATCAGATTAATGTGTTCGTTATATGCATGGCAATAGAGGCTCCTCCACTCTCTCTCTCTCTTGAGACAAAACAAAACACAGTTGAACATAGAGGTGGGTGGGAAGGAGGAAAACATATCTATATAAATGTCAATAAGGTATTTGCTCTGTGAGAGCAGGAGTATGAGCAGCAGATGACAATTAGGCTCAGGGATCCAGGTGTTACCCATAGTCATAGGCAGGATCCACTCTCCTGTACTGAAGAACATCACAAGCTGAAACCCTGGGATTCACAAACATCTGATTATTCACACTTCAGATATTCCCTTCTCTGTCATCGAGCGCTAAAATATGGTAGGCACTAAGGAAACAGTAGTAAAAAAATAATAAAAATCAAAGTTCCTACACTCCTGAATCTAAAAGACCCTTAAGAACTTTAAAAGTCTAGCATTAGCAGCACTAAAGAGAACATCCCCCTCTTGGTATTTCAATGACATAGGGAATATTTGTATTGAGTGATCTTAGCAAATGGCTAAAATTCCAGCTAGATAAGCGTGTGGAGATTTGGAACACTGAGATTTAAGATAATACTATAAATTTGACTTCTTTTTATCACAGCAGGTAAAGCTTAAGATAAATGGGTTTACACATAATAGTGGTATTAGAGAGAGAGAATGTACAGCTTCACTGGGGATTATAAGACTCTTGTAGGCTAGGATGGCAAACCTTTATAAAATCTATAAACTTCGGTGTGCAGTTTTGGAAAGGAAGCAATAAAATCTAAAGTTTGGGAAGCCACTATTTAAATAGATTTTACATGTAAAGAAAGTGTGTTGCTAAGAAAGAGGAATTACAAATAATCAGTCCAATTGAAAAAAAACACCTTTGGAAAGATAAGAGGGAAAAAATGAAAGAAGAAACATCACTCAAAGGACCATAGCAGATTACTATGAAAAACTGTACTCCCCAACAAATTTGAAAACCTCAATTCAATGGGCAAATTCCTAAGGGGAAAAAATTAATTACCTATACTGACATAAATAACTGTAGCAAGTCTAAGTAGATGAATAGATTGTAGATGTCTCTAAATAACTGCCAGTACCACCAACAAAAAGTCCAGGACCAATGGGAACACCAAAGAGTTCTATCAAACATTCAGAGAAGAGCAATACTATTCAATCTCTTGAAACACATAGACAAAGGAATGCTATTGGACTCTTCCTATGAAACCAGAATAGCACTGATATATAAGCCAGAAAAAGTTACCCCTATCACCAAAAAAGGATTACAGAATAATATATCTCATGAGCATAGATGCAAATTTTTAAACAAAATTCTATCCAATAGAATTAACCAACATATTGGCAAGAAACGAAAACACACACTCGCACCAAATGGAATCCTTAGCAGGATTCAAAGAATGGCCTACCATTAGAAAATCAATCAGTGTGATCATTGCATAAATAAAACAAAAGAACCATATGATCATATCGATGGAAGCCAAAGAGGAATGTGATAGAATTCAATAGCTTTCCTGATATAAACCCTCAGCAAAATAGAAACAGAAGACGATCCCTAAACATATTTAAAGGCATATGTGCAAAACCATCGTCCAACATCCTACTCATTGGAAAAGACTGAAAATCATACCTTTCAAGAACAGGATGCCAATTTTCACTATTCTTATTCAATAGTGTCTTAGAAGTCCTAGCCAGAGGAAAAAGGCAAGAAGGAGAAATAAAAATATCCGGATCAAAAAAGAAGAAAAATATTTCTTTTCGTAGGTGACATAATCCTATAAGTCATAATCCACCCCATACACATAAAGCAAACCCACTGCCATTGAATCCATTCTGGCTTAGCCACACACACACACACAGTTTACCATACACATATATGTATATATCCATACATGTATATGTATCCATACACACACATGCATATATAAATTAGCAAAGGCCCCCCCCCAAACAAACTCACTGCCATCTAGTTAGTTCTGACCCTACAGGACAGCATGGAACTGTCCTGGGGGTTTCTGAGCCTGCGTTCCCATCTTTTCGACTAGAGCTCCCGTCCTCATCTGTTTCCTACAAAGTGAATGGTATGTTTGAATTTCCAGCCCAAACTAAATCCATAGCTAGTGACTGTATTCCAACTTATACAAATCTTGTAAGGCACAGTACTATCATCCCACAAGGTTTCTAAAGATGGAAAGCTTGAAGGGAATAATCTACCATGATTTTCTCCTGAAGTCGGGCTGGTGGGTTTGAACAGCTGTCTTTTAGTTAGCAAAGACTTGTTTAACCATTACATCCCCAGAACACCTCAAACAAATCAAATAACCTCAACTTTTAATCTAGTGCAGTGGAACCAAGAAACCATAAAAATAGAATGAAGTTTTAGCAGTATAGAAAAATATCCTAAGTAGAGTTATATTTTCTTATATTCACTTCAAAGGACTGTCATTGCATTTTGGTTGGGACTTTTATTGTTAAAGTGCGATTATCCAAAGTAAATAGACCATAAACTATTGCTTCTGCAAATTTGCTTCGGCTAAACCTGAAAATATTTTACAGAATTCCTGCTGTGTTCTTGCTGATTAAAGAGCAAAACATTAATATCAAATATTGCATGCTTTCATACTGAATGCTATGACTCACTTGATTTCCACATAGAAATGATTGGAAATTATTATTGCTTTGACACCAGAAATATTTCTACATTTATTTTATGATAACCTTCTTATTTCAATATAAGAAATAAAGGGTGCTACATTACAATAAAGGAAAATAACTGTTATTTTATTTAGCATTTTCAGAGTTATAAGAAATTTTAGGATTCCTTTTAGTATTTTTAAAGCAAATTCTTATTACTTATGTAATGATTATTTCTTATTCTAGAGTTTTTATTTAAAATTTACAAAGAAAGACTAGACTAATAAGTAATTTCACCTTGCATAAATAATCACACGGCTGCACAAAATCTCTTGAAAGTGTTGACAAGTCACTATGTTACTTGGAGGACTAAGGCATGCCTGACCCAAGCCATGGTGTATTCATTCGCCTCATATGCATGTGAAATTTACACATCGGATAAGGGAGACCACAGAAAATTCAATGCAATTGAATTATGGTGCTAGTGAAGAATATTGAAGGTACCTGGCCTTCCTAAAGAACAAACAAACCTGTCTTGGAAAAAGTATAACTAGAATGCTCCTTACAGCAAGAATGCTGAGACCTTGGACATGGCGCCAAGAGAGACCAGTCCCTGGTCATCATGCTTAGTGAGGAAGAGGAGTAGTGAAAAAGAAGAAAACCCTGCACAAGAATGATTGACACAGTGGCTGTCACATTGACGTCAAACAGAAGGATCATCGTGAGGATGGCCCAGGATGGGGGAGAGTTTCATTCTGTGGAAGAGAAGGTGGCTTTGTGTTGGAACCAACTCGATGGTGCCTAACAACAAGTCTTCTTGTGAATTCCCTTATTGTGACCTAATTGATTTATGGAAAAACATAGGTTTATAAAGTAAACAAAGCAAAGCTTATATAATGTTGGTAAAGCCTACAAATATTCACAAAATAAGTATTGTAGCATCATTTTCAAAATTGAATTTCAAAGAGAAATGCACACTGATGACAATATAAATAAAACAGATAAGATGGGTTTTTATACATGTGAAAAAAAGAAATTCAAAATTGAAGAAAACATATACTTCCTAACCCTAACCAAACTTTGCTGTACAGATTACACAACAGCAGAAGAGGAATGGTAAGAGTAGAAAGATTCAGAAATTTTCTATTAATATCATGTGGAAGGAGGTTATTTGAAGTTCTTAAACATTCATACTTAATAATTCTACAAACAGTTTTTGAAATGCAATAAACTTAATTTATCTCTTGCTGTGAGAAATCTATAACTGAACATAATAATGATTATACACTGAAATTTAAATCACTAGTTTGTTCTAGTACAAAAAATATGCTTTAATATTTAGTCGGTGCTCTTGATTTATAATTAAAGTCCTTGCTTCAACATTTGATTAAAATTAATTCTGAGTCCACTAACACTATAATAACATTTAGTGTCAATCATTTAAAAATTGTTCTATGTCATAAGGGAGGAAAGCTATTATCAGGCCTAAGAATTAGTAAAAGTGTCATGCAAGTAAATAACCTGTCATATGGTTGTTAATACTGATTAATCTCCAAAGTGCCATCCTTTTCATAAATACAGAAGAAATGTACAGGCAAACAGAACTAGCAAACATTCACCAAGTACTTAAGGGTAGCCGACAGCTAATTCAGATTTCACTGATAATGTATTGGAGTCAATTTAAAATATTATATGTATTAAAATTCTTCTCTTATATTATTTTAAAACAAATGAACACCAATTCATTGCAGAAAACATGTAAGGTATTATTGCTGTTGTCAGCTGCTAGTTAAATACAGGGACCCTGACTCCTGGTGACCACGGCCAGTCATGTGCCCTCCCCAGGATTGGCTGTCAGTCAAATCATGGTGACCCATAAAAGTTAGGGGGTAATTATTAAAAAATAAGGAAAGGAATAAAGAACAAAACCAAGAGAGAACAGAACAACCCTTCTAGCTAGAATATTGTGGGGTTTTGTTGTTTCTATTTGAAATATAACAATATATATAACAAATATATATATGAGAGATTTGATGAAAACCATCTGCTTTTAAGTTTACATATTTTACATGATTATCTTTTCAGGTTGATGAGTTTATCTGTAAGTAATATTAAATTTCTGAATGCTATTCTAGCATAAAGATTTGCAATGGATTCATCAGCTCTTAAAATAAGATTTCAGTTATTTTTACAAGTACCAAAATGTATCCTGCAGCATTTAGAATATATCTGTAAAGTGAGTAAATAATCCACCTAGCATCTGTTACGAAGTGCATTCACATTGGTTAGGATTTACATCGACACGTATCTAGCATAACAGAAGGACGCGCTTGCCATCCTCACAGTAGTTATGTTAGAGCCCAATGTGGCAGGCACTTTATCAATCCTCCTCATTAAGGGTCCTCCTCTTTTTTTCAATACTCTTCGATTTTACCAAGCCGGTTGTCCTTTTCTAGGGACTGATCTCTCCTGATGACATGTTCAAAGTGCATGAGATTCCCTTGTGTCTAGGGATCGTTCTGACGATCCATCTTCCAAGACAAATGTGTCTGTTCCTTTGAGTCTATGGTACTTTCAGTATTCTTCACTAGGGCCACAATACAAATGCATCTATTCTTCTTTAGTCTTGCTTATTCAATAACCCACTTTCAAATGCATATGTTGGGGATGGGGCGGCTGGAAGGTTTGTTCTTAGGTTCTGTGAAGTCCGTTCAGACTTACAGCAGTCCCAACATGTACCACAGAGGAAACGCTGGCCCCGTCCTGCACCAGCCTCACGGTTGTGCTGATGTTTGAGCCCATTGCTACAGCCACTGTGTCAATCCATCTTGTTGAGGGCTGTGTTGGGCTGAGTTGTCTAGAGAAACCAATCTTGGGACATTAATATATGTATAAGGAAGAACTTCATATCAAGAGGTAACTTTGTATCAAGAAGCAATCCCAGCCCAGTCCAACTCAAGTAGGTAATTGGGAACCAGGTGAGGCCCTCCTCAGACCCACAACGCTTCAGACAAGATGCAAAAAAAGGAAGTGGAGGCAGGATGATCAGAGCCAGTGCTTGCAGAGTTGCAGGGATCCAAGGGGGATGGAAACAGGCAGGGCGTCAACAGCTCTCAAGTCCGGACAGCCCACGTGGGGCCACTCCTGGAGGCAGGCTGAGTCCCAGCCGTCAGGGAGGTGAAGGTACAGAGAATTTCCAGTGTCTCTCATTCTTATACAAAAAGCTTAGATAGGACCCCACCCCTACCTTAACCCAGGAGTGTCACCTAGATGACAAGCTACCAACACAAGGATCTTCTTATTTTTACTACCAGTCTACTTTACCAAGGATGATGTCCTTCTACAGGGATTGGTCTCTCCTGACAACATGTCAAAAGAGTGTGAGACAGTCTCACCAAGAAGCAATTGAAAATACTGTGGTTTGGGCCCTGTGGCCTTAGTCTTCAAAGCGGCATCGTTTGTCTTCAACACTTTAAAGGGGTCTTGTGCATTACATTTACCCAATGAAATATATCTTGGGAACTCTTGAAGGGTGCTTCCATAGGCACTGATTGTAGACCCAACCAAGATGAAATCCTTGACAATTTAGTCTGAAATCTGAAGTAAGAGGACTCGAGATAACCCAAGATTAATTCCTTGACAGCTCAATCTGCTCTCAGTTTATCAGTATGTTCCTTATTGGTCCAGTTGTGAGGATTTTTAGCTTTAGTATATTAATTTGTAACAACATGGATTATAACTTAATGTAAAAACTTCTCTGAATTGTGGTTCTGAGGTGCCTTCAAGAAGATTCCAACTCAAAGTGACACTATGTACAACAGAAATAAATTCTGTTCAGTCCTGCTCCATACTCAAAATTGTTGTTATGATTTAGTCCAATCATGCCAGTCCATCTAGTGGAGGATCTTCCTCTTTTTTGGTTGCCCTTCTAGTTTACCGAACGTGATGTACTTTTCCAGGGACCAGTGTCTCTTGATATGTCCAGAGTACTAAGTCCCATCCTCCTTGCTCCTAAGGAGCATTCTGGCTGTACTTCCTCCAAGATAGATTTGTTTGCTCTTTTGCCAGTCCAGGTACTTTCGATATTCTTCACCAGCTCTTCAATGCAAATGCACCCATTCTTCTTCAGTCTTTCTTATTCAATGTCCAACTTTCATATGCACATGAGGCAATTGGAAAGAGCATGGCTTGGTGCAAATGCACTTTAGTCCTCAAAGTAACAACCTTATTTTTCAACATTTTAAAGAGGTCTTGGAAAGCAGACTTACATTTGGTGACTCATTTGATCTACTGGCTGCTGCTTCGATGAGCACTGATCATAAATTACCGTGGTTAGGTACCATCAAGTCAGCTGTAACCCATAGTGACCCCATGCACCACAGAACAAAACACTGCATGATCATGAGCCATCTTTCCAAATGTCCTGAGTCCATTGCTCCCATCATGGTGGCAGTCCAAGCCACTCAGGGCCTTCCTCTCCTTCTCGGTACCTCCATTCTACCGAGCATGATGTCCTTCTCCAGGGACTGGTCTCTCTCGACAACATGTGAAAATTATGTAAGATGAAGTCTTACCATCCTTGCCTTCAAGGAACACTCTAGCCATACTCCTTACAAGAGAGACGTATTTGTCCTTTGAGCAATCCATGGTATTTTTCAATGTTCTTCTCCAGCACCGCAATTCAAATGCATGGATTTTTCTTCAGTCTTCCTGATTCAATGTGCAAATCTCATGGAAGGCAATGGAAAATACCATGGTTTGAGTCACACACACCTCAGTCCTCAAAATAACATCTTCGCTTTTCAATACTCTAAAAATCCATGTGCAACAGATTTACGTAATGCAACACATCTTTTTTATCTCTTGATTGCTGTTTCCATGAGCATTGATTGTGGATGTAAGCAAGACAAACTCCTTGACAACTTCAACATTTTCTCCATTTGTCATGGTGTTACCTATCGGTCCACTTGCGGGGATTTGGGCCTTTCGATGCTGAGTCATAATCAATTCTAGATGCTGGAATCCTTGATTTTCATCAGTGAGTGCATCAAGCATTCCTCACTGTCCGCAAGCAAGGTTGTATCAGCCGCATACCAGAGGTTGTTAATAAGCCTACTTCCAACCCTGATGCCACATTCCACTTCATGGCATCCAGTTTCTCTGATTATTTGATCAGGATATAGTTTGAGCAAGTACAGTGAGAGGACACAAACCTGATGTACACCTTTCATGAAATTAAACCCTACAGTGTTCTCTTGTTCTATTCCCACAACTGCTTCTTGATCCATGTACGAGTTCCTCATAAGCACGATCAAGGGTTCTGGAATTTTCATTCTGCTTAAGGTTATCCATAGTCTATTGTGGTCAACACAATTGAATACATTCGCATAGTCAATAAAACACACTTAAACAGCTTTCTGTTATTCGCTGCTTTGAGCCAAGATCCATCCGATAGCAGCAATGATGCTCCTTGTTCCAAGTCCTCCTCTGAATCTGGTCTGAACTCCTGGCAGTTCCCTGTCCATGAAATGCTGCAACCGTTGTTGGATGATCTTCAACAAAATTTCACTTGTGTGAGATAACAATGATATTATTCTATTGTTTGAGCATTCTGCCAGTCTCTTTCTTTTGGAATGGGCACAAATATGGATCTCTTCTAGAAAGTTGGCCAAATAGCTCTCTTCCACATTTCCTTTCCTGGCAAAGACAAGTAAGTGCTTCCTCAACTTGCTGGAACATTTCAATTAGTATTCATTCCATCAATTCCTGGAGCCTTGTTTATGGCTAATGCATTTACAGTCACTTGAACATTTTCCTCAACACCATTGGTCCTTGCTCATATGCTCCCCGCCCCCGATTGTAAATAGAACACAGTAAATAAAGAAGAGCAACAAATAAAGCAGTAATCACTGGCAAGCTGTCTTTGCAGTGTTGGAGAAGCCCAAATATTATTTTAGATACAGCCTGTAGCATAAAAATATAAATCTAAAACCATGGCATAGCATGACAATACAACTTTAATCCATTGCCTGTAAATTGATTCTGAGTCACAGGCACCCAATAGGAGAACAAAACTGCTCCATAGGACTTTTATAAACAGTTACAGAAGTAGACTGCCTCCACTCTCCCCTGAGGGGCGACTGGGTGGGTCTGGGCTGCTGACCTTGTGGGTAGCAGACTGATGTTTGACCCACAGCATCCTGAAAATAAAATTAGATCTGAATCCTGGGGGTGTACGTTTTTCTCGTAAATATGAAATGAAACACAATAAACAAGAAAGGATTCTGTTTGGGTGCTGTTTCTAGTACTCAGATGGCGACTGTTTAAGCACTCCCAAGGACAATCTATTTCCTCTCCGAGCTGAATTGGACCTTGTCCTAGATCCTGTAGATCCTATTAAGTGTTGGATTTCTCAGTAGTGTGTTCTAGGGGAAAGAGCAGTAACTCATGAGACAGAAAGCTTGACTTATGAGCCCAGTGTTGCAAGTGTAACACAATAATATTGTCTTGTAAAAAAAGATTAGTTACTGATAGAAAATAAATCATATTTTATTTAAACTTCACAACACTTTCCACTCCCATAAAGTGCTGCACATTTGGAAACTTATGGGCACTGTCCTATATGGTAGCTATGGGTCGGAATCAACTCACCAGCAGTGAGTTTTTTGACTATTTTATTTCGTATTAAGAGATTTTTAGAGTTATTTTTAAAACAAAACTTTAAATTGAAAATGCACTTACTAGGTTTCTGCATTGGGGGTACCTCGGTTCTTTGCTTCAAGGCGCAAAAAGAATTCACGCAGCACAAGCACTTTTGTAATCCAAGTATATATTTAAGATAGAAAGGGAAAGTTTCAGGGGTTACAGTCTCGAAAAGACACATGCTAATTTTGGATGCGGCCAGACCACGCTGGGTGCGGTTCACAACTGGGTGCAACTCCGCATGAAAAGCCAAGTGGAAAGAGTACAGGCACTGGGTGTGTGCGGAACCTGCTGCCCACAAGAGAGAAAGTCCCACCTTTCACCAGCAACTGCACAGGAATAGAGCTCAAGAGGGGCGAGTCCGTGGGCTGCAGTCAGTGTATTTAAGCCCTTGCGCTGGCGAGGCGTGGATGAAGCTGTTGGCTGGTTTTACCGGCTAAAGTTGAAGCACACCTGCCTGGTGTCAGGTGTCTAGATTGTGGCTTCAGGTTTAGGTTTCACCTGGGCTAGGGGGCTTAGTTTGCACATGCCCAGTGCTGTATTTTCCCATCGGTATCCCATGGATACCTGATTTCATTCCAACTCCTGTATTGGGGCCCTATGCTGGCATTGGGGAAACAAACCCCTCTGTCCCTAACCTAGCAACCTAATATACTTAGAATATTATTTATTTTGCTCAACATCCTGACATCATCAATAATAAAAATAAAAGGAAAGTCATGTTAGTGGTATTACTTTGTCAATTGCTTTGTAGGGATAAATTAATTGTTGTATTTATAATTGCTAAATATTGGATCAAGATGTAGAGTCCCTTTCTCAGAGGTCACCCGATTCATATCAGTAGCAAAATTAGAGTTATGAAGTAGCAA
>NW_022103920.1:36423936-36442673 GCF_000313985.2 Echinops telfairi
ATTGTGCAGACGGCGCAGGAGCGGCTAGTGTTTTAGCAGTCAGACGCTGAGGAGATGGGTGCAAGACCGAGAAAGAGAAACCCATGCTACAACATCTTTTTGTATCGAAATAAAGGCCGCACATCAAGGAAACTCCTCTTCCAAGCGATTGACTCCTCACAGCAGATCACAAAATGAACGATTGTTGTAGAATACCTGTCAGACTGGTGAGAATCATATCCTAGCCATGTTGGCATGTAACATTCATGATCACAGTATTCAAAATGACCTCTTTTCATGTGGTATATCATAATGTTACTCCATAATCGTAGTTTGAAGAGGAGCAAGGCCAAGGGTATTTAGGTTTTAACCATGATAGATTTTATAAAGCCCCTAAGGAAACAGATACTATAGCACAGAGAATTAACAGATTCTGTAGCAGTTGGAGTAGAAATTGCCTGGCAAAAGATAACGATGTTCCGTTCAGATATAGACTGTAAATTTTGAATGTGTTCATTACAAGAAACATCCATTGAGATCATATGAAAAGTGGCACTTAATAATTTCAAATATATTTTCTGTTGACTTTCTATGTTCAATGTAATACTTCTAAGTCACAAACTTCTCTGTTTCACTTCAGAGAATTGCCAATCAAGGGTTAACTCTAGAGATTATTCTGTTTTTTAAACATATCTCTTAATTTTCCTCTCCCAAATTGTTCCAGAATTTACCATTAGTGAAAACAAGAGCTAATGTTCCCAGCTCAAACCAGTTCTGAATGATGAATGAATATCTCATATTTCTAGATGATCCTCAGACATCTTGAATGAGGGAATTAGATGAGCCTATTTTTTCTCCAAAGTCACACAAGAAAGAAAAATCATATTAGTACACTGCTGCTCTCAGAGAATTTAATTAAAAGTACCACAATTACTTTATTATACAATGTTAATAAAAAAATTTGCTAGAGGCTTTTCAGCAAACTTAAACTTTAAGTAAATAATTACTTGAATCAACATTTTTATTAAATTAAGTCATTTATAATTATGAATTTGACTTCTAAGCAATTTTTCATTATGATATTAACATACTCATAAATTTTATAAGGATAAAGAGCCCTTTAGTAAATTTATTATCTATGAAATTCTTCAATTTATAGCTCTGATGTAGTTATAATTAATATCTATGAAGTTTCTTATAAAAAGGAAACAAAAAATATAGGTAATGCAACAATGATACTTCTAAACTTCCTAGTAATTCTATGAACTCCCACTAGCTTCAGAAGTATTATATATTTATAAGAGATTATATATAATATGATTTTAAAAAGAAAGGATGGAGTCCTGATCCTTGAAGTTTACTTTTATTCTTTCTATGCTAATGTTTACCATAAATTTTCCGTCTGATTGTGAGAACTATATTTTAATTCTGTATAGCCTCTGTTATACCCAGCACCCATGTAGCAGAAATAAGACTATGTGAACTTATTGCACAGGTCTAAGGAAAACCTCTAAGTGGAAGCAATTGAGATGACAACCAAATGATTGCTAATGATTGCCTAGGTAGGGATATATTTTCTGCCACAGTGATTAGATATGCATGTTCCTTTCACTATCAGATAGTATATAGAAGGAGAAAAAGGAAAACTCATTGCACACTCATGTACATAGAAAGTCATTGACATTTATAACAGAAAGATTAAAGAATGATAATGGAAGGGAGAAGGGGAGCGTATGATAGGTTAGAAAAACTAGGCAGAAATGGCAGACATAAACAAAGCGGGGAATGAAAGAATGAATCATGGCAAAGCTAATACAGAAAGAACATAGTTTACTAAATTTAACATGAGCAAAGAATCGGAAAAGCTGGGTCATATGAAGGAGAATTTGGCATCAGGATGCTTGGCAGGCTTATTAACAACCTGTGGTATGCAAATGTCAGAACCTTGCTTTGTGAAAGTGAGGAAGAATAGAAAATCAAGGATTGCAGCCTTCAGCATGGATTACAACTCAATGTAAAGAAGACCCAATCCTCACAACACTATCACTAGGTAACATCACGATAAACGGCGGAAAACTGCTGAAGTTGCCAAAGCTTTGTCTTGCTTAGATCTACAACCAATGCTCATGGAAGTAGTCAAGAGATCAAAAGCTGCACTGCATTCAGCAAAACTGTTGCACAGATTTCTTTTGGAGTGTTGAAAAACAAGGTTTTTACTTTAAGGACTAAGGTATGCCTGACCCAAACATGGTATTTTCCATTGCCTCATATGCCTGTGAAATTTGGATATTGAATAAGGAAGACTGAAGAATATTGAAAGTACTGTGGACTGCCAAAAGAACAATTTGAATTATTTTCAGCTATTTTTGTAACTATTACTCCATTATATTAGATAATTTTTGAAACCTATTTTCTATTTGTCAAATGAATTTACTTTTTTTACTGTTCTTTTTCTGTTTTCTTTAGTGCAGAACTGTCATCTCATGCCCTTTGGACAGGTTGTCAGAAGAGACTAGTCCCAGCAGAAAGACATCATACTGGGAAAAGAGTCAGCGAAAAAGACCATGTCCCTTAACAAGCCGCATTAGCACAGGGGCTGCATGCGTGGGCTCAAGCTTGAGAACAATTGTGCAGACGGCGCAGGAGCGGCTAGTATTTTGTTCTGTTGTACATGGGATCCAATCTGGGTTAGGACCAACGCATGACATCTAAGAACTGTAATAGAAAAACAACAAAAATAACAACTCATAATGATATCACCCATGTTTCTTTGAGTCTCTTTCAGGGTGGAAATCTATTTTCAGAAACACCTTACACCGGATTTTTCTCTTAGCTTAAATCATCACATCTATGTCATTAAAATCCATTATAGGCAGGCGTCAAATCCAAGCTTTTTGCAAATTATGTATATCTAGTAGCCTGCTCATCTCTCTTTTCTAACAAAACTATAAGGTAAAAAAATTCCAAACAAAATCCTCCATTTTTGTAGCTAATTAAGGCCAATCCTCATAGGAGATGCATGGACTTCAATTATCTCCCAAGGAAAATTCTAAGACTGCACGGTCTAATGTCTAGTGAGCCTGCCTTTACTCACCCCAATCTGGTGATTTACGCAAAAAGCCTCCTGTCACACAGACCTATTTCCTGGCTTAGGTAATATGGAAATAGAACAAGATTACTACCTGCGAGCAAATGAGTATTAGTAGCCTTCAAATTTAAGTCTATATGTAAATAGTTGTACCTGAAAATACATTAAAATAAAATGAAAATGTGGGAAATTCTATCCATTGACTCTAGAGTGCACTTGGCATGTCAGAAAAGCACATTAGATGCCAGTTCTGCACTAAAGAAAACAGAAAAAGAACAGTAAGAATTCAATTCATTTGGCAAATAGAAAATAGGTTTTAAAAATTATCTAATATAATAGAGTAATATTTGCAAAAATAGCTGAAAATAATTCTCATTTTATCTACTGTCAATTTATCAGATGATATACAATCTATCTATGTTTAACCATTATCATTTCCAACTTAATAGATAATACAATTATCCCCCAAAGCCAAAGAAGAACATGTAAGAATATTCCCTACATGTGCAAAGCAAAAAGGCAAATATCAAATCCACCACTGTAAGTAAATATGAACTCATATGGACCCTATAGGACAGAACAGAACTGCCCTTTTCACGTTTGCAATTCTGAACATCTTTATGGTAGGAGACCGCCATAGTTTTTCCCCATATATTGCCTTAAGATTTCAAAGCACAGGCCTCTCAATTTTGTTATCTACTGTACCATGGCGAAATTCTATGCTCTAGCTATTTCTATCTCTGCATCTGCCCCTACCTCTCTCTTATCTCTCATCTATCTATCTATCTATCTATCTATCTATCTAATCTACTACTATCCCACTATTTCCCTCCCTCCCTTTCTTTCAACAGGTAACTATACAAATATTTATTTTATTAACCTTTCTATATCTATCTCCTCTTTCTATTTTTGAACTTGCAATGACTTCATTAATTTCCTTATCGGGGCCAGGGGAAGATGACTTTGCAGTTGCTACCTGAGTCAAGACAGTGCTGACATCCAGAGGTCACGTGAGGACCACTTCAGGAAGCCTCCAAAACCTACCCAGCAGTCTAATCGAGATATACCGGAAAGACTGGCATCTATTGACCTGGGCAAGGGGACAGGGGTACTCAGAGCCAAATGACAATTTCCATTATTAGGACACATGGACAAGTCCATAAATAGGACTGGTCTGAATATCTGGATATTGCCTCCAATAAAAATGTCCAACATTCACTCCTACCATCCCAGATGGAGAGAATTGTTCCAGTTTTACTCTCCACAATAGAAAATGTCCTGGGCATATGTTATGAAAAACCAACTATCTCGCTCTACCTTAGGAGTACCCTGCCAAGCTCAGACTTGCTGCCTTCATGGGGAGTGGGTGAGGCAGCTCTGATAAAAGTCATATGTTTTAACATCGGTAAAGTGGTGTGTATAAGAGTCATATGCACCAGATTTATTCAGTAACATTTGAAAACTCTGCTTCCTCCTCTGGCCACTAGTCTTTAATTGATATACTCTAAATTGAGATGCTAAAAGCTCATTGTCATACTGTGTCACATAGGAAAGGGAAAAAAACATTTCTTTAAATGAAATATATCAATGAAGAAACTAAATTCTTTAGTATTTGGTAGTAACCATTGGATTTTCTCGTACAGCTTAAACATATTGGATAGCGGTTTTCCTCAAGTGTGTGCCCTGAGCTTGCCCTCTTATTCCAAGCAGCCTCTTCTTCCATCATTCTGCATCTCGATTGTTGATATTCCCTTGTCTGCCTCTGTGGTGAGGAATGTCAGTAATTATGACTGAAATTAAAATCCTGCTTAGAAAATAAAAATGCGCTGGAACATGGAGCAATAATTTCAAGCTTTGTCACTTCTTAATTAAAACACATCTTAAAAGGGTACACAGAGAGTTGGTTGCTGCACAATTGCTGATCAATGCATTTTTCAATGTCGTGTTCTCACAAACTTTGTCCTTCATCATTATCAATAATCTTTAAAACCATGCAAAATTATATTTATATTCATTATAAACATAATTCCATAATAATGTGTGCTTCAGCAGATTGGATCCCTAATACCCTAAAAGAACAGATTACTTTAGAAGTTATACATTGAACCTTGCTTATTTAATAATAAATAAAACCTCTATGTGATGGCTTAGTATTTTTTTCCACCTGTGCAGCTTTCAGTCAGACCTTGAAAATTGTATCAAAGAAATATTAATCCCAGCCTTTTTCTACAAAGGATAAATGGACAAGCCATCCTGTTCATGATTGTTGGCCTATGAGCTACAGATATGATGATGAGAAAGAAAAAAGAAAATGCCGCCAAAGTTGGGGACATCCAGAGAGTTCTGTCTACACTCTGTATTTCGAAGCTTTTTAGTGAGGCATGTGTTCATTCAAGAATAGCATCTATTTTCTCTGGCATGAATTTACTAACATATTGTGGTAGTTACATAATTTCGTGTCAACTGGAAGTATAGGGGTGGAGCTAGCCTGTCAATTGGGTCACAGGTGCCTCCTCCACCTCTCTCTCTGCCTCTCCCCTTCCTGTTGACAACATGGAGAGACCCGCGGAGCCCTGGAGATGCGTCCATCGCCCATGACTCCACAAGACTTGGCACAGACAGGTCAGTAATCTTCCTGCCTTCGGCATCATTGCATGTTACTGCGTGAGTCTTAAGAGGGATTTATGGACTAGTATTGGACTTATGGTCTTGACCGGGCCTGGGCCGGAATGCTTTCCTGATACATAATTACTTCTTGATATAAAGCTCTCTCCTGCACATATGTGAGTGTCACTGGATTTGTTTCTCTAGTCAACCCGACCTGATACATATTCTAAACCCAAATTTAAAAATCAGAGTCATTTTGGTACATATTTCTTTTCCCTACTGATTCTACGTGCTGCAGTGATTTATAAATTCTTATTTTTCCTTTCAAAGGAACGCTCTGCATTGGCAACTATTTCCCTGATCCCTCTGTCACTCTGAAACACCCCATTGGCAGGTTCATTTCAGGATCCCTCCGGGTTAACTCTTTTATTCCAGATCACTCCCCAAATGCATTTTCCTC
Organism: Echinops telfairi; assembly: GCF_000313985.2. NCBI lineage: Eukaryota > Metazoa > Chordata > Mammalia > Afrosoricida > Tenrecidae > Echinops > Echinops telfairi. The sequence goes on from NW_022103920.1 coordinate 36,430,071, forward strand.
CACTTGCACACTGCTTTCATCAGGAATGTTTGTCATGAAGGCTGATGGTAGGCAGCACTCTTTCCAGCCTTGTAATACCTCCACCATACAATCCACCACCTCATATAATGCAGCCATGCTATTGTTTATTGTTGGGACAAATTTAAGAAAACACACGGGAAAGCAAATCTTTCCACGATGAATCCCATAGTGCTTCCATTTCACTTGGGCCCTGAAACTTCACAACTCTATGCAAGTGAAAATGCTAGCTTCGGATGGATCTTTGTTGGGAACAAAGCAAAGCAGTTAAACAGGAAATGCAATGCAACAAATATTCAGGATACCAGTGAGTAAGCTAAACAATAACAACAAACCCCTGAACAAGTCCTTGCAAGTTGATTTTGATTCATAGGTAAAATCTCCAAAATAAATCGAGAAAGGATGAGCTGATTAACATAACCAATTTTAAGTTTTGAAATCTTTAAAGATGTTTGTTAATATAAGATGATATCTATATATACACATCATATATCATTGTGTGCATACTTAATTATTTTGTAACAGCCTGAACATTTCTCATATAATTTTCCTGTGTTTCGGGTTTAGTGTCTACAGTTTGTTGCTATTAGATGCCAGCCAGCAGATTTGTGGCCATAAGGATCATATGCACAATAGAACAGAACACTACCCGGTGCTGTGCCATCCTAGTAAGTTTTCCTGTGCTTAAGCCCAGTGCTACATCCTCCGTATCCATCCATCTTGTTGAGGGTCTGTCTCTTTGTCAATGCACCTCTACTTTACTAATGATGATGTCCTTCTGCAGGGACTGGTCTCTCCTGACAACATACCCAAAGCATACAGGATACAATCTCACCATCCTTGCCTCTAAGGAGCACTCTGGCTGAGCCTCTTCTTTGTCCTCTTGGCAGTCTATAGTACTTTCAATATTCTTCACCAAAAACACAATTCAAATTCACTGGTTCCTCTTTGGTCTCCCTTATATAATGTCCAATTTTCACATGCATATGAGGCAATTGAAAATACATTGGGTCAGAAACACCTTAGTCCTCAAAGTAGGTAGCATCCTTGCTTTTCAATACTCCAAAGGATTCTTCTGCAGTAGATTTACCCAAATCCCCCTAAGATGGTTTAATTCTTCATTGACATATGACTTTTAAATAAAACATCATTTTTGTCCATAATATAAATTTCAAACATCTTCTTAGTTGTTACTTAAGCTTAATAACTTTTATTTTGACATGCATATTTATGTGTTGTTTGTATTTCATTTTAACAACCAAATTTTGTATTTTTAAAATAATATCCTGACAAATCTTCTTGTTAAAGCTTTATAACTTTGTTGTAGTCACACATCAAAGCACATCTATTATTTTTATATTAAATGTTTGATATAAAGTTGGGTCTATTTTCCCCCCAAATAGCCAGCTGTCCCAAAGTGGAATATCTAATCTTTACCTTATGATATGTTTATCCTATGTAAATAATGGATCCATTTATAGCCCATTTACCTATGTCATGATAATATTACAATAACATGATTATGTCAGTATTGTTACTGTGATTCTTTCCAGTTATCTTCCTGTTGGATTTTCTAATTTATGTTTGTATGTTTATTAAAATTATTTTTTTAATTTTAAAAACTTCCATTTTGGATTTTAATTGAGATGGCTTCAAACATATAAATAACTTAAGGAAAGCATGAGATTTTTAAATCTCATCGTTCCATTCAGTGTCATGCCATGTATTTCCTAGTCGAATAAGCTGACTTCAAGAATCCATTAAGGTAATTTCTTATCGATAGGTGATTTGGAACAAAAACCTATAATTGTTCTGCCTTTTAGCCTAAGGGTAAAGATTTTCAATGATCTGTTGGAAGCTTTTCAAAGTGAAATGTTTATTAGGCAAAGCTTATATATTCAGCAGCAACCAAAATGTAACTAAATACTAGCCCTCCTGAACAATTGATTCTCCTTTTCCCTTGTGCAGCACAGCACAACCACAAATTCATTGATGGGCTACCTTAGATTTTTTAAAACTATGTTTTGATGCTGTGTTAGTCCCAGTAGACTATAGAAACAAAATTCATAGATGCTCATATGTGTATAAGAAAGAGATTTATCTATAAAGTCCTCTTCAGACTCACACAGCACATGCAGTGATGCAGAATGCAGGAAAATCACAGGCCAGTGAGTGGAAAGTCTTGTGGCTCCAGTGGCAGTGGAAGCATCTCAGCACTGGCCTTGTTCTACATGTGGCTTCTCCAGCTCCAGGGCTGGAGCATAGCTCCATGTGTCTTGTCAACAGGAATGTATCTCAGGGAGCGAGCATGTATCTGGCCTCCACTAAGCTATTTATATTGGTTTGTGCCTCCCCAGTGAGGTCATCAAGCTGTGACCTGATAGACAAGCTAGACTCCACCTCTTCCCAAGTTGACAGATTATGTAACTGCCACAGCTGCTAAAGCTTTTCTTTATACCCTTGAAACCCATTTATCCCCCAATACAATTTCAGTAGAGACAAAGGACAAAAATATTTTCTGCATAAGTATGACTCCTTTTTGAAACCTTCTTTTTTCACTCCAATAAGCTACATTGAAGAGTCAAGACACATTGTTTTCCAAGAGTCTTTTTTCTCTGCCTTTCTCACTCTTGATATATTAAGTTGCTCAGCATAAAATGGAGAGACAGTAACTCTGGGAATAGTTCCAAAGTGCTCCACATACAGATGCTACTTTCAGGACTAAGCTGCTTTTGGCCCTAACCATGGTGTTTACCACAGCTCACATGCACGTGAAAGTTGGGCATAAAGGAGGACCAAAGAATCCATATTTAAATTTTGGTGGGTGCTGACAAAGAATATTTAAAATACCACAGACTTTGAAAAGAACAAACAAATTTGTCTTTGAAAAGGTACAGCCAAATTTTCCTACAAGGAAGGATGAAGAGACTTGGTCGCATGTACTTTGGACATGTTATCAGAAGAGACCAGTCTATGGAGAAGGACATGATGCTTGGTCAAGTAGAGGGGCAGCAAAAAAGAGGAAGACTCTTGACAAGATGGATTGAAAAAGTGGCTTCAACAACAGCTCAAACACAAGAACAATTGTGAGTCTGGTGCAGGACAGGGTGTGGTCTCATTCTGTCGTGCACAGCATCCCTCTGAATTGGAACCTGCTCGGAGGAACCTAACAGTAACAGTCGCACATATTCATCCTCTGATATAGTAAGTTTGTAAATTACGGTTCAATAATAAATTCATGCATTCCTGAAACATAGGACAAATAAAACATAAACATAAATGGAACATTAAACATTCTTAATTTTTGGAATAACATTCTTAGTATATAATCTGTTTACAAGGATCTGGTTTTAGAGATAAAAACCTCACATGTGATAGTTTTATTATGCAATTTTCCACTAGATTATTCTTAAAGATCCAAAGTATTTAGCATTTGTCAGAATATCATCATAGGTGAATATTATTTTTAAATATAATGTAGCATTTATCTAATGACTTTAATTATCCACTATTTTTAAAATTGTAATTGTACTAAAATAGTTTATGAAAAATAATTACAGTACTGTTCTTTTATTCTACAGTGATATTTCAAAACCTTCCAATAAATACCAACATAATTGTTTTCTGCTATATAAAATGCCATTCATGTCTCCTTCACCACATAAAAGGTATGTATTACCCAAAAGTCCCATCATCGACCCAAAATTCTGAATACATTTATCTCTTCTGTTACCAAGTGTCTTTCACTAGCACTATCTCATTTTAAAATTTTCATTTTGACTAATAGACATGTTACCAGTATTAACCACCTTGAATCATTAATGGAATATGATAAGTATACCAAACAACCTATTTAAAGTTTCATGAACAACCAGAAGAACAAACAAATTTGTCTTGGAGGAAGTACAGCCTGAATGTTCCTTAGAAGTAAGGATGTCAAGACTTTGTCTCATGACTTTGGACATATTATTAGGAGGGGTCGATCCTTGGAAAAAGATTTCGTTTGTGAAGTAGAGGGCCAGACCCAAAGAGAAAGAGTTTCAATAAGATCAATTGACACAGTAGCTGTAATAATGAGCCCAAACACGCCAGCAATTGTGGGGACAGTTTAGGGCTGAGCAGTGGTTCATTCGGTTGCTTTGAGTTGGAGCTGACTGAATGAACCCTAAGCAAATCATCAATAAGTGAAAATAGGATTGGAAATCTGTCACACACCATTTAGTTATGATGAGAAAAGAAACCAGAAGATTTATTCAAAGCATTTGGGCTGAATGCCTTCTTCATAGCAGCCTCTCTATCGAGCAAATGTGACAGAGATGAATTGGTCTATTGCCTCATTCTAGGCTCACCCTGAAGAATAACTTCTTGGTTTCTGAATATTTACTTGCAACATGCAGGTTCTGCTTTCTTCGTTAAATTAAAAAACATTCCAAAAGTATATTTTAGTTCAAATTCCAAAATTCTGGTTGCAGAATTCTGGTAAGTCTAGCTTGGTTCATATGTTTATGCCTCAAGAAATGAATAATAGGGCCAGCATAGAAGAGTACCATTTTACACAAAGGCTGCTGAGGACTTAACCACTGTTATAAGGTGGAGAAGGAAGTTCCTAGGATATGGGGAATGAGAAACACTTCCAAAAGGTGTCCATTATAAGTAGGGTGATCATCATCCTTGCTTTCCTGAGACATTCCTGGTTTGTGAATATGTTTTTGTCATAATATTAATAGTGGCCCCTTTTGTCTGAAAAAAAAAAAAGTCCTGAATTGAGTGATATATGTATACTGCCATGCTTGAGTTTAAGGGCAACCCTGTCATTTTAGTCAATAAGACAATTGGGAGTACAAAGGCTAAAAGAGTTTTCAAGGTTAGTAGTAGAAGTAGCAGAATCCAAGTGCACAGTATCCCATTTCAGTTACTTCTATGTTGTTCACTCTATTCTCTTTCATCATTCCATCTTGTGATTGACAGCATGAAATTGTGAAACAGTTGCTTAAATTTTGCTGAGTTTAGCAGTCAAGTAGACACAGAGCAGTCTCAACGTCTCCACTCCATTCAATGGTACCATGATTAAAATTAGTATCTTAAACAAGCATCCAGGTGGCAAATGGGTTTTGAGTTGTTTTGCTAATCACAAAGGTCAGCAGTTCAAAATCATCAGCTACTCTGTAGGGGAAAGATGAGACTGTCTACTCCTATAGAGATTGACAGTCTTGGAAACCTACCTGTGCAGTTCTATGTATTGGAACCAACTGGAAGACAGTGAGTTTTGGTTTTAAATAAGCAGCTCGACAAAAGTAAGAGAATACGATTCAGCAGAACTTTCCTTAGATTCCTAAATGCGGTTTTAAAACAGTAAAAGTGGAAATTTTTTATTGTTTCTTTAATGAATAGAATCTAGCCTTGGCTCTATAACTAATAATGCTTGTGTGCTTGTCAAGGTTCCCTGGTGGCACAGTGGGTTAGGCATTGGGCTGCTAGCCTCGAGGTTGGCAATTCAAACTCACTAACTTCTGCATAGGAGGGGGGTGAGCATGTTTGCTGCTGTAAGATTAACACTCTCAGAAAACCCTAGAGGACAGTTCCACTCTGTCCTGTTTGGCTGCTAGGAGTCAGAGTCTACTGCATGGCGTGAGAGGGAAGTGCTTCTTATGAGAACATTGTGCCTGGAAGTTTAAACATTACCTGTGAATAGTGTCTCTTACCACTGGTTTCATTGCATCTTAGCATGGCTAACCCCTCAAAAAGACATCTTTGCCTTTCAGGAAAGCCTGAGAAATATGTTTGTACAGCTGCCCAAGGTAAAATAAAGCCCCACATCTAGGGAAATACACTTTTTCTGCAATTAGTACAAAGTAAAATGATAAAATATGGAAATTTGGTTATATTTCAATAATCTAACATCATTTCCTATTTTTATCCTTAGCAGTGCCAGTTTCTCCATCCTATTCTCTAGTACCAGAATTATTTCATTTTCTTATTTCTCTATTTTCTCTCAGAAAAGACTTTTCTCATTTCCAAAAAGGTTAGTGAGTACTAGACATGTTTAATTCCTTCCAGGAGCACTCTTGTATAAAGCCTTAGTAAATTTCAAAAGTTTTAAACCCTAGCCATGAAATGTCTTTCAAGGGAAAAGGGGTCTCAGTATACCGAGAATCGTGTCCAGAGTACAAGTCGTCTGATCTACCTAGTGCACCTATTGATGGGAAAACTGTGCCTCTCAATATAAACTATAATTTAAATTGTGTATCTAGCAAAACTGAATGAAAACCCTTTTCAAAATAGTTCAAATTGTAAAGTTAAGTTCACAGATTTCCAATTGCCAAAGAACTCTAAGAATATGACACAAGGATCAATAAATAGCTACTGTATATTTCAATGCCAGGAGCTGAAAAAAATCATAGTCAGAAGATGGGAATTAAGTGAATTCCCTAAGGGGAAGCTTTAGATCTCTGCATTTTGATAGATGATTATCAGAGGAAGCTGAATTATGAACTGTTTCAATCAACCCACCCGTATAAACATCAACTTCAGTAAATACTTTGAACAGGGCAGCTTAAGTCGATGCCAGCTAACTTGTAAAATGAATGAGCTAGTGAGTAGGAACTTGAAAGAAAAAAAAAGAAAATTTCTTGAACTAGTGTATAATATTTTTAAAGTGTAGGTAAAAAGTACAAAAGTAAAAGAAGTGTAAGTCCTAGCTTCATTTCATGTTATTGCTATAGCAAAAATTCAAACATATTTTGGAGTCCTATAATTATTGTTGTATATTTCAGTTCATTTGAGCAACAGAATATTTTAAAGAATCAAACAAAAAGTTACTGAGATACAAGTAAATATCAAACTTTAAGACTTTTAAAATAATTCACTTTCTTGCAAAATATGTGTCTAATTACAACCATCAACAATGTATTTTATAAGGAGGTTGTATGACTTTACCTGATGCTATGAATAAACCTTTATGTTTCTTAATGAAAATAAGCATAAAATCAAACTGAATTTTTATTATTGCTTTTTAAAATACAGGAAATACAAAAACAATAGCTTCAGGGCCAACTAAATAAAGCATCGGTGAATTAGAATTAATTTTTTCAGTACAATTTAGGAGAAAGATATTAGTGACCAAGTTTACAATTAGTTAACTAGGCATTTGTTGGTGTTTATTGTTCTATTGGTGCTCTATTGTTCTATTGGGTATTTCTAAATAATTGTTTCAAATTACATATCCAAAAGTTTAAGAGTTTATTTGTTGGACTTTGGTTTGAATCTCTTCCTTTGAGGGTGCCCAATGTCTGGTGGCCTGAGACCACCATGTATTTTCTATTTTCATGCTCTCTTTGCCTTCAATGGCACTTGTTCGTCTAGAGTTTTGCCTTTGTGAATGCGTGCTATTGAGATTCTTGCCCTACCCCCAGCCCTCACAGTTTGTATAAATATCATCAAGTCACATAAGCTTTTAAACTGTACAAGTTACCAATTCACACATTGTGATCTAAAAAGTTGGCCTATGTGTGTGTAGTTTCCTTTCCCCCAAACCGTTCTAAATTCCATAACACTGGCTAAACTATTGATAATATCTATGGAATTACCTCATGCTCTATGAAGAGGTTTATAATGTTCTCCAATAATATGATCACGCTCTGTCCAAAATCAAACAGGGACACATATAAACCATAGGAATATACATGATTTGGGGCTCACATTTAATCCTAGCTCTAATCTAAGAATAATTAATTCTTATGACATGGCTCTACTCAATATATTCACCCTCATGAGAAGATCACTAAAGATATGGGTGCTATAGTAAATTGTGGTAAAGAAATCAGATGGTGACCAGCTATCAGAAAGAATAGTGCCTGTGGTCTTAAATGCTTGTCTCAAAACAATCAACCATCTAAGTGAGGGATCAGCTACGTAAAAGAAGCACACTAACCTGTGTGATTCGGATTCTAAATAATAAAATCAAAATCTGGAGGAAGGAATGATATCAGCACTTAAATTCTGCAAACCCAGTTTGCAGAAGTCTGTGGACAACAGTGGAAGTTCAAAATCCATTTTTGCGGTCCTCACATGGGTTAGGACTCTGACCATAGTCCAGGGATGTAAATACACTTTATATTAGACAGAGGGCATTATGAAGTTGAGTATGGTAGACAAAGTTAGGTTAAAATGTAAAATTTCTTCATTTGATCTCCATTTTAATCTGTTTAAAATTTGTTCCACCTTTTGATATTTTATGCTTTCTTTTCGATTACAGTTTTCTCTCATTTATTTTGTTTTATTAGGTTTTTGTTGTTATTTTGTTTGTTTCTTGATTTTGATTTGTATATTTTTTCTGTATTTGAAATCCTGTATTGATCAATCTAGAGTCAGTAACTGGATTAATGATTATCTAGGAACATGGCAGGGGAGGATGAGTCTGAAAAGGAAGAAAATGTTCTCATTTTCATTGTATTGATGATTGCATAACTGATTTTAATATTATTGAACTAATAAGTTGTGTGATATATGAATTATAGGACAATAAAATAATTAATTTTTTAAAGTTTAAGAGCTTGTTTCATTACACATTCTTGCTCCAACCTAAGGTTATCAATATTATGAATCATGTTGAGCTTACAATTAAGTAAATCAAGAAAGAACTGAGTAATTCTCCTCATTTCCTCCATTCTTGAATCTTGTTGATTGGATAATTTCTTAGTAATTTATCTATAACCAATTAAAATCAAAATGCTTGAGTTAGATTTCAAATTAAAAATAAATATCCTAGCTTTCTGAACCATAATACTAAGGACTTGTTGACTATGTGATAACTGGGCTGATTTAGGTTTGGTTCCAACATCTGACCCACATTCCTGAAGAAACATATCTACTAAGGGGTTGAGAGGTAGCCCTGTTGTGCGAGGGTTAAGCACTTGGCTGGCAGCCATCAGGACTCTGGTCAGAATACACCAGTTTTTCTGCAGGACAAAGACATGGCAGTCAGCTTTTATATGGATCCCAGTGTAGGGAATTCTATGCAGCATCTAGTTCTTTAAGACTGAATGCACTATTCATTAGATAATCTCTGCCAACAAAAGCAGTCTTCTACAGAAATTCTAACAAGTTCCAGGAGAGTTATTACTACTTCTCTACCTGTTCACTCAGGAACCTGCCTAGGAATAGACTCAACAGACCCTAGGAGCAATAACAACATAATTAAGCAGGTATCTTTATATATTTTTAAATATTTACAGGTGATTTCTTTATTATGAGGCTGGGTGGCAGGAGACCTTACTTCTAGTGTTAACTCTCCATTGTGCAGCTTTAAGTATATTATTTCCCACTTAAATGGGCTTTAATTTCATCAAATGTTAAAATGAGTCAGCCACTTTGAATTACTCCTACAATGACATACATCAATGCCATAATTTTCAGTAACACATGCAAGTTTTCATTTACTTATGAGTATGTTTTTAAAGTTACCATCAAATTGATGGGAATTTACAGTTACGTGATCAAATTCAGAATAGAAACTATGGTGCATAGGGTTTTCTCAATGGTTAATTTTTAGAAATAAATAACCAGCTCTTTCTTTGAGGCTCCTCTGGGTGGCCACTTTGTTATCAGGTGAATTTGCTATTCCCATTAACAAAGAATTAGTACACTTAACGGAACAAGCTGAGGCTACAGCACAATTCTACAATACAAGTTCTAAGAAGTAAATACTAAGAATCTGTGCCTGATTTGTCAGTTATTTGAATGCAAAAATATTTCAGAGAAAACTATTTTTAATTTATATTTATTTTAACACAGAATTTTAATCAGTATTACTGTTAATAGGGTGCATTTTTCTTTAAAGGTGTATATTAGAAATAAAATTGGAATGTTTCAAGATGTTAAAACTTCAACATTACTGACCACCAAATTATTGAAGTACTTTCTATGGTGTTCTAGTCAGTTTTCTTTACTGTATTTTATTTAAAATTTAAGGGCTTTGGTTTATCTCTTTCTTTTTTATTATTAGTTAGCATTTATATTTCTTTATCTTTCAAGCCTAGTATCAAAAACTTAGAACCATTAGAATAATAAAAGGGCATCTTTGACTATTGTGATAAAAGACACCAGATATACACATACACACATAGGTACATGTGTGTGATATACTTTATATGTTGTATATGCATATATACCATATGTATATATATATATGGCATATGCATATTTATAGTAAGTGACATATGGAGTACATTTGTATATGTCAGAAAATATTTGTTTCTTTTTTCATCAAATTTAATTTAAAAATTTTCTATATAAATTTAGCTATCTATTGGATTTTAAAGTTATAAATGTTGACTAGTTATATCAAAAGCTAGAATATTCTTTGATTATGATAACAAATTTTCTCAACTAATTTCTTTAGTTTTTTAATAAAAATAATACCCCTCCCTTTGACCTAGTTATATATTTCTTGTGTAACTATAGGTCTACTTAAAATTTTCAGGAAGATGAATCTTATGAGAAAAAGTGCACTGGTAACTAGTCTAGAATTTGTTGGAATTTCTGTCTATAGCTTTATTCTATGCTTTTGCAGGCAGTGATTAACTAATAAATCACTCATTTAGTCATTTATGAAATAGATAAAATTGGTTAAATAATATTGTAGGAATAATATTCCCAGGAATTTGAAAATCTAGATATCAAAAAGACATTATTTTTTCATATAAACTTTGTTTCATATCATCAGCATCTCTCAACACACCATTGGTAGACATTTGGCAATTAGTAAACATTTCTGAATGAGTTATGAAGATATAAAATGAATTATGAAGATATAAAATATTCACTCGATACAGGGATCTATTAAAAATGAAATAAAATCCTAACATAAAAATACAACAAGCAATCCTGTACAACTCCAAAAAATTTTGATAATTTAGATGAAATTAATTCCTTCAAAGATAAAAAGCTAACAAAATCCACAAAAGGGGAAAGAAGCAATTTGAATAGTTCTTCAACTATTAAAGAAAAAATCAATAATCAATATTTTTTTTAAAGGAATTACCACTGGTGAATTTTACTAAACGCTTCAGAAAGAAGTAATACAAATTCACCAAAATCTCTTTCAGGAAATGGAAGCAAAAAAAACCCCAAAATATTTATTAATTAATTCTACAAGAGCTACAGTGCCCTAATAACTAAACTAGTTAATTACAAGAAAGAAAAACTACAAATCAATATTTTTTATGAATGTAGACAAATACTCAACTAGGTCATAGCAAATTTAACTCAATAATGTTTTCATAAATTGAATATTTTCCCTTGAGGCTGTCTGCTCCTGCAACCTTTTTTTTGAAACCTTTTGAAAACTATACCGGGTCATTGCTACATGATTAGAATCCAGTAATGTCAATGAGTTTGATTTGGGGGAAACACTTCACATGAAGAATAACATTTCTAGCTTTTTTCTCAATCACCTCATCATATGCATGCAAAAATTGGACATTAAATAATGAAAACTGAAGTAGAATCTATGTATTTGAATTATGATGCTGGTGAAAAGAAATTGAAAATACAATGGAATACCAAAAGGGCAAACAAGTCTGTTTTGGAAGAAGTACAGCCAGAGTGCTCCTTAGAAGCAAGGATGGGGAAACTTTATCTCATGTACTTTGGACATGTTGTCAGGAGAGACCAGTTCCTGGAGAAACACATCATGCTCAGTACAGTACAAGGGCATCGAAAAAGAGAAAGACCTCCAACAAGATGGATTGACACCATGGCTGCATCAATGGGCTCAAACATGGAAACAATTCTGAGGAGGCCACAGAATTAGGCAGCAATTTCTTCTGTTGTACATAGCTCACTACGAGTAGGAGCCAATTCAATGGTACTTAACAACGCAACATACAATGCATCTATTCTTTATATAAATGTAATTATTTCTAATGTTAAGTTCTAGATGACTTCTGACATGCGGCTGTGCCTTTCAAGTGCTTAGTATGCTTCGGTGACTGGAGGCATTTACATGTATGACTTATGAACTTATTTGGCAGACTTCCACCCTGCTCCCATGTTCCTCTTTCTCCATTTCCCAAGTCTGCTGTATCCATAGAAATAAGTTAAAGTGCAGCCTGCATTTCTGTCTGTGAAAAAAGACATTATTAAGACAGTCTTGCCTGAGCATATTTAGTAGTAATCCTTGAGGGGATATAATGGAAATAAATAAAGAAATCTCCAAGGAAAAGATTTCTGAAAATGTTTCATTCTAAGCTCTCAAAAATTCTTTCTTTCATTTATTTAGAAATGACTTCAAGCACCCGTAAAAACATACCAGAAACAACACTGTGGCTTTTCTTTTCATATAAATGATAGCAAGTCTCAATTCCCAATTGGGCTGGATTATTCAAATGAGCCTAAAACCCACCATCTTCCACAATAGGCTCAAGAATTTATTTTATGATTTATTTGTAACTGAAGTATCATGTTTGTAATTAAATTTTTCTTACACTAATCTAAAAATGAATTCACTTCTTTTTTTTTCTTTTTTAACATTTTATTAGGGGCTCATACAACTGTTATCCCAATCCATACACACATCAATTGTGT
>NW_022103920.1:36444672-36445806 GCF_000313985.2 Echinops telfairi
AAGCTGCAGATTCAGTGCCATCCTTTGAGATACATTCTTCTCAGGGGAGGGGCAGGCATCCACTTAGTATTTGGGGCTGGGACCAGCCCCTGAGTAAGTCACTGCAAGCAAATGCTTAAGTGTGATAAAAATAAATAAATAAGTGATCTAAAACTACACCTTTTTTACCAATAGCCAAGTAAAAATGATTATATTAAACTGGTCAAGAATAATATTCACATTGGAGGACAGCACTGAAGCTGCAGCTTGGGAAGAGGGGAAGGGGGACTGGTCTGGTCGGAGCGCATGTGAGCCCATGAGGGGGGAAGGGAAAGAAAAGGAAAGAGTGGAGCACATCCTGGCTCGCTGAGCCCTGGGGATAATGTGCCTGTTTGGAACAGCGATGCACGGAGATGACCACGGGGCTGGCCCCACCACGGGACACAGCATTCCTCATTGACCCATCGTACCACTGGGGACACCACTGGAGACAAATGGCGGGAATTGTGCCCGCCAAGAGCTCACCACACCGAACGCCAGCCTCTGGGGGCATACATCAGAGCAGTGGGGGGAGGAGAGCAGTGAGGTCCTCAGGGATAGAGGCGATGCCGGGGCATGGCACTCTATCAGACTTGACTGGAAAGCACACGTCAATTAAAACAAATAGACCCTGAACTATTCATACAATTATATATGTATGCATATGTATGTATTGTTATTGTAGACATTGTTTTACTTTCTGTTGTTGCTTCGTTGCACTCAGTCTGGTGATGGTACATAGCATGTCCACCTGGAAGGGATAGGCGGAATAAACAAGCCAGAAGAGAGAACAATGAATGACAGATCAGGGGAACATGGGGGTAAGGGAGGGGGGAGGAAGGAAGAGGGTGTTAACAAGCACAGGGACAAGGGAACAACAAGTGATCCAAAATCCATGTCAAGGAGGGTGAGGGAGGCCTTGCAGGGCTGGATCAAGGGCAATGTAACCAGGACGAATGCCTAAAACCCAAATGAAGGCAGAACATGATAGTGGGACAAGAGGAAAGTACAAAGAAACAGAGGAAAGAACTAGGAGGCAAAGGGTACTCATAGAGATGTAAATACAGGCATATAAAGATGTCAATATATTTATATGTGATGAGGGGGAAATAGATC
>NW_022103920.1:36447441-36460090 GCF_000313985.2 Echinops telfairi
TGTCGGTCCTATTGTTTTCTCCTCCAGATTATTCATCCAGCCTATCTTATTTAGACAGACCTGAGGAGATAATAATATGCACACACAAAAAACAAACAGTGAAAGACAAAGCAACAAAAGAAAACAAAACAACAACAACAAAAAGCCAATGACAAAAAAAAAGCAACAAAAAAGAAAAGCCTGTAGTTACTTCAAGGATTGCTTATTGGCCTTTAGGAGTGTTTACCAGTTGAGTCTGATGGGATGCCAAGCCCTGGCCTCAAAGTCTATTTTTGGTATGCCCTGGGGACTTCATTGCTCTGTTCCCCTTGCTGTTCTGTTGCATGCTCTTAGTGTTTTGCTTCAGTGTGGTGGGATCAGGTGAGGCAGAATCCCCACACTGTGTCTCCACTGTTGTCCCCTGTAGGGCTATGGGTCAGTGAGGGATGTCGTGTCTCATAGTGGGGCAGGCCATATGGTCTTCGCTGTGAGTGGGAATATCGTCCTTAAGGCTTGGTGGGCCATAAAATAATATTTTAACTAACAGAATTCAATGTTTTAGAAAACATTTTGTTTGTAGTGTAAAAATTGTTTAATTCAGTCAAGCATTAATATTGTTAGAAAAAATACTGATATGCAGTCCATAAAATGGTGATTATTTTGTGAATAACACAAGACCAAAAAAAAAACACTTTTTCAAAATTCATGGCTTTGCAACTCTTCAAGAAATCAGTTAAGTCTAGCCAATCAATTTGCCATTGACTCAATTAACATACCCCATTTTCCCCCAAAAGTGGTTGTATCCTTTCCTATTATAGGATCACTGTGCATTGGAATCAACTGGGTGGCAGTGGGTTTGAATTTTGACCCAACAGCAAGAGACTTGGGTGGGACAAGTGGTTTGTAATTGACTGCCAATCGAAAGTTGGGAGATTTGAATGTACTCAATCACTCCTTAGAAGAAAGGTCTAAGGACCTGCTTCTCTGCTGATTTCAATACAGTGCTAGGGAGGTGATTCCCACTCAGCCACAGCAGTGGATGGAGCACAAGTGTCAGTAGATTTTCCATGGTCATAAATCTCTTTTTAATAGTCATATTGACATATGATTAATACATCATATAATTTAGTCATCCAATCATATTAAGAACACGTTTATTCTTATTTTATTGTTGCTCTTGTTAGGTGCCATTAAGTCAGTTATAATTCACAGAAACTCAACACTGCCCATTCCTGATTCTTGATGACAGTGTTCTTTGGTATCAGCACACTGATGTCGCCACCGTGTCAGTCCATCTTATAGAAGGTCTCCCTCTTTCTTGTATATGCATCTACTGAAATGTGAATAAAATTAAGATACTACTCATTCCCTTTGAGGAAGGGAGGAAACCACTACACCCTCATATTTTAGAGGAGGATTCATTGAAATATATGTCTGAACCAGGAGGAAATATCTTTTCTTTTCTTTGAATGCATATTAAAAACCTTACTGTTTCTTCATGTTTTTTCTTTCTTCTCAAAATAGTGCCACCATCTGATCTCAGCCAACTGTTATAGTAAAACTTTCAACCCAATGAAAAGAGCCCTTAGAAGTGAAGGTAGACTAGGTCACAGAATAGGAGCTCTACATTATTAGAGGCCAAAGTACTTTCATAGAACATGGAGTAAAGGAGCGCTGCCTTTACCTCTGTACACTGACCTCTAAGTGGTGCTGCCAAATGCAACCTATTCCAATTAGGCTCAAGAGGTACAAAAATATTTCTGGTACTAGAAGCATTAAACCTTACATTTTATTACAAATTCATCATCATTAACCTGTTGTGTTTGTTCACTAAAGGGGGAAAAAGCCAATTCAAATGGTTGTTTCACAACTGTTTGAGAATTAGTTCTCCATTTAATGAGCAGCTTCGTCCATTTGATACTTTAGAAAAAAAGTTCCCAGGAGATAAAATTTTACCAAAGATAAAATTAGCAAACAAAAAAATATCCGAGAAAAACTAAGTCCCTGCCTCTAACTTTTCACATTTCTACTATGAAGTCAATCTTTTCTCAGAAAATAACAAATTTCAAAGCAAAGTTCTTTATAAAATGGTATCAGGATCAGTTTTGATTCCTGTAATATCAATAGGCAACAAATTCAGATTACATTTTTCAATAGCATAGAGAAGAATGCCTTGCCTTTTCCCATAAATAAGTAAAGTGTGGGTGATGCCTCTCTATTTTAGCAATAAAACATTTCCAATGTAAACAATTGATGTATTTTAAAAGATATTTACGGAAAGAGAGCCATAAAGTCCTTCAGTATGACAGTTATAGAGCCTGTTCACTTATATCACCACCACATCTTATATCATCCAACATATTGAAATAAATGTATGGCTTAAAAGATTAGAATCCAATTGATGTGACCTACGAAAAGTTTCCATAGCTGAATGGAAAGCATAGAATAGGCTCAATTTAAAAGCGTGCATTTCATACCATCACCCACCTGGATTATACATATGTTAAAATACTCTAAAGAGAGGACTCTGTGATAAAACTTGCAAACATTTAGTTCATTCTCTACCTAAGAAACAAAATTCTTCCAGAATTCCTTACAACATGCTAACATTTAAAACTGTGAGCAATTAACCTTAGCATACATGTATAAGTAATTTTTTCTGGGGATGGGGTGGTAAACCCAACACGGAGGTCTCAGGATGGTCTTCTATAGAAGCCGCTATTGTTTTCTCCTGAGTGGTCTCAACGTTTCTCCCATTTCAGAGCGGTTGTCGGTTGTCGGAGCTGACCTAGTGAGCCTTGGCTCAGCATAATAGACTTCCAGGAAAGTTGCTCCCAGCTTTCCCCATTAAAGAGGGAGGCTTCCAGAAAGTCCCTAATTCACTTTATTTGCTTATAGACAGCATGAGTTAATTATAAAGAATCCTGTTTTCCTTCCCACCCACCCCCAACCACCCCACAGAATTTATAAGGCTTTTGAATTGTTAAATCCAAAAGAAATGCCCTGATATAGATAAAAGCTTCTATAACCCATCAACCAACTGAGCTCAGAGTTCTCTCTTATCCCCATTGTGCATCCATCCAAAGCTCTCTTCAGAGGCTGCTTGACTGAAGCCCTGCCAAATCTCCCACAGAACCAGGACTGCTGTGTACTTGGAGATGAGCCTGTGAAACCCAATTCTCGAATGCAGCTCTTTAAGAACTGCTTTGACTTCTGTCCCCTTTCTTTAGAAAGAGAAACAAACTCCCTTCCATCCAGTCAAGGCTGACACCTAGTGACCCCAGGTAGGGCTCCAAGACTGGAACTGTTTATGAGAATAGAAAGCCCAGTCTTTCTCCCACTGGCCTGCCGGTGGCTTCCAACTGCCGACCATGAGGATTGCAACCTCACACATGACCACGACACCACTAGAGCTCTCTCATTTCTTTAGAAAAACTCAGAAATTGACCCATACCTAATGCAGTCTGCAGAGCCCTACTGCTGATAAGTGAACAGAAATAGGTGTGAAAGACCATTTTTGAATTCTTAACAGAGACAAGCCTTTCTTTAAGTCCTGTATTATAACATGAATCTAATGTACTGTAATAAACTATTATTGCTACCAGGTCTAAATACTCGCCTGTATGTAGCTTAAGTCCTTGGGAAGGTACTACCATATTAATACAGAGATATATTATAAGTAATAAGAATAAGGGGCCATGGTGTAAAATAGTGGAATTCAAAATAAGATTTCCCCGGAAGATGACAAGGAAGTTGCCAGGTTGGAGCAGAGACAACAGAGACAGAGACAGTGCTCAGGCCTGACCTTTCCTCGCTGAACTCCAATATCTTCTCAATATGAAACTCACGATCCAGCCAATTTTCATATTTGGTAATTCTCGAATGTATTTTGTGCCTTTGTTGATGGCATAGACCTGGCCTTATCTCTAGGTTTCAAATTCCTGAGCACCCACAGCTCCAACGCTGCCTCTTCTTAGAGGCCCTAGCTGGCTTATAAATGGCCTCTCCCTGATTTGCTTAGTTTGTGCCATTTGAACTTTTCACATGGAGTCACAACTATCTAGTGCAATTCAAGGTAAAGAGAAATTAGCCTAGAGTGGTAGTTCTCTCTGCTTTATACAAGTGAATAAATAAAGTAAAAATAGATCGTTCTTTCTATTAAGGGTTTTATTTTCAAAACCATTTTATAGGGAGCTAAAACTGATATCATATCATCCCATAGTTCAAATACATCAAGCGGTATTGTACAATTGCTACCACAATCGGTTTCAACACATTCTTTTCCTTCTTGAACTCCCTGACATCAGTTCCCTTTTATTCCCCCACACCACCACCACTGTACCCCAACCTTTATTCTACTAGCTGTCCCTATGGGTTCATCAAACCCAATCCTGGGTTTCACATGAGGAAAACCATACAAATATTCAAGAGCGTCGCCCCCAATGACAAAATACATCTTGATGAATATTTGTTAGATGAATAAATAAAATTGATTTAAGAAAGTTTATTACCCCAAGCTAAGGTGAAGCTACTGAGTATCTAGGTATTTGTGCCAACTCAACTGAACGTGTGCTGCAGCTCTCCTCTCGGACCATTCATAACACATGCCGGATACATGGGGGAGTCTCAGGTAAAACTCCTGTCATGAAGGGCACAAGACACACCATGCTGTCTCGAGTTTTACTTAGATTTCTTCTAATGTACTCTTAAGTCTTGTAAGATGAGTCCAGGTCTTACAGAAATCCCAGCTTAATGCTGTTGGTCGGTAGGCTCCTCTGTATCATGAATGGTTCTTCTAGTGCTCTTTACCCTGTTCTCTCTCCTTGGAATGTGCAAATATGAAATAGATCTTGAGAGTTCATTAATTTATAGGCTGGCTTTTGGGGCACTCAAGATCTGACAAGCAGGCTATCCTCGTTTTGAAGCAGCCAGAAAGCCAATCTCAGTGTCCTGTGGTCCACTCCTCTGCTGTGTGTCTTTCACGCTTACAGAAACAATGTCTCCTTTCTATCTTACCAAGGTGGCACATGGAGGAAATGAGGGAACCAAGGTACTCTGAGCATTCAAGACTAACACAAGACAAATGCCGTGAATGGCTATATTAAGGAATTCTCGAAAAAGTCAATGTGTAAGGTGTTATTGTTGACATTTTTTCAAATGAACAAATCATACTAAAATTACAGTTAATAAAAGATCATTTAAAATCACCAAAGAGAACTATAGATATTTTAAAGAAAAGTATATTGCAGAAGTTTCTCATTCCGTTTCATTCCCCAGAAGCCATTTGGTAGTTCTCTATTCTGCATTGAAGCATGAATTTCATTAATTATTTATTCTCAGCATAACTTCCTTCTACCCTCTATTTTCTTTGGAAAGCCTATGCCTACAAACGATATCTCTCTTTTGGGATTGAACAGTTAAAACTTTGTCAGTTGATCCCCCTCCAGCACATGCTGGACCGGATCTGGATTTCAACAGTTCCTGTATTCTTGTTTGGGTTTTTGGTTGTGCATATGAGGGTTTATCTCAGAGGTGTTAGGTCTTTGGAGGTCACCTTCTTGAAGTGGTGCTACATATTTTTCTTGTTGGTGGTAAATGAAACCCAGGATTGATGAACCTATAGGGACAGCAAGTGGAATATGGTTTGGGGGTGGGGGTGGGGTATAGTGGTGGTGGAGGAGGGTGGGAGACGATATCAAAGAGTTGAGAAAGGAAAAGAATATTTGGAAACTGATTATGGTAACAATTGTGTAATTCCACTTTATGTGATTGAAATGTGGAATGATATATTTATTAATATATTAAGTAATATAACAGAAAGACCTTAAGATTGAGAGGTGAGAGAAGACCTCTTAGAGAAAAAATGACATTAAAATTGGAGAATAAATATGAGTTAATCTGGTAAATAATGAAGAGAAAGCTTAAGAAAGGAAAAATAAACAATACGAGTAGAGGAAAGAGAATTCATAAAAACACCAAAGCAAGAAAAAGTTAGCAAAGTAAAATAAAGATCAATATCTGAAGCATATTGAGCAAGACCGAGAGATATAAAATTTGCTTAGGAACCAGGCTCACAGCAAGCCCGTCTGTTCAGACTCGTAGACACCCTCTCAGGCAGAGTCGAACCGCCCAGGCGGGGTTCTGCAACGGGAACTTTTTGTGAGCACAGAAAGAAGCTGTCTTTCTCCAGCAGCGGGGCTGGCACTTTCAAACTGTTAGCAGCCCCCCCCCCCCCCACACACCATCCACTGTTCCAGTAGGCTGTGTAGGAACCAGATAACAGGGGCAATAGAGAGAGAATTTTCTTTTATTTCATTCCAATAAATAAGGAAGTCATTGATCTGTTTTGAGAAGAGGTATACCAGGATACAATTTACATCAAAAACATATTACTCCTGGGTTTTGGTATACATTTGTCTATAATGCATACTACTTCTCTCCACTAAAATACTAACAAGCTTTAAAATGCATATGCCTATAAAGGAAAGATGATAACATCCTTAATTTTAAGTAAGAAAGAACTAATTCTACTCCAGAAAATGTAAAAATTAATAATCAATTTAATTTTCATTTCATAAATCCTAAAGACTGATAACTTTGGGGGGGGAAAGGGTGTGGATTAGGCCCAAAGCAGGAAAATACTTTGGAAAACAAACACTTCTCTGTAGTTACCCACTTCTACCTCAGTCAGGCACCTGCCACATTTCTCTTCCAAATTTTGCAAACTAATGACCCAACTGATGTCTCACTCAGAAGAGACAAAGGAAGTGCATTCTCTGGAGAAATTAGGTGTTTCTGGATTGAATGGTAAGAGTAAAGACAATACACTTTAAGCATAAAGATTAAATGAACATTTGCATGGTAAATATCACTACTACACCTTTCTTCTTTCATTTAACTACGAATCCTGGCTAAGTGATTTGTTTATCACCATTCAGAAAGGCTTACATGACTCATGTCACGGGACTGAAAATATTGATAGATGATAAGAGTGGGGGTTTCCCCAAGACAAAGCGATATTGGGTTTCCCCAGAGTGGAGCTCAGCTGACTTTCTTAGAGAAGAATGCCTGCAGCTCTGGCAGCTGAAATACACAGAACAAAATCACTCTCAAGATCCTTAGCTGGTTATATCTCCAAAGGTCCCCCGCCCCCAACCTTTTTTTTCAAACAAGAGACTATTCAAAGGCTATAGGGATGAAGACATGGGTATCTCTTTGGGGAGAATGCCACTCACCCCATTCAAACTATGGAACTAGCTGAAGATACAAGACCCAAGGAACCAAGCTCATAGAAAAGTAGAGGAAATCCCGGGGTGCTAACGAAGTGAAGTAACCATGCAACAGAGATGAGAAGTTTTCAGGGAAATTTTATCCAAGAAGATAAAATGGATAGTTTTTCATATTTTTTTTGAAACAAAGATAATTGGAGGATGATTTATTAATAGTTATATAGACAATGAGTAAATTAAATAGGACATATTATCAGCAAAACATGTTGAATAAAAATGGGAACAGACTTTACACGGTCAAAAACAATTAAAAAGTAAAAATCACTCTCTCCAACATTATACTTGAACTATGCCAGGTAGATGGAAAGATACACATTGGGGGAGTTTCTGAATGTGCATATCCTGTCTATGTGTATGTGTTAGGAGCAGAAGGCAAAGTGAGATACATGTTCATGGTCCAAAGTTGGAGGTCAAGTGTTCACTTCCCCAACTGAAAAACTGGGAAGCAGTTCCAACAGTGTAATTAAGACTGTTTTCTAGTGACGTGGAGCTAAATGCAATAAGGCAATGGATACATTTGAGAATACCAGCCTCTGTGGAATAGATATCGAAACGGGAAGCCAAATTATTGCTGCTCCATAGCTCTTTACGGGAACATAGGTCCTCATCTTTCTTCTGCGGAGCAATTGTGGGTTTGATCAGCTGGTCTCACCGTTAGGAGTGTCCACACTTATCCCATAGTGCTCCCAGGGTTCCTTATGGTTGACATAAATATCAACATGGTGCTGGCACAGATATAGCCAAGATGAAAACATCATGATTTTCTTATGTAGGCATGTTCTGTTAGACGGACTAGAAACCAAAGTGGATTAGCCTATTTAAAGCAAGATATATTTTAATGGCATTAATAAGGCAATTACAGGAAGCTCAGAAGAGTGTAATAGCAAAGTTTAAATTCTTAGGAACCACTACTCTATCATTGGTTGGGGGCCCAATGGTTTCTTATTTCATATAGAATTGAAAGACTCAAATTATTCTAAAGCTTATCATAAAACATAGAAAAAAATTTAAAAACACAAAAATGGAACAGCTATAGCCTGTGAATCATTTAAATGGCAGTGGGGTATAAGAGCCAAAATAAAATTTGTTTTGTTGCTGTTAGATATCATCAAGTTGACTTTCAATTCATAGTGATCCCATGTGACGATGTAGAAACACCTACAGAGGTTCTTAGGCTATAATCTTTACAGGATGTCATGAGTCCAAATTGACTTAATCACACAATATCATTACTAGAAATAATTACATTAGCCAATCACTAGGTTTTTCTTCCACTGATACTATGAAGGGCTTCCAATTAAACTTCTGGTTAGCAGCTGAGTGCCTAACCATTGTACAATCAGGGCTACCAAATTATGTTCATACCTATGTGATAGACATTAGAACCTGTTGAGTTGGTTCTAACTCTCGGACACCCTATGTACAATAAAATAGAACACAGCCTGTTTGTAAATGACCTTCCATTTTACCAAACACGATACCTCCTTCCAGCGTCCATAGTCCACTACATCTGATACTCTGTCTTTAATACATTTTAGATTTATATTTCTAAAATCCATGGATGCATGTTAGCCCTGGAAAGCCAGAAGATAATGAGGTCTTTTATTTTTATTTATTTATTTATTTTTACTTTAATCATATTGTTTCTGATTTTTCTGTCTTTCCTCACTTTTTTAGGGGGTCACCGATTGGAGATATCAAAAAAATGCTTTATAAATGACCAGATTAACTTATATTGTCACTAGAAATGAAGAAAACTGTTTTCAAGCTCATAGCTATTATAATGTTATTGTAGATAACAATGAATTAAAACTGTTACATTTAGGGGCAAAACACAGCAACAACCAAAATAAAAAGATTACACTATGGCAAATGTGTATCATAAGGCTAGGCCAAATTAAAGACTCAATAGGTGTAAATATTCCATAAAAAGGAAAGACCAATGAACCTAGCTGTGGAGAAAAAAAAAAAAGACAGTCAATGAACTAATGTTGCTGTTAGGTGACTTGGCATCAGTTTTGACTCATAGCTCCTCTATGTACCTCAGAATGCAACACTGCCTGGTCCTGCCCCATCTTCACAATCCTGTGTTCAACCCTTTTTGTGCACATCATGTTGAGGACCTTCCATTTTTTTTGCTGACCCTCCACCCAGCATGATATCCTTGTCCTGGGACTGGGTACTTCGGATAGAAAATCCAAAGTCCACAGACAGTCTAAACCCATATTACGTGTGAATTAAAGTGCTTTTTTTTAAAAAAAAAATAAAAGCAATACTCAGGAATGAAGATAATGGCTTTTCTATAAGGGAAACTAATAGAAGTTAAAGATGTTGTTCCCTTTACTTTTATAACTTTGTTCAGAATTTCCCAAAATTACATCCTGAGAATCATTTACTCTCTTAGTTACCAACAGTAATGCTACCATTGCTAAAATTTAGCTTTCGATGATCATTTATACATGTTATAATTATCTAGAGACCAGTGATTTACCTGTCATTGGCATCTAAAATAACTAAGCGTCAACCCAAAGTTTAATTAGAATTGTCACACAAATACATTCTATCCTCAACTCAGACTGTTGGCAGTAATTTATTTGTGTAGCTAAACCATAAACTGAAAAGAAAATTGCAAAGCAATAAAAAAGAGATAGGTTTATTGGTTTCATTCGCAGTATAATTAATGAGATTAAATATAGAAAGGGCTAACAAATGGATTCATAATTAATAAAATGGGAAAATACTATTATTAATAAAATATTACAAGACTTTTAGAGATAAAAGAGAGACGTTGGGTATCTTCTGAAAGCTATTATAAAGACTGAAATCTAATATGATGCCTGAGAGAATACACTGCAGAAATGCCTCAGAGAGAGTGTAAGTTTATACGCATGCACGACTACTCGGAGCAGCTCTGGTGGAGGAGTGCTTACAAGGTGGGCTGCTAAGCGAAAGGTCAGCTGTTCGAAACTACAAGCTGTTCTGAGGGAGAAAGACAGGCTCTCTACTCCTGTAGTTACTGTCTCAGAAACTTGGAGGCACTTTGACCCCGTCCTCTCTGAGACGGCCTCAGCAATGGCAGTGAGTTTGGTTTGGGTTTAATATGGCTGCTTACATGAATTATCCAATTTGCTCATTGTCAAAAGTGGTGAATCATACAAGTTCTCTACTGTATGCAACAATTACAAGGCGTTATCCAGCTATGCCTAATCCTTCTCCATTCTCACTCTCATCGCTTGTTTAAACTTCTTGTTGCCTAAGCCCATCACTGCTGTCATTCTGGCAGTACCACATGTGAAGACGCTTGCTTTGTTATTACTGGCCCTCTACCTTTCCAAACACAGTGTCCTTCCTCAGGGAAGGTTCCACGTGGAGAGCATGTACAAGCGAAGTTTAGCCATCTCTGCTTTGAGGGATCTTTCTGGCTGCATTTCTTCCCAGACAGATTTGTTGTTCTCTTGGCAGTCCATGGCGCAGTCCCTAACCTCCCCCTCCACCGTAATTCAAAGAAATCAATTCTTCTTTGGTCTTCCTTATTCCTGGGCCAGCTTTCTCATACATAGAAGCCATTTGAAAAATATCACCTTAGTCCTTAGAGTAACATCTTTACTTTTTAGCACTATAAAGAGGTCTTGTATAGCAGATTTGCCCTCCGATGAAAGGTACAACCCGTAGGCCTTTTTTATTTAACTTTCTAATATGAAGCCATGCATGATCCTCCTGTTTGGTTCAAATGACTCTATGTACAGACTTTGCATGAGCACAATTAAATGTTCTGGAATTCCCATTTTTTACAATCCTTTCCACACATTTTTTTGGTCCCCATAGCTGGATGCCTTTGCATTGTCAATGAAGCACAGGCAAACATCTTCCTGGTACTCACTGCTTTCGTGCAAGCTCCCTCTGACGTCAGCAATGATATCTCTCATACTATGTGTCCAAGTTGAACTGGCATTTTGAACAGTTCTCTGTTAACCTACTACTGCAACCGTTTTACAATTTTCTTTAGTAAAATTTAACTTGTTTTCAATATTAATAATCTTGTTCAACAATTTGCACATACTATAAGATCAACTTTCTTTGAAATGGGCATGTGTTTGAATCCCTTCCAGTCTGGTAGCTAGTGAGGTGTCTACCAAGTTTCAGTATGTATATTTGGTTGCAACAATTGGTTGAAGCATCTTAGTATTTTGTCAGCTTCTGGGGCCAAATGAAAGAAAGTCTACATTAAAAAGAAAACAGACTTTCTGAAAGCCATATTGATATCTTTTTGATAAGGTATTACTTAGTATAGACATATTTTACATGTACTCATGTATGTTCTCACAAAATTGTAATTTTTATTTTGACAGCTGCCATTTTCAACATATATGAAATATGCAAGTTGAATTTCAAATTCAGCAAGCACTCAATCTTCATATTATAAATGAATTGTAATATTTTTCTAATATTCTAAGAGTCGTTAATCATCGGTCACTATATATTTAAATGACAGTGGATCAGGTCATTTTACTCATGAAATATTTTATTCTATAATTCAAGGGTCTTTAACTTTGTTTTTACACAAAAGTCACATGAATATCAATGACTAGTCTGATTTCATGTTTCCTTGGTTGCTAGGAGTATTAGTCAGACAAGCTATGAATATTAATGGCATTAAAATATTTTATTGTTCTATCTTTTTCTCAAGTTTCCCTCAGAAAAAGAATTCTGAAACTCTAAATTTTTGTTTTTAAGTTAGGAAAAAGTGACTGATCTTTGAAACATTCCATTCAAATGTTCAAGTACATACAAATACCACATAATATAAAGTTATATATTTTAAATGGATCAGGAAAATGATTAATGACTCATTTCCTTAATATAATATAGCATTGATGAGCAAAAGATTATTGTTAGGAAAGTTTGGGCAGTCTCTCAGTTGTGAACAAAATCTGTTCCTCACTGTGTCTTTAAGTCTTTAACTGGAATTTGTATGTGATTGGAACAGTTGAAAAGGTCTCGTTTAGCCTTATTTTAGTGTAAGAAAGTACAGGAATCTCTCCAATTTAGAGCTGCATGTTCAGCGAGTAAAGGTGACTTTGATCACTAGCTTGTTGAAAGTAGAGATTTGTTCAATGGCTTCAAAGGGAGGCGACTTTACATAACATTAAAGTGCAAGTAGGGGTTTCTGTAAGTCAGACACGCAACCAGGAGGCTGCCTGCAAAGATAATCCCTATTAATCATATAGGACAGAAGAGTGCTCATGAAGTCTTGGTTGATGAGATGCCACTGGAAAACCCCACGGTGATGTGAAGGATTGCAATGCTCTATTTTAATAAAGCATTTTAATTAAATCAAAATCCTTTATTTTAATAAAGATGAGTCTCAAGATTTACAAACA
>NW_022103920.1:36461066-36462523 GCF_000313985.2 Echinops telfairi
TTAACAAAGTTATAAATAGTCATTTCATAATAGTGCCTAAACCATATTTTTCTCAGTCACACAACAAAATTAGTTACACTTTTTTCCCCCTAAATTATCCAACACCAACACCTAAAAAACAAGTTTGGGTACTTATTTCATTATATGACTAATGGAACCAATAAATATCAGCTATTTATTTTCTAACATAACAAGGCTTTAGAGCAGCGAAATTGCAAAGCTTTTCGGTAGCCTCAAAATATTCTTAAACAACCACCAAGTTATTATAAATCTTCCTTTATTAATTAATGTTCATGAAAGACTAAGACAGAACATTAACCCAAAATGTCACTTATCAAAAACCATTGTCATTATATCCTAACTAATTAGGCTATAATAACCAAGGTTTATCCTCCTCATTTCAAAGCATTTTTAATCTTTGCTAAATTAGTAAAATATATGGGGGGGTGCCCCCCAAAAAGCAGAATTTTTTTTCAAAGCTATGTATTTAAATTTTTTTACCAAACAACCTTATCACTTCCAACGTACTCTCCATTACACTCTTAATACATTTGTGGAAATCTGCGATTCTATTCTTGGAAGCATTTTTCAAACTTATCTGTTTCTTAGCTGACAGTACCTCCCATATTTTTTTCTCCACCTCTTCTATGTCATCAAAATTCTGCTTCCCTTCGTTCACTGAAACAAAGAGAAGTCGCATGGAGCAAGGTCAGGTAAGTGAGGTATGTGGAGAAAGAGATGCATGCTGTTTGGGGCCAAAAACTGGCATAGCGAGATGGCTACACGAGCAGGTGCATTGTCGTTGTGGCAAAACCAGACCCCATCTGCCACAAATCAGTCCTTTTTGCAGCACACTGTTACCCAGTCTTTTCAGAACCTCTAAACCAGTGGTTCTCAACCTTCCTAATGCTGCAACCCTTTCATACAGTTCCTCATGTTGTGGTGACCCCTAGCCATAAAATTATTTTTGTTGCTACTTCACAACAGTCATTTTGCTACTGTTATGAATCATAATGTAAATATCTGATATGCAGGATGTATTTTCATTGTTGCAAATTGAACATATTAAAGCATAGTGACTCATCATAAAAACAGTATGTAATTATATATTGTGAAATATTTATTTCTAATAACACATCAATGAAATTTTGTCTTGAAGCATGGTGTAGTAACAGTCTTCACGCTGGGTACTCGTCAATGGGTGTATCTGCATGTGGGCAGACCCGCCTGGAGACAATAGAGGAGCTGTGCCTCGGTTCCTAAGACCAACGGAAGTAGGTGTTTTTAGATGGTCTTAGGTGACCCCTGTGAAAGGGTCATTCGACCCCCCAAAGGGATCACGACCCACAGGTTGAGAACTGCTTCTCTATATAGGAAGTTTGATTGACAGTCTGACCTTGTGAAACAAACTCCCAATGTACTACAAGTCGACACTGTCACCTGTACGGGAGGTTGAC
>NW_022103920.1:36462982-36464674 GCF_000313985.2 Echinops telfairi
GGGGAGGAACCCCTTCATATTCATAGATTTTACTAGAATTGCCTTTCTACCTGATAACCCATGTGGTCAAATCCCTTTTGCTAGCTGAAACCATCCAATTTTCTGCTGGTTGATTAATAATGACACATTGTTATTTTCTCCTTTTAAAAAGTATACATCTTTAATCTCAAACCACCGTTTGTAATGTTCTTACTTTATGAAGAATAATCTCAAGATTGCTTCTATTGTTAAAAAGTGTCTGTTGCAAAAAATTATCATTTAGATATTCTCATGTCAATCCTTATTTAGCATAGTTTGTTGATGTCTTTAATGCTGCAATAAAAAGGAAAATAAGAGGCTGACTATACAAAAACTGCCAAGCATCCCTTACAGATTCTAGCCTATTTATAAGAAATCAAATGAACGCATATTGCTACATGTATGACCCTTTCTCGAGCATGTCCATTTGATAAAGATAATAGGATGTACATGATCACTGAATGTAGGTTTTTTGAGTAGTTCATAACTGTGGAAAATTATAAAAACAGATGTTTCTTAGCCTCCTCATGTACACCTATAAAATTTGATAAGATACACATGAATTGCTTGATGTATTGATGCACCCAAATAAAACTGTGGCTATAAAGATAGAAGTGTACTATAAAAAAATAAAATAAATAATCTACAGGGAATGCTTTAGCAGGTCATTGTGCTAAAACAGTTATTCTGTCTAAAACCTTATTCAAAACTGTCTTAAAAAGCCAAAAGAAAAATACACAGAAAAAAATTTAAGTATTCTATTCCTAGATGAACATAATATGAAGACAAATTTTAAAATGAAATACAGGTAATCATCATTTGATGGTGGGCTCCATTTCAATGAATCTGTCATGAGTCATTTCAAATATAAATTAAATATCTCTTTATTTTACTTTTCATTATTATTACCTATTAGCATCATTATCTTTATAAACCCGGTCTTTGAATATCTGTAGGTGAATGTTCTACAACATTGTATGTAGTACATATTAGTAATGATATTATGAACAAAATGTAAAAGAGGATCATAATTTACCTTGTTACAAGGCAAGGACTACCTGTACTGAGAATGATTGGGTTAAAAAATCTAATGAGGCTTCTTTCTCCTGATAGAATGTTTCAAGATATCTCTCCCAAATAGATTATTTCAAAATTCAGTAATTCCAATAGTCTGTCCAGTTATATCATTATGACCCAGCCAAAAACTATGCATTCTTCGGTAGCTACAGTCATCTCAATAACACATCACCTTCGAGTATTCCTCATTCCTGGTGCTTGTGTTGCTCATTTGTTGGATTTAGTTTTGCCTTGTTCCCTTTTCTCACTCTTGCTTCCCTGCATGGAAACATCTTATGTTTTATAGTAAATCTAGACAAATACTATTGGCATTATAAGGAACTAGAAAGTAGACACCAGGTGGGTAATTTGAAATTGAATTGATGATCCACATAAAAGTTAAGAACTCTATTGTTTGTAATAAGTTAGGTGGGTAGCAGCATGCCCAAAATTTACTGGAATCACATCATCCATGCCTTCATCTATAATTAAAATAACGTGAAATTAGAATGTAAGACAGGGGAGGAGCAAATCATGCTGCACTTAGAATATGGTGTTTGGTGGATGCCTCATATGACATCTTGCAATAAGAAAAATCTTGGCTTAAGAGAACTAATT
>NW_022103920.1:36464774-36466428 GCF_000313985.2 Echinops telfairi
TTAAAAAATCTAATGAGGCTTCTTTCTCCTGATAGAATGTTTCAAGATATCTCTCCCAAATAGATTATTTCAAAATTCAGTAATTCCAATAGTCTGTCCAGTTATATCATTATGACCCAGCCAAAAACTATGCATTCTTCGGTAGCTACAGTCATCTCAATAACACATCACCTTCGAGTATTCCTCATTCCTGGTGCTTGTGTTGCTCATTTGTTGGATTTAGTTTTGCCTTGTTCCCTTTTCTCACTCTTGCTTCCCTGCATGGAAACATCTTATGTTTTATAGTAAATCTAGACAAATACTATTGGCATTATAAGGAACTAGAAAGTAGACACCAGGTGGGTAATTTGAAATTGAATTGATGATCCACATAAAAGTTAAGAACTCTATTGTTTGTAATAAGTTAGGTGGGTAGCAGCATGCCCAAAATTTACTGGAATCACATCATCCATGCCTTCATCTATAATTAAAATAACGTGAAATTAGAATGTAAGACAGGGGAGGAGCAAATCATGCTGCACTTAGAATATGGTGTTTGGTGGATGCCTCATATGACATCTTGCAATAAGAAAAATCTTGGCTTAAGAGAACTAATTATAATTAAAGAGAATAAACTAGCATTGTTCTCCTGTAGCCATGGAACTCATTGTGCTGAAAACTGGATTAATGATCTAATTATAATGAATGTAATACTTCAAAACAGAATTATGTTCTGACTCATGTCTTCTGTGGTCAGATAAGTGCTATGGTACTGATAGAGTAGGCTGTGGAGTCCTACAGAGGAGAAACACTAACAATTGAACCACTAAATTTACTCTAATCTTGGTGAGGAATAGCAATGTCTTGTGGAGTACAAAGGTGTTCTTTTAGTCTTGCCTGAAGATAGTGCAATACCTTCAGGTAAGGTCATTTAGTCTTATCATGGTGCTTATTTTTCTTAACATCCATCAACCATTGCTACCAGCTTATAACCATTGTCTGACACCTTAATGCCGGAGTGGAAAAGTGAAAGCTCTGCTCAGAGAAGACATATTCCATTGCAAAGGAAATTGAAGATGAGGGTGGGGCGAGGAAAAACCAAGAAAGAAGGGGGAAAAAAGGAATTGAATACTAATTAATATTTGCCTACAGAATTTAGGGGGATACAGATAATAGGTAGCTGGAACAGGGAGTATATATTAATTTTCAGGACATTACCTGTTATTTCAGATGAAATGATGTGGTAATTACACGTGTAAGTGGTCTGATTAATTTACTAGGGTATATCTTTAAAGAAATTATAAGGACCCACACTGGTGGTTTAAAAACTAGATCATGAATCAAAATCACTTAGAAGTCATTTTAACACATAAATTAGCAGGTCCTACCCACATTATTTCTGATACAGTAGGGCCAAGAAAGAACCCCAAATTTCTATTTCTAACATGTTCCTACTTTGAAAAGCGGTGGCCTAGAGTGAATGATAAAGAAACAGGAATAGCATTGATAGAGGTCAGTATCATTGGTAGTAGTGGGGATCTCAGAATAGTTTTATTGGGAAAGACTTTAGACACCACCCACAGTATTATTCTTCAGAAAGACTTAAAAAACAAAACAAAACAGGATCTAGATATAACCCCTTCCCTGGGGGACTAACAACAGAAAAGTGGGTAAA
>NW_022103920.1:36466838-36468726 GCF_000313985.2 Echinops telfairi
AAATTGAATAAATAATAAACAAAACAACAGTGCTTTTACTAAGGCAATGTCACCACAATAGACCTGTATGCTATAAAGGAAAATTGCATTGCAATAAAACATAAGCCAGGCATTCAATTTCCATGTGTAAATTCCTAAATTCACCAATATAAGAGCAGATCAGACCCTCTTGAAGCAACTTGTCATACCTATCTATATTTATGTCTATGCCTGTATCAATTCCAACTACAATTGATGTCATTTTTTAGGGTACCTAGCAAGAGTAATTTTGAAGATATTTCAAAGAAGTGTATCTCCTCCACCTAAAAAAATTGATATTTCATAATGGATATGAAATCAAAGTGTAGATAGTTATTGTGTTATACAGGGTTCTCTAGAGAAACAAAACTAGAACACGTATGATCATATATATATGTATGGATGGATAGATAGATATATACAGCATGAAGGAATATAATAGCTACTTAGCCCACACAGCAGTGCAGTACAGCGGGCTCATTTCAACTCACTTCCATGGAACAGTTAATATACTGGACGTCTTTCAACTCATGAGGGCCGCTGGGTTCAAGGTCAAGGAAGCAGACAGCGGAGTCTTCTGTAGGGCAATACAGGAAGATCGACCACAGGCAGCAAACAGCAGGGCAGGTCGCCAACAGTTAGCAAGATGACAAGGTCCAAGAGTCTCAAGCTCAAGTGATTTATACACAAGCAGTGTGGTGAAGCAGTTCTCAAAAGAACCTCAAGCTCTAGCGACATGATCCACAGGTTGGCAATTCCACAGATAGGGTAGCTCAAGAGTGGAGGCAGAGAACTAGAAGCTACATGCTGGTCAGATCACCAGAAAGCAAGGGAGAGAGAAGGGCGGGGCTTGCCAAGTCATTTATCTCTTTGTCCTCCAATCAAACTGCAACCTTGTTAATCCCACATGTTCTTATTGGCCAGGTTGGCACTATAAACCTACCTGTAACAGATATTGTCTCTGAGATTCAAAGAGGGAAGTTCTACCCTGTCCTGTAGGGTCACCATGAATCATCATTGATTCAATGGTAGTGTGTTTGTTTGTTTTAACATCATGGTATTTCCTATGATCTTTGTCATAATATAGCCAGTTGCCAAGGACTTTGATTATCTTCACAATTCATAAAAATCACTCTATGTACTTTGTTGATGATATTACGGTAACGATATCATAAAAAAATTTGGCAAGTGCGCTAGATGTTCAAACAACACAAAGCAATGACAGATATTGTGAAATAAACACTCTAAAGTTCAAGGAAGTACTACAGAGGTAAAGTTTTTGTAATATATTCCAACTTACATTGGATATTATTTTGTCTTTTATGAAGTCATTTCAGACTATAAAAATGTAAACATAAAATATTCGCTTTATCTCCAAGTTCAGAACAACTTTGATATTATCAATTCCTAAGGGTTCAAAGACAGTTTTTCATTAGCATAATAGCCATATATTATTTTGGAGACAAATTGTATAACAAAGGAGATACGCAAATGAAACCAGATTCACCAGTTTTAAAATGTACCACATTACCCCAAAATAATGCAGCTTAACAACACAGCAGAATGTCTGTTGAAGATTATCTAGTGTGTTAGGCTGGTTCTCAGGAGCAGTAAAACCAGTGATTATGGTATATGTATCGATACAGAAAGAGATTTGATAAAGGAGTAAAACACATGAAGTGGGGAAAGAGACAGTCTTTTCAAAAAATGATGTTGGAAAAATCAGATCTGGCCTGCAAATGAATAAACCAGCCTCCATACCACACACCGTGCACGGAGGAGCAAATCATGCTGCACTTAGAATATGGTGTTTGGTGGATGCCTCATATGACATCTTGCAATAAGAAAAATCTTGGCTTAAGAGAACTAA
>NW_022103920.1:36468826-36469688 GCF_000313985.2 Echinops telfairi
TTTTCAAAAAATGATGTTGGAAAAATCAGATCTGGCCTGCAAATGAATAAACCAGCCTCCATACCACACACCGTGCACAATAATGAACTCAAGATAGACCAGACATAAATGTAATCCCTAGAATCATAGACTGTCAATGGAAAAATAAGGATGAACTTATGAGCCCTAATACAAAACATTACCAAATATAATGAAAAATCAGCTAGCATCTATATGTTGTCAGTTTATACCACAACCCAAATGAAGCCTCCCTCAATTGTGTCAAGGTTTTGATCAGATTAAGAATATTTTTCTTCCCACAGCTTTTTGGCTCATTGAAGATCCCGTCATAGAGATGATCACGCTGTGTTTGATCATACCATAGGAGACTCTTGGCCCACCTTATAAAACCCATCTATGACATACAGTTTTCCAACTCACAAACAACACTGTGAGAGGCCAGGTGCTCTCTTCTAGACAGCAATGTGCTTGACACAATGGATGGATGGATGAATTGTGATAAGAGTTGTATGAACCCCCAATACATGATTTCCAAAAAAAAGAAATTTGAATGGCTAGTGGAGGAGGGTGGTTATACGAGTAAATAAGAGTGATGGTTTGTTTTAATTTTTTTGTTCTAATACAACCAACTAGTTCTAAAAACTTGTAACTTAAACACAATAATTTTTATGCTTCTCTATTTTTCTGGGCCTTGCCCAATTCGTTGTTTCCTGTTTCGCCCTCTTCGGAAGATAAGGTCATTTTTTAAGTCCATAGTTAGCTTTCCCTCATCTTATGAAACTTCTAGTTGTCTCGGTTGTTCTTTAGGATGTCATGAGCTTGGCCTGTCAGGGTTGCTTTTCACACCACCTTTCATGGTAGA
>NW_022103920.1:36470198-36472119 GCF_000313985.2 Echinops telfairi
CATTCTGTTCTGTCCTGTAGGGTTGATAGGAGTCATATGGATTCAACGTCAGTGACTTTTAATATGATTGGACCCCAAAGCACTCTAGCTTCCCTAAGTTGGGTTTTTTTCTTTCATAAAAACATTATTGAAATACAATTTATATGCTGTAAAAAAACATTGGTTAGAGTCTTCAGTTTGGTACTTTCTAGTGTTTTCTGAGTTTTGCAACCGTCATCACTATCTAATTTTAGAACATCTTCATCACTCAGGATGAATTCTGATCTATGAGACATAAGAAATTGGAAAGAGCCAGAAGATAAATTGCTCCTCCTTTCACCCCTTGTCAGACAGTTCTGAGATGCAGTAGTTCCATATGGCCTCTCTGGGGATGTTCTGCTTGACCAAGCGACCAGCTGTGATATCTTGTAAAACAGGAAACAACTCAATAATTTGACATTGTATATTTGCTACCCATCTTGTCTGCCCCACTTTTCTGTCCCATGCCCTTAGTATTAAACAAAAAAACCAACCCATCATCCAGTCAGTGCTGACTGATAGTGACCCCCTGGGGTTTCTGAGACCGTAACTGTTTACAGGAGTAGAAAGCCCATTCTTTCTCCCATGGAGCTGCTAGTGATGTGGAACAGCCGACCATGCGGGTTGCCGCCCAACGTGTAAGCTCTACACTACCAGGGCCACATACCATTAGTATATTGAGACCAAATTTCCCAATAAAGTGTTAGCATGCTAGCTTTTCCCCAGCTTCTATTTTCTCTGCATGAGTAGGACACATAGCATTTAAGAATCTACATCCTGACTTCCTGTATGTCTCCTTCCTTACACAGAATCATACATCCTGGTCATGGAACACCAAGGCCTTCAGACTATTCATTTCTAAGTAGGATATTCATTTTCCAATACAATCTGCAGTGTGGTCACCACATGTCAACCTATAAAAATCCTACTCAATTCTTCAAGTCCTAGGGTGAATTTCTACTGAATATTTTAGTTATTTTTCCCTTTGGATTCTTGACCTCTTTCTTTCTTTTTAATAAATCATTTTATTGGGGGATCTTTCAGCTATTATAACAATCCATACAGCACTTGTATCAAACACATTTGTCCATATGTTGCCCTCATCAGTTTCAAAACTTTTTCTTTCTACTTGAGCCTTTGGTATCAGCTCCTCTTTTTTTCCTTCCCTCCCCCACCTTCCCACCCTCGAGAACTCTTAATAAATTATAAATTATTATTATTTTCATATCTTACATTGTCCACTGTCTCCCTTCACCGATGTTTCTGTTGTTCATCCCCCCTGGGAAGTGTGTTAAACATTGATGACTGTGATCAGTTCCCTGTTTCTCCCTCTTTGCACCCCACATTACCTCTACCCTCATGGTATCAACACTCCCATTACTGTTCCTGATGGGTTTATCTGTCCTGGATTCCATGTGTCGAGGGCTCTTATCTGTACCAGTTTACATGCTCTGGTCCAGCAGGATTTGTAAGGTAGAATTGGGGTCATTATACTTGGAGGGAGGAAGCATTAAAGAACTAGAGCAATGTTGTGTGTTTCCTTAGTACTATGGTGCACCCTAGCTGACTCGTTCCTCCCTTGTGATCCTTCTGTGAGGGGCGGTCCAATTGGGCTTTGGGTCTCCACTCCAACCCCCATCGCTTACATCAACATAGTTGTTTTGGGTCTTCTGATGCTTGATACCTGATCAGGTCAACACCTCATGATCGACATATTTAATTAATACTCCTACTAAAGCATTTCTATGACATTTTTTTCTTTGATTATATGATATTTTTATCTTTTACCTCTGTTGTTGTATGGTCTTGACCCATAGAGACCCTTTGTGCAAAATGAGGAAACACTGCCTGATTCTGCACCATTGTCACATTGTCACAATTATTCTTATGCTTGAGGTAATTC
>NW_022103920.1:36472908-36473836 GCF_000313985.2 Echinops telfairi
GGAGAATAGTTTCAAGAATCTCTGGTTTTCATGAAATAATTCTGAATGTATTTCCAGAAAAAGTTAAGAATATGAAAATGTAATGAACCATAGAGAAATCCATGGTGCCTGAAGAAATTTCAGTTTATCCTTAATATTTTTCTTGTCTCAGAAAACTCAATATCCTTTCCAATAAAAATATATTGTTATGAGATATTAGTTAATATTGAGTCCTAATCAAATCCTAATGAGGGATTTAGAAGTTTTTATTGCTTGCAAGCCTTCTGCTTTCTAATATTGGGCAGTCACTTAAAGTGACTTGGTTTGGAACAAAAATAAATAGAAGTTGACTAGAGCATGATTAAATAGCAGTGTGCTAATTGCATGCCATATAAAAATATATTGTGCTTAGTAGGATTTACTAATGTGCTTCATTTTAATTTCCAGCATACACACAAATGCATGTTCAAGTGATTACAATATACTAATAATTAGATAGTGGATCATTTAAATGATATCAAACACCATATAATGGTATTGTGTCATGAGACTCTGACTTATCCATACCACATTTTAATAACCTGCTACTTAGAAAGTAG
Source organism: Echinops telfairi (assembly GCF_000313985.2). Classification (NCBI taxonomy): domain Eukaryota; kingdom Metazoa; phylum Chordata; class Mammalia; order Afrosoricida; family Tenrecidae; genus Echinops; species Echinops telfairi. Next base: position 36,473,487 of record NW_022103920.1, read on the forward strand.
TCATGTTAATAAATTAATTTTAATCCTCTTTTAAAAGTTTTTACTCTTAATGAAAACAAAATATTCATTTATTTGAAGATGGCGACTGAGTAGCACAAACCAGAGGGCCTCTTCAGAAATCAGCCAAGGAGAGTTACTAAGAGGAAATTCAACACTTCTGGGTCGCAGAAGGAGCATCAGAAAGAGAAGAAGGTACAGATCCACAAGGTTTTGAGGGGCTAGGGGCTTTTGACTTACCACAGTGAAAGCTGGCTAGTGTCTAACCTTAGCCCTGTCACTGTGTCCAACGGAGCCAGGACCATTTGGAGCCTGTGCAGGGGGTTTTAATCTCAACACAGTCAAAGCTTTCT
>NW_022103920.1:36475608-36476690 GCF_000313985.2 Echinops telfairi
TTAAAGAAACCCAGCCTTACAGAAGATCCTTGTGCACCCAGTACGAGCAGAAGAACAGCACTCCCCAAGCAAAAATAAGAGACTGCCACATAGAACAACCCCACCCAGAACACAACAAAGAGAATAGAGCCCCCAAGATAGCAGTGGTTTAAGGACTGAAAGAAGTCAAGAATGAAACACACACACACGTGCATGTGTGCACGTGTGTATGTGCACACACAACACACTGATAAGAGAGCGAGGTATGAAAACACCCAACACAAAAGGTATAAGATGATATCACAGAGAACACAGATGGAGATATAACCCTGAATATCAATGGACTGAACTCAGGCATTAAAAGACTGAGCTAGTAGACTGGCTTAGAAAACACAACCCATCAATCTGCTGCCTACAGGAGACACATCTCAAGACTACAGAGAAAAATAGGCTGAGAATCAAAGGCTGGAGAAAAATATACCAATCAAACAGAAATTCAAAAAAGCAGGGGTTGCAATCCTAATCTCAGATAAATTTGTCCTCAAAGTGCAAACCATAAAAAGAGATAAAGAAGGAAACTATATAATGCTCAATGGAATGGTAGACAAAGAACCACTAAGCATTGTAAACATATATTCCCTGAACAAGAGCCCTGCTGAATATGTCAACCTAACACACGAAAAGATGAAAAAAGAAATCACAGCCTCAACAATTATAGTAGTTGACTTCAATACACCGCTCTCTGAGAAAGATAGATCACAGGGAAAGAAACTCAACAAGGAGGCTAGAGATCTAATCCTTACAATTAGGCAATTTGACCTGATAGATATCTACAGAGCTCTTCATCCAAATACAAAAATATCCACATTGTTTTCAAGCCCACATAGCACATATTCAAAGATAGACTACATGCTGGGGCATAAGGTGAATCTGCCTAAATTTAAGCCCATTGATATCACTTACCTCTCTTACCACTGCCATAAGGCTGCAAATCAATAAAAGGAAGATGAAAAAAAACAAGAGTAAACAATTGGAGGATGAATAATTTTCTATTGCAAAAGGAGTGTGTACTGACCTAGATCAGAGATGAAATTAGGAAATTT
>NW_022103920.1:36481368-36497000 GCF_000313985.2 Echinops telfairi
CCTCCCTGGGGGACAGACAACAGAAAAGTGGGTGAAGGGAGATGTTGGACAGTGTAAGACATGACAAAATCATAATAATTCACAAATTATCAAGGTTTTTTGAGGGAGGGTGGGGAAGGGAGGGGAAAAATGAGGAGCTGATACCCAGGGCTCAAGTAGAAAGAAAATGTTTTGCAAATGATGATGGCAACAAATGTACAAATGGGCTTGACACAATGGGTGGATGTATGGATTGTGATAAGATTTGTACAAGCCTTCAATAAAATGATTTTTAAAAAAAACTATTCAAGTGGTTGATACATGAAAACTAGCCCATTGCCACCTAGATGATTCTGACTCACAGCAATTCCATAGGCTAATGTGGAGCTAATATTGAAGATGAGAGACCAACTTAAACTCTTTCAGACTTTTCAAAATCTGACTGGGAGTCTGCCTTAAGAATATTTTATCTGTCACTCCTAATTTAAAACCTCTAGAATCACTAAGAAACCACTAGAAAGTACTAGTTACACCAAGTTAATTCTGACTCATTATGACTGGAGTAGAATTGTACTCTATAAAGTTTTCAAGGGTTGATTTTTTGGGGGGGAAGTAAATCACCAGTTCTTCCTTAAGGGGTTCCTCTGGGTAGATTTGACCTTTAAACTGTTGGTTAATAGCTGAGCATATTAACTGCACCACATAGTGATTCCTTGAAATTGCAAGAGAGACATTGATATATATGAAGATAGGTGGAAATGTGATCTCAAAGCACATATGCGTCCTTTTAGTGTTACAAATGGCTGGTCCATAAGAAATGAGAGCAGATCAGGTCTCTACCACAAAGAGTGAAGAAGCAGGCAGCCAGTTAGCATAAGAGTTTTATATCTGCTATTTTAATCTAGCAGATGACTCTGAAATAGGATTGCGAGTTAAATAAACAAACAAACCAGACTTTAAGAATGTTGTAGGTTCAATTATTTTTTGAATGTTTTATAAATTCTAACCTCTATGCTTGTGATTGAAATCTCGTTTGGGAATGAATTATCTTACTTATGAATTGTTAATTCAATGGTATCATTATAGGATATATCTTTTGATCTATAAAAGAGATTGAACAAGCCAGCTGAGAAAGATAATAAGCTAAGATGTTATTGCTGTTGTTGGTAGGTACCATCAAGTCAATTCCAACTCAGAGTAACCTTATCCACAACAAATAAGGTAAGATAGATGCTAAGACTGATGGAGATTTGCAAGGAATCAGGAAACATGCTGAGGCAATAACATCCTTTCCAGAGTCCACAGAGAGAAAGGCTTGTCCACCCTGGGCACTGTAAATACAGACTCCTATCTTCCCAAACTGCAAGAAAATAAATTTCTGTTTGTTGAAGCCATCCCATTATGAAATTTCTGTTATAGCAGCACTAGATAATCAAGACAAAGTATAATGGCAGTACACTTCTTTTTAGCTCTATTTAGCAGAACAGTTTTAAAAATGATGCCACACCTGCTAGTTGAACTTGGTATTTCACAAGAACACAAAATTAATTTATTTTAACATATTCATAAGAATATCAAGACATAATCTTTGAAGAAAGAGCACAAATGAATATTTAGTTGAGACTGAGTCAAAAAGTAGATTAAAAGAAATGAAATGTTAACCTTTAAATAAATTTTAAGTAAGTTGATATGAGATCCATGTACATTTTAGCATTTACATGTGTAATATGAAAATAATTATGTTTATTAAAATATTACTATGGCTATAATAAAATAGTGGCTCCAAGCAATTTATCTTACATCCTTTGGCTTGTATTCAAGGTCAGCAATCCATAGTCCATGGGTCAAGGCTGCTCACAAAATGATGCAGTAGGAGTTTATACTACATACAAAATAATAGATTCTGCCATGGATCCCCCATTCTGAGTGTCTGGATTGGAATTTTGACTCCCATTTTCTGGCTAAATGACCTGGAACAGCCTTTTTGCCCTGATTTCTGTGTGCTGCACACTGGGGTGAGGAGCGTCCTTGTTCCTTAGATGTATGAGTATTAACCTAGCCACATGGATAGCACTGGGACCATGGTTGACCAGTTGTAATTCACAGCCACCAAGATAGAGTCCAAAAATTACAAGGGAGCTTACCTAGAAGTAAAAAATACCACTTGAAATCCCTCTCCATAGTCTTGACAATGAAATGACCATAATAAATGGCAACACAAACAGAGAACAGTGGTATGAGTTAAGAGCTGCTTAGAAGTTTGACTCTACAGACTTCCCAAGTGTTGGAATGAGAGTTGTCATAAAATTATATAGGATCATTCACACATTCCTACGTTGGCCAACCAGGTTAGCAATTAGTATCAATTACTGTTATTGAAAACACAGTACACATTTTGGTGTTGTAGTTTAGAAAAGCATACACCAATTCAACAATTTCTACCTCTATCTTTTATTGAAAGTATTGAAATGGCAAAAGTTGTGTAACAGATACATTTACAACTGACAAAAAAGGAGAAAAAATCTGTACAAGCTGTTTATTCACATCAAGATATTAGTGACATTTGGGTTATTGTATGTGAGGTTTGGGATGATGATTTCATGGACATTCCAGGTAAGTGGCCCCATATTATTGAACCTTATTATTTTTGGGGGGGGGGCTCCCCCATCTTACTTAACCATATTAAATCCACTGCCTTCAAATCTATTTCAATGCATAGTGATGCTGTATATGGTTTTCAACATTCTAAATCTTTATGGGAACATAGCCTCATCTTCCTTCCATGGAAGGGCTTGTGGGATTGGTCCATCAACCTTTTGGGTTAGTAGTCAAAGACCTGTTCCACAGGGCTATTAGGGAGCTTAATGGTATGTCATTGTAGTGTTGATTCACCTCTCCCCAATGGGTAATGTTTACTGTTCCACTCCCTCTTCTAATTAAGTGCATAGAACCTGAATCTTAAAAGCTTACAAGTGGCCATTCAAGGAGTACCAACTAGTTTCTATTTATATGGAACACCAGAGGAATCAGGAAGAGTCAGGAAGATACAGCACGTGTGAAAATTGCCTCCGTGAGCAACTGCCTCCTTTGCCATACAAGATACCAGCAGAAATAACTGTTGCCTGGAAACCATCACTTCCTTTTTGATGTGTTTCTGATTCACTCAAACCAACTTATTCCACATCAACTTCTGACATCATTGCTAATATCAGTTGGATCATGGATAAAAGCAGAAAATACTAGAAAGATAATTACTTGTGTTTTCTTAACTATGCAAAGGTAAATACCCATAGATCCTAACTAACTATGGGTACTATGAGAAGAATACTTCATTGTGCTCATATGGAACCTATACATGGACCAAGAGGTAGGCATTGAAATAGAATAAGGGAATAAAGAAGACCGAAGAAGAAGCTATGCATTTGAATTACTGTGCTAACAAAGAATACTGAAAGTACTATGGGCTGCCAAAATAACAAACAAATCTATCTGGGAAGTAGGACAGTCATAATGTTCCCTGGAATCAAAGATGGTGAGACTTCATCTCATGTACTTTGGACATGTAATCTGGAAAGACCAGACTCTGGAACAGAACATCATGCCTAGTAGAAGGGCAGCAAAAAAAGAGGAAGACTGTAGATGAGATGGGTTGACATAAGAAATGCAAAAATGATCTCAACCTTAATTGTGAGGATGGCAAAGGACCAAGTAGTATTTCATTATATTGTACATAGGGTCTCTATGATTAGGAACTGGCTTTACTGTACCAAATAACAACAACAACCAACCGGCAAATAATCAATCTCTAAAATTCTATTATTCTCCAAATTTCTAACTGCCCTATAAATCTCTTTTGAACTAGATAGCTTCTTGGCACCTTGACACATCATTCTTAATACCTCATTTATTACTTTATCATCAGTGGCACCCACTACCTCCTCATAAATTCTCTTTCTTTATTATTGGAAAGCCAGAAATCTAGATTTTCCTCTTGGTCTCAACATACAAATTAGTCTGATGGTATTGCATAGTAACCACTTGTTGTTGTTGTTACATGTTGTTGACTTAATTTCAACTTACAGTGACCCAATGTAATAGAGCAGAACTGCCCCATAGAGTTTTCAGACCACAATCTCATGAGAGCAGAGCAGTCTTTCTCCTAAAGAGTCAGTGGCTGTATTTAAACCTCCAACTTTGCTTTTCTTTTTTTTTTTCGTGATCGAAGTGAGTTTTATGAGGGTTAGAAGAAGTTTCAGGTTTACACGGCAGCCAAGGGGCTCCTCCCGGACATGCGGCCTGGCTGGAAGCGGCTCAGCGTCCCGCAAAGCATCACAGAGCTCTCTGCGCCTAAGTTCTCCAACCTCCAACTTTTCAATTTGTAGCCAAGAACTTCACTATTGCAGCATATTTCCAATCCATGGCCTCCTTCCCATCCAAATAGTAGAGATTACAAAACAAATTTTAATCTTTCTCCATTTGAATTATCTAATTAAAGTATTTCAATGACTGTTCATTGAAAATAGAATGAAGTCTAAACATCTTGATTTTTCACCCATTAATTGTCACCAGACATCATATCAAGCTCACCTCCAAATGCCTTCCATTGTTATATCTGATATTCAGACATCTTAAATCCAGTCACCTAATACATAAGATCTTTCATGACTCTAGGCTACTTTCTGTGTAACAAGAATCTTTCCTTTCTAATGTCCTGTTTTTGAGCCCAAATAAATATTTCATAACACCCATCTTAAATATCTTCTACTTAATAAAGGCTTTCTCTTGTCCTTGGACGAGACATTCCACCACTTTCCTTACCATCCATAGTCTCGTACTCATATTCATAGCATTTTCCTTTCCATGGTATCATGACCAACCGACACTCATTGCCATTAAATCAATTCTGACTCATAGCAACCCGATGGACAGAGTATATATGCCCTTGTGGGTTTGGGAAGCTATAAATCTTTATGGGAACAGAGAACCTCAACTTTCTCTTATAGAGCCACGGTTAAGTTGAAACAGTTAATCTTGTGGTTAGCAGCCCAACGTGTAGCCCACTATATCACTAGGGCTCCTTTCCATATTATGCAGTTATATATTTACATATCTATCTTCTATACTCAATTACAGACTGCTTGAGAGCAGACATGATTCTTCTACATAGTACATGCATTCAGTAAGCTCTAAAGAAGTACGTGCGGGTTCAAAGACTGGAAATAACTTGGACTGATGGCCATCCTATGTTTGCAAGTTAGAACTATCCCACAGGGCTTTCCCCGTGTAACCCTTTGATGATGGCTTACCAGACTGATGTCCTTTGGGTGTGTTCAAACAGCCAACCTTGTGATAAGCACCTGAGCATTTAGTCATTTGAGCCACCTAGACCAAAAGTGCATTTATTTAAAACTGCAGGACTTGTTTTATAAAGCTACTTTATATTCCCTTACATCAAGATTATTTTACTAAACAAACTAATAATCCCTATTAAGTTGATTTACCTCAAAAACAATAACCTTTCTTCAATCTTTTTTCTCAAAGTTAAAAGCCAGTTTAATGAACTAACATTTTAATTCTATATTAGTTGTGTTGCTTCTTTCTCCTACACTTCTTCATATCACTATACTAAAGTTAAAAACTAGTTTAGTGTATACATTAATTAGGTCATTGATAGCTTCATTCTTATCAATTTTTATTTAGACCTAGTAAACATGAGCTAAAACAAGATTAACAATAGGAAAAAATTGACTTAACTACATTTTTAATTAAATTCTTTAAAATAATAAATTGTAATTCATCATCATATGATTCTAATAATACTGGCTATTGGGTTATTCTAATAACATAAGAATTACAAATTTTATTAAAGTATGCAATTTAACACTATTATTTTCCTAGTTTCATTCATGGGGAACTGGATAAACATATTTCCCATTAAATCCAGAATGGGACTTATGTATTTTCACCCATGAGACAGCAATGTATTATGTAACAAATTAATTAAACTCATTTGTACAAAAGAAGCCCTTGTTAATCACATCCAAAGATGCAACATTTTAAAAGTTCACTCTGGATTAAGAAAAGATGAATTTTATGAGCATAAAACTTATAACATGATATTGCTAATACGGTCTGTAGCATATCATTTCAGATTCCTTTATCAATTATTTTTATGATTCATCAGCAATTTATTAAGTGATACAAATATAAAAAATATGCATAAAAATACAATGATTGAATAATTACAATGTGATGAGTTATGAAGGGTTGTAATACATCAATAGTACATCGGAAAGTGAGCCCCAGTCTGATCCAAAGAGATGAGAAAGACCAAGCAAGGAAAGAGCATTCCAATCCATTTCAAAGAACAACTCGGAATTTGCCGTACTTGATGAACTCCAAGACACTTTCTTAGCTCATAATTTTCTGAAATTAATGCTTGCTACATTAAAATAATTTATCCCTTGGAGAACTTAATTTTATCCTCTATGTAGAACAAGGTGAAGCAACCTGTAAATGTGAACATCAGATTTCATATAAGTTTTCGCTAATTTTCTTCCTCCCGAGTATGTTCCTGTTTTATCACAGCAACCTTGATTAAAACAATGTCCTCATGAATCCTGTGATTTTTATTAAGGCAGTTGATAATTTCAAAATGAAGCATCCCCTTCCCCAAAGTGTATTCACTACAATACACCATAAATTATGTTAAATTTACCATTTAAAAGCATAGAAATATAATTAGTGTGTTTATCATATCCACTAAAATATGCAATTAGTATCACTAACATTTTATAAGAGAAAGGAAAATATTAAAAAAACCATAATACAGACTAAAAAAAAAAAAGAAAAGCAACACAAAACTTCCCAATGTTTTAGCACCATTCATAGGGAATGTTGCACTCTGTTTTTTGTGTGTTTTAAAATTATGTTAAATTACAGAAAATGACTGATTTCTTCACAAAAGAGAATCTGTATGTAAATAGCTATATGTTTTACTGTTTTTATGTTTTTGTCAAGTTGAAAATAAACGCATGCTAATTCCATCTTTTAAAATTTAATTATTATAGAATCATTGAAATATGGATAGTACTGTACATAAAATATAAATAAGAAAATTAAGATTTCTCTTTTTATCAGTTTTCAGATCTGATATTACTGATAGCTACTTCAATACCGCACTTTCAATGGGCTTTTGAAGGAATATATAAACATCAGATGAAATGAAATGATTACCTTCCTTTTATTTCTTTATTCCAAGAAACTGCATTATATGAAAAAGAAGGTGGCATCAGTATTGGAAGAAAATTATTAACAGAGTGCAATATGCTGATGACATCGCCTTGTTTGCTATTCTAATGAAGATCACATATTACAGAATTAAGAATGGATTACATCTCAACATTAAAAATAAATCCTCACAACTAGTCCAATAAGCAACATCCTGAAAAACAGAGAAAAGGTTGAAGTTGTCAAGCATTTCATTTTATTTGGATCCACAATCAACATGCACAAAAGCAGCAGTCCAGAAATCAAACCACATATTGCGTTGGGAAAATCTCCTACGAAAAGCACCTCTTTCCATGTGAAAAACCAGATACATCACCCAGAAGGTGAAGAGGCACCTGACTCAGGCGAGGGTACTTCCAATGACCTCAAATATTTTAAAGGCAGCCTCGTGGTTTAGCAGTTACTCACTCGGCTGCTAATTGCAAGGTCAGCCGTTTGAAACCACCAGCTCTCCTCACAGAAAGATCAGCCTCTCCACTCCTGTAAAAGTTGTGGTCTCCGTCAGAAACCCACAGAGGCAGTTCTGTCGTGTCCATGCGGCCGTGCACTGGACCTGATGTGATAATAGTGTGTGAGAGCTGGACAACGAATAAGGAAGACTGCTGGAAAATGATGCCCTTAAGTTACGCTGTTGGGGAAGAATATTGCATATAAGATGGACTGCCAATGAATGAACACATGTGTATTATAAATACAACCTCAGTGCTCCAAAATAGTATCAATTTTGAAGGTGAGGAAGTACCTGGCGGCGTTTCGTTCTGTGAAGCGCAGCATTACTGAGTGGGAACCAACTCAAAGGCATTTTACAACAGGGACAAGATTGTAAAACTGAACTTTGCGTAAATACAGTGTAATTTTAATAGAATTTCTTAAAAGTACAGTTAATGTGCTGAAAGATTTGGGGTAATTGATTTTATAATCAATATTTTCTTTTGCACTCCAATTATTTACTTTATTATGCCAAGCTGTGGAATTGCATTAAAGTTACAACTGCCATAGTCCCCTGGCTGGTTGAATCTCACACACAGGAGTTAATCATTTCACATATCATTTTATTTTATATTCTATCTCCAGATATTAATTCTCTCTTTATTTTGGAAAGACTCAATAGATTGACAAAATTAAAAGCTTAAACTTTTCTATCTTCATGTGTAAAATCAAAAATATTTTCTTTGGCTGAGGAAAGAACATTGTACCTAATCAAGACATTCAGATCTGCACCATATCACCTCCTTCTAGCGCTTTCATATCAACGTTTCTTTACCAATGAATATTCAAAACAGGGTAATTCAGTTTATTAATATTATTTAAAGTAATTGTGTCTACTTTCAAAATGTATCGTGATTCTGATTTGATGAAATGTAAATTCTATTTTGATGTGGAGGCAAGTTTTACGCTGTAGTGAAAGAAGCCTACATGTCACTCTGTGTTATAGGCGTTACAAGCGGGGCTGCGAACCCTAAGGTTGAAGTTCTCGTCTAGAGGTCCATTCCCATCAAGAAGTGTAGCCTCAGCAAGCTGCAATGGCAGTCTATACTTCGGTCATATGGTCTCCATACGTTAGACTTCACTAGAAGGCCGTGAGTTTTTCATCTATTTTGAGAAATGATTTTATTGACTGAGCTAAAATATCTTCATATCTCCAATGCCAGTATATTGTATCCCATTTAAATCAGCTGGATGATCCCAATGCTGAATTAATTAGTCCCTTAAGGCTTATAGCAAAGAGAAAATCAATTGTTTATATCATTTAAAAATATCATTTAAAATGCATCAAGTGCAATGTATCAGAATGTATAGAGGTTAAAAATTTTGAGACACAAGAGTTTTGTCTAAAAAATAATGGGACATATTGCAACACATCATTTTTTTCAATGAAAAGGCTTTTATTTTATTCCTTATATAGAAAATCTAAAACTGTGATTAAACTAAAACCATGATTGGGTTTTAATAAACCAAAACCAAACTCACTGCCATCAAGTCAATACTGACTCGTTTTCAAGACTACAGCTGTTTATAGGTGTAGAAAGCCCAGTCTTTCTCCAAAAGCTGCTTGTGGTTTCGAACTGCCAACCCTGCGGTTCATAGCCCAACTTACAACCGCTACATCACCTAGGCACACTAGGTTTCAATAGCGCCAAGTAAATTCTGTAAATAATAGTAAATCTTCAAATGTCAGAATTTTGATTAAAAATCCCAATTATGTATTACTTAACTTTCATTCAGAAATTAAGAGTTTAAGACATAGTGGTGACAAGTTGGGCTGCTAATCTCAAGATCAGCAGTTTGAAACCACCAGCTGCTCCATGGGAGAAAGAGGAAGCTTTCTACTCCAGTATTGAGTTCTAGTCTCATTATGGGAGAAATCCAGATGGGCAGATAGACCTTGCCTGTAGGGTTGCTATGAGTTAAAATAGACTGTGCTTTTTTGTTTGTTTGTTTATTGTTTTGAAGAGAGAACATACCCCAAACTGCCCACAACTAATGGTCACTTAAAAGGCTAATTGACTTGAAATCCTTTGGGAAATCAGAGGTGTTCTGGGGAGGATTTCTGGAATCCCATTTGCATCTGTGCTTTCTACTTCTATGGGAAAATATGAGGAGGCATTTCATGCTGTTGCTATGTCACAGGAGATAACAGAAGTAATAATGTTTCCGAGAGTTAAGACAGACACTTTGCAGGGTCAACATCAGGAAGTATAGCAAAGAGAATGTTAACCATGGTCTAATATCTGTTCATGACATATTGTGTCCTAAGTATCACCAAGTCTGTACCAACGCATAGCAAGCCTATGTACAGCAGAATGACACACTGCCTGGCCGGCCCGAAGCCCTCCTTATCATATCGTTAGGTTTGAGCCCATGGTTACGGTAACTGCTTCAATTCATCTTGTCAAAGGCCTTCCTCTTTTTTACTGCCCTTCTACTTGACTGAATATAATGCTCTTTTCCAGCATACTGAGTTTTTGATGGGTTGAACAAAAGGCTTTCTCAAGAGGTGGAAATACAATTATGGGGATGTATTAGCTAAACTAACAAGTTAGGAAGACTTGGGATACAGTGCTCCCAGTCAGGAGTGCCTCTTCTTAGCCATGCCTGGAGGCAACGTTTCTCTGGCTCCCATAGTCTTACCCACTCAGCCTTTTTTCTCTGTCCTGCTCAAGCAAGCATTGCAAAGCTCCTTCTGTTTTACTAATAAATGACGAAAGGGAACACAACTCTATCATTAGGCTCAGGCCAAAGGACCTTGGCAGCTCTGTGTGTCAGCAAACCTGATCCCCTCTGATTGAGGCTAGAGGCACCCAAATCAGCAAACAAGCCCCGAGATGCTCAGCTTTCTTGTGCCATGGCCTGGAAAGCCTGCCGATCTGTCTCATGCCCTGGTTTTTGGTTCTGCTGCATCTGTTGCCTCTGCTTAGCTGCCTTATCTTTGGGATCACATTCCTATGTCTCCTGGATCAAGCAGATTCCGTTTGCAGCAATCTTGGAGTCCAGAATATGCACACCACCCTTGGCCCTTGCTTTTTGATGGTAGTGAGATGCTTGAATTCCTGCTTCAGAGATAGGACATTTAAACCCAGCAAGATGGTAAAACTGACCATCTCCACATTTGAGTTCCCTACACTGTATTTGCATGGTTTCATCCAGTCATTTGGTGGGAATTACAAAGATTAGGGCTGGAAGAGCTTCAGTAGATGATCCCACTGCACGAGTAAGTCCCGAATGACTTGGCTCATTTCATTATCATAAACCCTCAGTTGCAGATATGGTCTGGACCCTCATCAAAGACATTTCAATCATCTGGGAAATTCTGAGATATTAAGGGTTTTCCCCTCAGGAATCAGAATAAAGACCATATTCTTTGGGCATATATTTAAACTCTCCATAGTCCAACCACAGACTCTGTGTGGTCGGCTGGGTTCTCAAGAGAAGCAAAATGAGTGACACATATAGAGAAAGATAGATACAGTTATAGCAAGAAAATGACTCCCATAGCTGTATAAGCAAGACCAAATTGAATCCAGACAGCTATCAAGTCCATGGTTGAGATGTTAAACTTCAGGCAGCTTTCATCAGGGAACCAAAGCACCCAAGATCAGCAAGAACACCACAGGCTGGTGGATCAGAGGTGGAGAAATCCAAAGTCAGGCTTGTGACTCCAGAGGTAACTGAATCAAAGGCTATCAGGTCAGATGACAGTCTGTTGATGGTTCCCAGAATCTGCTGGAAATGTGACAGGCTGTTGGCTGAAGTTGAAAGAACTTAAAATTGATGTGTCAAACACAGAATCCAGACCCAGTAAAAAGCAATCAAATTTTCCGACAGTGTCCACTTATATAGGAATTGGGTCACATGGCCTCAAGGACATGTCCTCTCGGTTCCTTAAGGTCTGTGCCCCAAGTGAGGGGGTTGCATTACAACCTACTCTTCTCACAACTGTTCTCCTCAGATCCCATTGTGGAGTTTATTACGTTGTTAGGTCCTAACATGGAGGATTACTAGATCTTTACTGCCAAACCACTAGGAGTCCAGGCCCAGCCAAGTTGACACACAACCTAATTATAACACCTTGTTTAATCAATAAAAAAATGGATCAAAATGAAAAACTTTTGTGAAGCTGCAGGAAATCTGAAATTTTAATAAATGATCCCACAAAGATTTGCATTTTTATTATTGAAAACACACTTAAACTTTATAGAAATCCATCAAGCTCACCTAATAACACAGTTAAAATAGCCCACTATGAATAATTCATTACTTTTTCCTCACACTGATCATCACACTTTAGCACTGGTATCACTGATGCCTTCTAATTTTTACTTGCCTCACTACACTTTAAAAGTGTGACATCAACGTTTGTTCATTTCTTTGTGAGACATTTAACAGCTTCTTTGTGAGAAAGATGCAAATAATTTTTAACACAGAAATACAAGATGTGTATAGGAGAATAATATGTGGAGGAGATGGGGAGAGAGATTCCATTGCATACTTCTTTAAGCCTAAAGCTGTTCTAAAACCTAAGGGTCATTATAATGAAACCAAGTGCACTCATTCTTTCTATCTGGAATTCAAACATTCTACTCACAAATCACTTCTTTCCATTTTGAACTTTTAATTATGTACTATTGTTAATTAAAGTGCTCATAGACAACATTTTAAAGGCTACCCAGTCTTTCTTATCTCTGAAAACTTTTCATTATATTGCTATTTTTCCACACCACTAATATAGAAACATGCATCATTTTCAAATAGGAAATTAAATTTAAAAAATCCTGAAATTAAATAATTAATTTTATATCTGCACTAAGATAAAATCTGAAGACTGATTTATCAGGGGCTGAAGTAATGATAAAGATGGAAAACTAAATCTCTTGCATGCCATTTATCTATTTTTGAAATCATGATAATGACTTCCCTTCAAAGTCAAAGTTTTCATGGTTCATAGTACACCTTAAATTCAGATTATAATTCTGCTGCAATTCTTGACAGCTGTAAAACCATTTCTACATAGAATTGATTTGATGGATAACATATTTCATTGTCGATCATATGAAGGGGCTTCAAAATTTTGTACAGGAATGGATTAAAAAATGGATTTTGTTTACAAAAGTTTTGATGACATCATATTGTCTTTTATTACTATACCTGGATACTTCCAACTCATTTCTTCTTCCTGTTGTAATTTCTTAGAGACACTACTTATATTTGTAAAGTCCTGGGTCAAAAGCAGTACTGCCATAATAACAAGTATTTAGATCAAAAGCATTAGCACAAAGCGAGCACGTGTTCTTGTTTTCATCCTAGACCCAGAGTTCTAACCATAACCACCTCAGCATCTACCTCATCACCAACCCCAGGCCTTGCAACATGAATTCAGAAAACATTTTTTAAAATTAGTATGACTTGTGAATTATAAAACTGACTTGCTCAGTAAATCTTTACCCAAATCACAATTTTAAAATTTTAAATAAAAATTTAAACATGAGTTTCCATATTAAAACTGAACAGGATTCCAAACACAGGGAAGCAAACAAAAAAACCAGGGTGGAGACAAAGTGGTATCTCCTACACCACGTATGAGAGACCAAGTGGTACCTCCTACACCACGTATGAGAGACAATGTGGTACATCCTACACCACGTATGAGAGACAATGTGGTACCTCCTACACTACGTATGAGGCAAAGGGGTACCTCCTACACCACGTATGAGAGACAAAGTGGTTTCTCCTACACCGTGTTCATGCAGAGCACAAGTTAAGAATCCTTCTCTGCCTCTGAATATAACTCTACTCTTTCCTCTAACCCAGTTTACAAAATAAAATAAATTTAGTAAGTAAGAAAATAAACATAAAATAGTAAATCTTCTGGGTAACAAGTTAAAAACACTACACAAATTTTCCCTACATTTCTTGGACTGGATGGAAAATTGAGAAGTCTTTCTAATGCCTTGTCAGTGTCACATTTACTAAAAATCAGTCTATTGTACTTACATTTCAGGAATACAAAAGATTGCCTTTTTCACTCTACATGATTCTAGGTTTTTTGTTGTTATTTTGTTTTTTTAATGTAATTGTGAGATGGATTCTGTATTAAATTAATTACTATTTTCTCTTTCCCTGTGATCAAATTAAATTAAGGAATAGTAACTAATATATATTAAAGGTTTTGAGGGAGAATTTTGCTTAGAAATCTAAGCAGTTGTCATCCGAAATTCCAATCACAATAATTTGACTCAATCACACCGAGTTCATCTTCAGAACCAAAGATTAAATTAGTATATAGGAGAGATGAGTAATTGAAACCATTAATTTACTTCTTTTTATGATTTCATAATACAATTTTGACTATTTGCAAACATGTTCATAATCAGCATTTTAAAAATCTTTTTATCTCTCTAATGATAATCATCTGTTTGTACTTGGCCACACACACACAGGCAAAGCAAACTCAAAAAACCAAATTCATTGCCATCAAGAGTATTCTGACAGTGACCTTCTAGGACAGAGTAGAACAGCTTGCATGAGTCTCCATGGCTATAAATCTCTAACAGAGCAGAAAGTCTCATCTGTCTCCAGCAAAGTGTCTGGTGAGTTTGAGCTACTCAGCTTGAAGCTAGCAGTCCAATTCATTATCCATTATGGGGCTCCCTAATGAACAAGATCTTACCCCAAATTCCAGCACTTCAAACTTTGGATATCGTTAACTAAAAAGCAATCGTGGATCATGACATATTGGTACCTAGAAATAACCTATTGCAAACACATATGATCATAATATTAAAACCCCAAATTCAAACCCATTCCTATTGAACCATTTCTAACTCATAGTATAGTATTTTAGCACTTTAGAAATTATAATAAGGAAATGATCCTTCTGGGTTTTTTAACTTTTGGGACTCTGAAAGATATTTTATATTTTTTAATGTTTATTGAATAAAAGACAGCTAATAAGTTTTAATCTTATATACCTATTGTGTTACAAAACACTTAGTATCCAGAGTTATAAATATTGATGAATGGAGATAAAGAAATGGGGTAAATATGCCATCTTGGATAACAGATACTGAATTATAAATTTATTTTTTCAAATAAGTTTGGAAAACAATGTTTCTTTATAATATGTATTGTGCCTTTACTATATCAATATAACTTACGACTCTCAAGAGAGCTTTCTCTCATGCAATACTTTCTAAATGTATTTGATAGAAAACTGCTTTTTGAAAGGCTGTCTGAAAGTCAAGAGCTAGCTGTACATGCTTTTGGAAATTTTCTCATCTGCTGTGCTATTTGCATTTGGTCATGAAAACTACACTCTTTAATAGATAACATTCACTCTATTAATCAGTAGTCTTCCAAAAACTAAACTTCCGGCCATTGCGTTGATGCCTATTCATAATGGCCCCATGGGACAATGGGGGCTGCCCCAGTGAGTTTCCAAGAGCATGACTCTTCAAGGGAGTAGACAGTCTCCTCTTTCTCACTCGAAGTGATTGGTGGCGTTTTCTCCATTTATCGGGATGTTACCCACTGGCTGTTTCTGCAAGTTTCTGACTTTGCAGTTAGCAGACACACTTGTAACCACTATGGCTACCAATCTTCTTGTGGTGGTTGTTGTTGTTTGGTGCCATCGAGGCCATTCCAGCCCACAGCAACCCTATCCACCACGGAACAAAACACTGCACAGTCCTATGCCACCCTCACAATTGTTCCTATGCCTGAACCCATTGATGCAGTCACCGTGCCAATCCCCCTCGGAGTGCCATCTTCATTTCATCATCCCTCCATTTTACCACACACGATGGTCCTTCTCAGCGACTGGTGTCTGCTGACACTATGTCCAAAGTCTTGCCAACCTTCGCTCG
>NW_022103920.1:36498747-36499915 GCF_000313985.2 Echinops telfairi
ATTCTTCGTCGGTCTTCCTTCTTCGATGTCCAAATTTCACATACATATGATGCAATAAAAAATACCATGACTTGAGTCAGGCACACCTTGGCTCTCAAAGTAAAATCCTTGCTCTTCAATACTCAGAAGAGGTCTTGTGCAGCAGATTTACCTAGTATAATTGTTTTTTATTGTCCATCTACTGCTGCCATGAGCACTGTTTGTGGATCCAAGCAAGATCAATCTCCCTGACAATGTCAACCTTTTCTCCATTGATCATGATGTCACCCATTGGGTGTGAGAATTCTGGTCTTCTTTACATCAAGTTGAAATTTGTACTGAAGGCTACAATCCTTGACCATCATAATCAAGTGCTTTAATTCCTTCTCATTTTCAGTAGGCATAGTTGTGTCTTTTGTTTGTTAGTTGTTAGTAAGCCTTCTTCCAATACTGATGCCTCACTGTTCTTCATATAATACAGCTTCTCAGATGATTTTCTCAGAATATCGATGGAACAAGTATGGTGAGAGGGTACAATTCTTGTGCACACCTTTCTTGATTTTAAACCATGCAGTGTTCCCTTGTCCTGTTTGCACAACTGCCTCTTGTTCTATGTACAAGTTTCAAATGAGTGCAATGGAGTGTTCCAGAATTTCTAATAACCACTTTTTAACTACAGTCAAATGACTTTGCATAGTCAGTAAAACACAAGTAAAACACTTTCTGTTTTTCTCGGCTTTAAGTCAAGATCCATATGATATGAGCAATGATATCCCTTCTTCCACATCCTCTTCTGAATTGAGCATGAACTGGCAGTTTCCTGTCAATACAATGCTGCAACCATTGTTGGATGATCTTAAGGGAACTATCAATGTGCAATATAAATGATATTGTTCTATATTTGGAGCCTTCTGTTGGGTCACCTTTCTTTGGAATTGGCATTAAATATGGATCTCTTTTTTATCAGTTGACCAGGTAGTCAACTATTTACTGGCATAGATGAGTGACTACATCCAGTGTTTCCTCAGCTTTCTGAAACATTTTAATGAAACATTTCATCAATTCCCGGAGCCTTGATTTTGGCTAAGGCATTCAGTGTAGTTTGAGCTTCTTCCTTCAGCACTATTGCCTCCTGTTCATATGCTCCCTCCTGAAATGGTAGACTGTCAACTAGCTCTTTGTGGTACAG
>NW_022103920.1:36501334-36518096 GCF_000313985.2 Echinops telfairi
TGAGGATTTTGGTCTTCTTTACATTGAGTCAAAATCCATACTGAAGGCTACAATCTTTGATCTTCACCAAGTGCTTTAATTCTTCCTCATTTTCAGCAAGCAAAGTTGTGTCACTTGCATATCACTGGATTGTACTCAGCCTTCCTCCAATCCGGATGACACATTCTTCTTCATATAATCCAGTTTCTCTGATGATTTGTTCAGTATAGAGACTGCATGCACACCTGTCCTCATTTTAAACCATGCAGTATAACATTGTTTTATGGGTATAGTTGCCTCGAGAGCATAATGAAGCCCCTGGAATTCTCATTCTTCGCAAGCTTACCCACATTTTATTATGGTCCACACAGTATAGTGCCATTTATTTTATAGCCAGTGAAACACAGTAAATATATTTCTGGTATTCTCTGTTTTGAGCCAAGATCCATTTAACATCAGCAATGATATCCCTTTGTCCAAGTGCACTTCTGAATCCTGCTGGAACTTCTGGCAGTTCCCTGTCAATGTACTTTTACAGCCATTGTTTGATGATCTTAAGAAAAACTTTACTTTTGTATAGTATCAATGATATTTTTCTATAGTTTGAGCATTCTGTTGGTTCACCTTTTTTGGCATGGGTACAAATTTGGATCTCTTCCAGTCAAATGGCCAAGTCGCTGTCTTCCAAATGTCCTGGAATAGAAGAGTGAGTACTTCCTGGGCATCTTCGGTTTGCTGATACATTTAAATTAGTATCCCTGCAATTCCCGGAGTCTTGTTTTTGGCTAATGCATTCAGTGCTGTTTGAACTTCTTTCAGGGTCACTGATTCATAAAAATATGCTAACGTCTGAGATGATGGAAGATTGACTAGTTATTTTTGGTACAGTTACTCTGTGTATTCTTTTCATCTTCTCTTGATGCTTCCTGCATCAGTCCATATTTTGCCCACAGACTCTGCAATTTGAGGCTTGAAATTTTCTTGAGGTATGTCAGCTTAAGATATGCTTAGTGTTTTTTCCCTTTTGGTTTTCTAATTTTAGGTCCTTGCACATTTCATTACAATGGTTGACTTTGTCTTCTCAAACTGCCCTTTTGAGATGTTCTCAAAATTCAGGTGGAATAGACTCAAGGTCATATTTTGGCTCCCGTAGACTTGTTTTAATTTTCTCCAGCTTAATTTTGAATATGAGCAATTGATGGTCTGTTCTGCACTTGTCTCCTGGCCTTGTTTTTGCTGCTAATATTGAGCTCCTCATCGTGTTTTCCCACCGATGTAGTCAATTTGATTTCTATGTATTCCACCTTCTGGAAGTCCATGTTTATAGTTCCCTTATGTGTTGCTGAAAAAAGATTTCTGCTTTGAACAAATCGCTGGTTGTGTAAAAGTCTATCATGCAATCTCCATCTTCATTTCTAGCATTCAGTCCACCTTTTCAGACGACTTTTCCTTCCTCTTTGCTTCCAGCTTTGGTATTTCAATCACCAATAACTATTGATGTATCTTGGTAGCATGCTTTATCAATTTCTGACTAAATTCACTGGTAGAATTCTTCCATTTCTTCCTTACGAGCTTTTGTGGTTGGTCCAAATGATGAATAATAGTTGTATTGATTGGATTTCCTTAAGGGCAGAGAGTCTGATCTATCCACAGATAGCATTGTACTGATGGATTTAGTAAGATCTTTTCTGACAATGAATGCCACGGCATTCTCTTGATTGTATTATATCTGGCATAGTAAATCATATGATTATCTGATTCAAAATGGCCAATAGCAATCCATTCAGCCGAGGAATGCCTATGATACTAATTTTTATGCATTCCATTTCCTTTTCGACCTCTTTTCATTTTTCTAAATTGATACTTTGCATATTACAAGTTCAAATCATTGGAAGGTTTATGCAGCTCCTTCTCCTTGCCTTGAGTCCTTCCCTATCAGCAAATGAAGACCCCATATGCTGCACGCTCACAGACTTTACCTGACTCATGTCACCAAGTCTCTCCCCCCTCCAAGGAAGCAGCTACTCTTCAGTATCTTTTCCTCTGACCTGAGAGGCCCCCCTGCTGGCAGCATCTCCCACAATGCTCTGGTTCCTTTGTTTAGGCCCTCAGAATCTGACAGTACTTCAAAGTTATGCATAACATTTTCAGAGGCTTCTTCCTCCAAAGTGGGGAGTCGGGCCCCTTCTTCATTACGAAAACCATAACAACATTTGTTGAGTTAAAGGCACAGGTGGAAAGCTTTCACATAGTTACAAAGATAATTAGATCTGAAGCCAATTCAAAAGTTATAATTGAATATTAAAACAGTTGATGAAAATGTTAAAAGTAAAAAATATCAAGAGGAAAGAAAACAAAAAATAAATAACAATAACCTTAACAATAGAAACAGACTTCAAAAGCTATGTGGAAAAGGGTGGGGAGAAGGAAAGTGAAGGGGTTGGGGATTGTCATTTCAACATATGATCCAAATATTAAAAGTTGTGATTAATTGTACAGGATAAAGAAGTAATTATTATTGTAGTTTTCAAAAAGATCCTCATAACATGCATCAGATAAAATTGCCCAAAAGAGCAGAAAATGAAAAAGGAAATAAAACTGTCTTACTAGTTATGAAAATCATAAAATTGTGGCAGACAAGTTCTCTCTATTGTAAAGGAATTCTAAGAAATAAAAATAAAATAATCCAACCATGCTAATAAGTATAAACCAAAAAACTCACTGCTATGATTCCAACTCATAGAAATGCTATAGGAAAGAATATAACTGCATTGTGGGTTTCTGAAACTACAAATCTTTGCAAGAGCATAAAGCCTCATCTTTCTCCTGAAGAGTAGGTTCGAACCGCGGCCCTCATGGGTATCAGGCCCACATGTAAACCACTATGCCACCAGGAATCCTTGCCATTAATTAGAGTAAAGATATCCAATGAAACAACTGAGGTTATCTGAATGAATTTCTAAGAAATAAAAGAAAGAAGATCAAACTCCAGCTAATTAATAGGAGATACATTTTAAAATATAAAGACTCATATTAGTTAAAAGGAAAAGGATGGTAAATAGACACAACAAATATTTACCAAGAGAAATCTGGTGTCTGAATTAAATAAGAAAAAAACGAACAAATTTCAATTGTAGAAAGAAGTGTTACCAGAATTATGGTTGACATTTCATTAAAGACTAAAGGATGAATTTACGCAGAAACAAAAGTAGCAATTTGAAATGCTAATGTAAATTCTGTAGCTTCTAATTCACCTTGAAAGACTTTAAACTTCAGCAAGTTTCAGAACCACGCAAGCCCTGGCAGTATATTTCATCAAGGAGAGAGTCACCCCTGTGTTCAAGAAGCAGAAAGCTATTTGACATAATCTGTCCTAGTTCTTGAAGTGGGTTTTGTCAGTTTGATTGTGAGTTCTGACTCTGCTGTAACAGAGCATAGGTGTTTGGGACAGTCAGATGGTGATAGGGAAGTTAAAAAAACAACAACTAAATAAAGGTACTTAGCCTTATTTGAAATGACCATCTGCTGCTATCAAAATTAGCTGTGAGCGCTGCTTCAAACGAATGCCTAACTTCAAAAGTTCTGCAACCGGTGCGACAGCAGTGTCGTTGCTTCGAGGCACCTTGCAGGGACAACTGCGTGAACAGCTCCATCCTTCTCCTAATTTGTATTATGTTTGAACCCAGGGTGGTGGGAGCCTCTATTGTCAAACCATCTTGGTTAAGATCTTCCTCTTTTTCCATGTCCCTCTATTCTTCCAAGCATGTTCTCCTTTCCTAGGGATTAGTCTCTCCTTGATAACCTGCTCTAAGTACTGAAAGGAGGTCTCCCAATCCTGGCTTCCAAGAAAGATTCTGGCTGGCCCTCCTCTAAGACAGCTGTGTTCATTCTTCTAGCGGCCCACGGCACCTTCGACAGTCTGTGCCAACATAGGGATCCCAGTGTTGCACTGGGCAAGACTCATTTTCTACATTTTATTTTCATTTCCAAGACAGGCTGAATGCTCAAAATTATAATGCAGTTTTTAAATCTTCTCATTTGACATTAATGTATATATACACATTTTTCTAACTTTTATTGGCACTTGTACCACTGCCTATTGTTTGTATGTTTGTGTTCCACTTCATTTGATTAATTCTCTTTTCCTTTCAAGGCATTTCTTTTTGTCTAAAAATTAAACTACTATAAATAAATCTTTACTAAACCCAAGTATTCAATTATGTCAGAATCTGAATCCCTTTTTAATTGACTTGATAAGAAATTAGAGGTCTCTCACTCTCTTTTTCTCTCTCTCTGTTTCACACACACCCACATCTAAATATTTGGTGAAAAGTAAGTATGGCCAGGCCCATATACAGTCATTAGCTTTCCTAACATGTAATAAAGATCCCTGGTGGCACAATAGACTAAGCGTTGAGCTGCTAACTACAAAGTCAGCAGTTCAAACCCCCCAGCCTCTGCACAAGAGAACAAATGCACTGGTTTGTTGAGTCAAAATTGTGTCTATGGCAGTGGGTTTGTTTTTGATATCAAAGTATTCAAAAAAGCTAATTTGCTTCCCCTTTCAAACATGAAAATTGTCTGGACATATATGCATGTACTTTGTAGGAATGGAAAAGGGATTGCCTCTGACCTCCTCTACCTTCACAGGGAGGGGAGAGTCTCAGAATCAGCATCGTCAACTCGAGGTTGATTCGTATGAGCTGGAGGTCAAGGAAATCAGACATGGCTACACCTTCCAACCTCTGATTCAGACACCAACTGTCCCTTTCACCTAAACTTCTCTGCTGGGTTTAATAATTGGTTGCAAGGGTCATATAAAACTCACAGATAGTACACCCAATTATTAGGTGTATTAAGAAAGTAGGTTGTAATTTAGGATCAAAAACAACTCTGGATAGAATCAGGATAGCCTCTTCTTAGCTCTATTCCCCAAAAATCCTTTCTCTGGTCTTTAGCCATTTTAATGACTTGTTTTAAGCCTGGTATGATGGCAAAACTAACCAATACCCTCAATAAAGTTGCATACATCTTATTTGAATGCCTTAGTCCCATAGGTGCCAAGCACCTTATTTATAGGATTAGAAAATGACCCATTCCCCTTGGTTGGCCCCAAATTCAGCAATTCACAACACCACACACATGTACATGATACACATGTGTATTATTATTGAGAACCACAATAAACTTTCATAGGAAGTGTACTCAGTGATCATATCATGGGTATATAAATGTATTTAACAGATATGTTCATGTATATGTTTGTACATATCACATTTATATTTGAAACTGAAAAATTATACTAAAGATGAAAAAACAAAATCTATTTTGTTCAGCTGATTCCAACTCAGCAACCCTGTAGGACATGGTAGAACTGTTCTACATGGTTTCAAAGGATCTAAGTCTTTGTGGAAACAGGCTGCCATATACTGTCCAATGGAGTTGCTAGCAGGTTCAAACCACTGACATTTAACTGAATTCTCTGTGTAATATGCCATGAGAGCTCCTTTAATAAACAACGGGATAGACAATTATTGAAAAATACAAGTTGAACTTTATAATCCCTGCTATAACCCCTTCTGAACTTTTCATGAATTGACTTTTTATTTTACATTCTGAATTAGAGATTACTGAAAGTTTCACAAATTATTTTAACTTGTTAGCAGAAGAGGGGAAAAAATTCAATCAACTACCCCCTCAAAAAGACACACTACCATTGAGTTAATTCTGGGGAGTACATAGCGTCATTATTCTTCTGAAGAGCACTATTGGGCTTGAACTGTCAACCTTGTGGTTGGTAGTTCACTGCTTACTGGACAGTGCCACTAGGGCTCCTACTAGTCCTGGAACATATTAATCAGGCACTATGATAGAAGTATAGAGGAATATATTTTTAGTAAAGAAAATGACAGATATATCAATCCTTAAATATGCAAGAATTTAATGTCATATTTCTTTTATAAATGATAGTGCTGTCAGGTTTATTTTACTTCCTAATGTCCTTGATGAGTTTTAAGGATATTGCAGTAATGTCCATTATAAAATCTTTAGATAGATTAAAACCAATCATAAATAGTACAATTTTGCACTTCGGATAAGATATTCTGCTAGGGTACCATGATCTTAAAAAAAAAAGATTAGGAACCATTCTGTCTAGGTGTTGTCAGCAACAAATCAAACACGCATCATCATTTTGCTTATAGCTTGCTATCTGTCATCAGGATTGTGCTACAGTAGAAAATAAAAAATAATCTCTTTCAGTGACAGATAAATTGGTCATTTAGAGAGATTATCAGTTTCCTCAGTAGCTTGTCTTAAAATATGTAAAATGACAAGTTGGGCTACGTATCCTAGTATGTATGCTCTGACAGTGTTTCCAAAGTACCTTCCAAAGAGCAGACGTGTTAAGATCCTGAGTCAGCGTCTGTGTGAGTATTTGTGACTCCCTCTCCTTCTCAGCTCCCTTAAGAAAATAAAATACTCTAACAATCAGGAAGGAATGATGGCTGAATCCGGATCGCGAGGAAAGAGCCAGGGTTGGCCTTCCAGTTCCTCAGGACCCTGAAACAAGAGATTGGGCACATTAGGTGTTGCTTGCCTTTGGGCTGTTTCCTGTCCCTGGAAAGTTCTTCAAAGACCCACTGTGCTAATCTCTCACCCACTTCAGGTGTGTGCAAAGATCTCACTGTGTCCATGAACATCCAGACACGGAGTTAGCACAGCAATCTGCTCCTCTCTCCAAGCACCAAACATCTCTCTTATCAGTGTTCCTCATTTGATCACTTTGACCATATCAAGATAGTTCACCATATCAATGTAATTAACCCTATTAGCCAAACAAACAAGAAAAAAGCCATCTTCATCAATGTAGAAAAGCAATAATAAGTTTCTTTTAAGTAAGAATGATGACTATTAAAGACAAACACGTCTCAAAGAAAGTGGAAAGCAGTTTTCGCGTAAGCCCACTGTGTATGCCAAGATCTGAGCCAAGAGCGTCATGCCCCTTCAAGTGAGCAATCTGTCACCTCAGATCGCAACGAATGCACCTTCTTTTATAGTCCTCTGACCCTGTGGATGTCTTTTATTTCCCAGATAAGAAAATTTTTTTACAAATCAGCATTTTGCATTTCTTTGCATCTATTTTGGTACCACGTTTTTGTGTCCACTGCTAAGAATGTCCAAGTATACGAGACTGAATGTGCACTTGACTAGTTTATTTATTAAGACTGACAAATGATACAAAATAAAACCTCAGCTGCTATAAATAGTATTGGGAGGGGTTCCTCTGGCTCCCCCATTGCCACGAGGCAGGTCACGGTCATGCCACCATGGTCGGCTCACCCTTCTTCACCTATTCTGACACCAACCATTTTTCCTATGGGACTCTCCTTCTATGTTGGGTTTGATAATTCATTGCAATTGTCCCACAGAACTCAAAGACAATAGTCGTGCTCAAATGAGTTATTGGAAAAGTTAATACATTACCAAAAGTCAGGAGCAGAAAACAGTAAGGATTCTGTTATTGGTCCAGAGTTACACATTTCCTCAATCAGTAGCCAAGTTTCTTTCTGGCTCTCAGCTTCTCAGCCATGTAGTCCCTTGATTTCTGCCTTTGTGGGCCAGGAATCCCACCCAGCTGCTCTTTTGTACAGCTCCACAGGCTCAGGCCAGATTAGGAGGAGGTGACCTGCTGCTCCTGTAAGCCCCAGCACCACAGTCTGTGGTCAATCTGGTCTGATCAGACAAGATTTTGGACATGCTCTTCCAGTGGTCCTGGGCCTTCACACTCTGGTCCACTGTCTACTATGACAAAGGCATGGCTCTGATTGGGGGATGATTTTTGTCTTTTAGCTGACCTTACTCACAAGGAAAACAAAAGATGGTGTCTTAAATCATACCCACTAGTAGTCTTTTTATTTGAGATAAAATATTTATATTTATAAAGAAGTATCACATGAATACGAATAATCATCTTTAAAACATATATGAAACAGTTTTCATGCATCATCACAAAAATGTTAATAGTATTTATCTCCAAGTGGAAGAACAATTGTTTTTATTGTTGTTATATACCATCAAGTCAGCCCTGACCCATAGCAACCCTATGCACAACATAATGAAACACTGCCTGGACCTGTGCCGTGCTCACAATTGTTTCTAAGGCCCATTGAGGCAGCCACTGTGTCAATCCATCTCTCAAGGACCCACCTCTTTTTCGTTGCCCCTCCAGTTTACTAAACATGATGTCCTTCTCCACGGACTGGTCTCTCCTTACAATATCTCCAAATATATAAGACAGTGTCTTTCTTTGCCTCTAAGGAGTACTTTGGCCTTATATTTTCCAATACAGGTTGGTTTGTCTTTTAGCAGTCCATGGTACTTTAAATATTCTTCTCCAGCACCACAATTCAAATAAATTGATTCTTCTATGGTTTTCTTTATTCAATGTCCAACTTTCACAGGCAGACGATGCCATGGAATACACCATGGCTGTGTCAGGCACACCTTAGTGCTCAAAGTAAGCACTTCAGTCCTTGCTCTTCAATATGCTAAAGAGGTCTTGTGGAGTAGATTTACCTAACGCAATACATCTTTTGATTTCTCTCTCTCTCTCTCTTTTTATAATTATAAAGTTATCTTAAAGATATGTGCACTGTAATCCTCTAACAGTGAATGCCCTCCCACATGGGATTATGTTGCTGTTTTTAGATGCCATCATGTTCATTTCAACCCGTAGTGCCCGTACGTACAACAGAATGAAAACCAGCCCGGTCGTATGCTGTTCTCACACCAGAGTCTGTGCCTGAGCCCACGCCCGCAGGTCCTGTATCAGTTCATCTCGCTGGGGGGCTTCCTCTCTCTCACTGCCCCGCTTTACCACACATGCTGCCTTCCCCAGGGACTGGTCTCTCCTGACTACCTATCCAGAGGACATCAGACAAAGTCTCGCCATTGTTGCATAATTCTTCCCAAACAGACCTGTTTGTTCTTTTGGCAGTACATGGTCCTTTCAATATTCTTCACCAGTGCCATCATTCAAATTCACTGCTTCTTCTTGGTCTTCTTGCTTTAATGTCCAACTTTCATATTCACATTAGGTAATTGAAAGTATCATGGTTTGAGGCAGGTCCACCTGAATCCTCAAAGTTGCTTTTCAACACTCTAAAGAGGTCTTGTGCAGTAGATTTACCCCCACCCCCACCCTACAAATAGGATTATACTTAAAGAATAAATGAGAGTATAGCCACAGGCTTAGACTCTGGAATTATAACACATAACATAAGGAATTGTAGCTAGGAGGGCCACACTAACTGACCACATCTCAACAGCCATCGAGTGGGTTCTGACTCACGGCGACCCTTTACAGTTGACCTGAGGCTGTACATCTTCACAGGGGCAGACAGCCTCATCTTTCACCCTCGAAGCAGCTGGTGGATTCAAACCATCAAACTTGAAGTTCTTAGTGTGATGATAGTACAGCCAGGGTTCCTTCCCAAGTAGAAGAAACAGATGTGTATTTGAGTCTTTCTTTTCCTTATAAATATGGAAAAGTGATCATTATGAAAAAATGAAAGCTTGGGCTACATTTACACGTATATTAAATTTTCTAGAAATCACTGCAACAAAGTACAAAGTTATCTTATTAACTCTTTCCATAGAGCTCGTCACAGTTGTCATGCTCACTTGAGCCCTCTAATTAATGAAGAAATACTCCTACAACATATGTTCAGAGTCTGCACCAGTGTGACCAAAAATTACACACCCAAAAGTACTTCTGTTGAATCATTCCCAAATGTGATCAACAGTTTTAGTCAGTTTGACTCAAGATATCCAACCAGTATTAAAGGCATTCTTTAAGAAAAGAGTTGACTAAAAACAGATTCAAGTCACCTACCTAATAGTACTCATTTTCAACAGACTCTTCAAGATTTGTTTGGAAAGCATAGCTCCATGTAGTGCGGCACACTTAACACACAGCACAAATTTCTACAGTTCACTCTCTAAGTCACTGTGATGACTTACAAAGTTACAGGTTTCTTAGCACAAAGGCCATGAACTATGAGGAAATAGTGATTCTAAAATACAGACATTGTCACAGTTCAATAGTATAAATTTAGAGGTCATTAAGGGTAAGCATATTTACCAATGCCAAGCAAGGATTAAATCATCTATTCCCTACTGTATTATTTTTATATTGAGATTTAACCAAAGCACATAATAAAAATGCTTCAAAAATGGATGAAAAAAGTGGAACAAGTCTGCATAGCCTTAGGAATAAGAAGGTTTCAGCACTAAAGTTCAAACACTTTTTTCTAGAGGGGAACAAACAGAATTCTGATCATTTCAAAGATGTTAGTCATCTCTCTATTTACCTATTGCTATTAGGTGCCCTTAAACAGGTTGCCTCTCATAGCAGCCTGGCATACAATACAATGAAGAAATTCCCTGTCCTGTGCCATCTTCATAAATATTGTTACGATTGAACCCATTGTTGTAGCTGTTGGGTCACTCCATCGTATTTCTCTGTCTGCAGCTGGACAATCACATTGCTTATACTTATCTGCGATCATCCAATGATCACAGAGACCTGTTTAAACACAGTTTGTTAGGAATAAATCCATGCATTCCCACACTGGGACTAGAGAAGCTTTACTCTTGTTCCCTTATTCTTGAACATGTTTTGTTAAATAAAATAAAATTAAACAACCCCAAATCATAGTCGTTTTACATTCACAACCATGTTCTGTATCACTGGTTTGCGGATCCAAAACCCAGGAAGGGCATGGCTGTGCCTTTCTCCTCCTGCAGAAGACATGGACTTGGATCCCTCGGTGGTCTCCACTAGTCACTGAGCTGGGCCTGGGAATCGAAGACGCCTACAAGTTGGCAGGGAGGCAAGAAGTTGGGGCGCAGCTTCATTTTCCTTCACCCGGCAGTCGCAAGTTATCTTCTCACGTCGCTCCAGCAGGACTGCCAGAGGTGTGGTCTAGAGACTCCGAGATTTCAGAAACCAAGGCAAAATCTGATGGTCCTTTTACACATTAGGTCTCAAATTAGAATACACGATATGTATTATTAGTCAAGGAAGGCATATCCTGGCCTTGATTCAAGCGGTAAATAAGCAAACCGTACTCTTCATTAGAACATGTGTCAAAGAATTTTGCCATTTTCTTATATGACAGAGTCCTCCCTCTGGTAAGACATTATGTACATTTATCTCAAATACAAAATACACGACCTCATCTGAAGAGCCTCCAAAAACTACACTGACTCGAAGTTCAGTGTCTCCTTTTCTTAATTAGGTCCCGGTACAGATAATATTCCCTGCGTGTGTCTGCTTTCACTTCAATGTTCCATGAATTAAATACATGAGTTCTCTGTGTCCCTCTTTCACACACAGTCATGCACACACACATGTACACACACATATAGAATGGTGTACAGAATACTATGGCAAAGCAGGCCTGGAAAAACTGCCGTGAATGTACCTTGTCAAAGAAGAGGAATATAGGAGGCTTGTAATAGTAGTTTATGAAAAGTCTTAATCCATTGAGATCTAGTCTCTGGTTCATTGTTTATAAGCTAATCCTGCACCTGGAGGAATGACTCTGTAGCAACGAGTTGTAAGTATTCATCTGGACTCGGTATTCTGCCTTCTGAAGCATATTTCATTTCTGTAAGAAAAGACTCATGTATAGAGCATACCTCTGTTGGCTTCCTGCCTACTCAAATTTGGGAACCCCAACGACTCTTCTTCTGAGCCATTGTCCCTTCATTCTAAGCAAGAGTTGCTTCTGCAAATTCAATTCTTTTGAGAACAAATTTACCATGGAGATTTAGAAGTTACTTCTATTTGAGAGAGAAAAACAAAATCCCAAAACTTCTAAAGCCATATTTCTTTTCTTTTTTTTTGGTTAGGTAGACTTTTTGCTTGACCTTGGATTGCTGTAAAACCAAAAAAATAAATAAATGAAAACACCACCTTTATGACTCCATATCATCATAGATAACAGTGCTAAACATTGCTAAACATTCTGCCACTATGTAACAAGGATTATCTTAAATCTAGCCATAAAATACATTTTTATCACTGTCCTTCAAGTCCTAATAGTCTGGCTTTCTCTGTCAGCATCTTTGAGGAGCAGAAGCCTGGTTGGTGAAGAGGAGGGGCAGCAAAGGGGAGGAAGGCCCTCAAGGAGATTAACTGACCCATGACGGCAGCGTTAGCTCAGCTATGGAAACACTTGCGAGAATGGCATAGGATCCGGGCAGTTGTCCCCTCTGTTGTGCATAGGTTCGTTATGGGTCAAAACCCACTGGCTGGCACATAACAGTAACATCACTGAGGTCTTTCCAGTTTCTGCCCAATGCCTGGTCCCAAGGCATTGGCGTAGGTTTTAGGCATTTATCACATCAGAATTCCACTTTTGGGCTATTCAATACCAATTTCAATTGCTGCATTGAAAACGATTCAACACTTAGTGACTTTGATAAAACTATATATTTGTATCTCATGCTTTTAACAAATTGGATAGGCCATCTGCTTCATGAGAAATTCCATGTTCTTACTGGTATTAATTGGTGTCTGGGCTAGGAATGGGAGGTTCAAGACAGATTCCCGGACATGCCTGTGCTTTGTCAGAGGTAGTTAGAAGTCTACAATCAATAGTGTTCCTTTTCCTCTCAGGATTTCAAAGGTTTGAATGGTAGCTCAGGGGTCCCAGAAACATTAAGGCAACAACTAGAATAGCTCCAGTTGGGTCATATTCCACTGGGTGAATCAGTCAAAAGCCAGCCAAGATTCAAGAGATGGGAAATAGTCTCACCTATTAGTGGAATGAGTGTCGAAGAAAGCATGATCATTTTTAATCCCTTAAAAATGACATCACTCTATCAGAGTCCACTCAGTGAATTAGAATAGTAGCTCCAATTTGGATCCAGGTATTCTAAAGCCCAATCCTTTATAAATGTTTATATTAACATTGGATATTCGGTTCCTTCTTTCTTCTATAACCCTTTTTTAATTCAGATCAATGTCTATTTTTGATAAAAGAGTAATCTTTCATGATCTTATAGACATATGCTCTCTACTTAAGTTTAGTTACATCATGTCTAAATGATACTCCATTTATATACTCCACACCCCCACAGCATATAGGGGATTTCCAAGTGTCCGAGAGGGCAAGAAATCGGTTGCCCGTTAGTTGTGATAAAGAACCTCCATGGTGAAGGCCAACGTATCCTCTGAGTCCCTCCTAACTTTTCAACCTAGACCTCAGGGATACAATTATAATAATTACAAGTTTATCATCTCCCTCAAAACTATCTTCCTTTCTCCTTTTAAATGCTGTTGCCATTCAGTATCAACTCTCCTGTTACCTTAGGACAATGTCATGAACACTCCAAAGTCCAACTCTTGAAGAAGAGATCATCATCTCATCTCAGCTGATCTGTAAATTTCAAATTTTACAGATACATATTTCACTGTGAGTGGGGGGGCGGGGTTGGAAGTCCTGGTGGAATAAGGGTTACAAGTTAGGTTGAAATCCACAGGGTCAGTAGTTCAAATTCATGAGCAGCTCCTTGGGAGGAAGACTGGGCTACCTGCTCCCGTAAACAGTTTCAGTCTTGGGAACCCCCAATGGGTCGCTGTGAGTCAGAACGGACTGAATGGCAGTGAGTGAGTGAGTGTGTTGGAGGGATATAAGTGAGAAAAATAAAGGAATTTTTTTAAGATTAGTACCCTTTTCCCCCAAAAGTAAGACATCCCCCCAAAATAAGACCTACTTACAGGTTTGCATCTCGCTGAAATATAAGGCATCCCCCCGAAAATAAGAACTTCCCAAAATAAAGGTTTGGATTGTTATGATGATGTTCCAGAAGATGATGACATGACTGTCATTGAATAAATGAGTAAATGTACCATAGATTGTCATACATGGAAATAATGGTAGTAACAAGAAATTCTTGATACTGCAGGATTCACAGTTTGTCTGGTCATGCTGCTTTGTGATGGCAACTACTACCATACATTATACAGGTAATAAATTTCCTCTTTCTTTTGTTCAACAATAAATGTGTACCATATTCTTCATGGAAAAATAAGACATCCCCTGAAAATAAGACCTAGCACATCTTTGGGAACAAAAATTAATATAAGACACTGTCTTATTATCGGGGAAACAGGGTATGTCCAACTGTAACCTTCCAGGAGAACTTAAACAAATTGGCAAAAGGCACACAGCTGGAGTGATACTAGAATTTGCACAGCAGGCTTTTCTGGACCACTGATTCTTCCCTTTCAGGAAGATTAAATGTCCCATCTCTGTGTTCTTAACAACACTCTAAATACATTTACCCTTGCCATCACTAAACTGTATTCAAAATATTGGAATATGTTTCTGGTCTTCCTTTCATACACTAAGTGCCTGAGACCAAGGACCACAACAGCCTTCTCCATTTCTCATTAAGATTTTCACATTCCCTTCACCACAGATTTCCTGCTCCGTACTGTCTTATCCCAGATTTTCACATTCCCTTCACCACAGATTTCCTGCTCCGTACTGTCTTATCCCCCACTCAAGCCTTAGCCCAATGCAATGTAAATATGCGCTCAAACTACGGGAAAAGTCCTTTCATACCTATCCTACTTATGACATCATATAAAGTAGTCCTTATTACCAACTCCAGAGGAAAACTTCAAATACGCTTATGTAACATCTCTTGGAGGAAAATTACTAATCAATCTTTTCACACTTTTTCTTTTTCCTGTTTTCATGATGCTTCTGTCTTATTCACCTCCCGGACCTCTCGGTTCATTCTTTTTCCATGTCCTCTGTGCTCTGTAATTTCTCTACTGAACTCCTCTGTGTCTGGACTCCTTGACATTCCTCATTTCATTCTGCACACTGTCCCTTAAGATAGCATCTCCTAGAGTCATCTGTCCCTAAAGAGAATCATCAGCTTATGCCAACTGATCTACTGACTTCACTGATGACATCTTCCTTTATGCAAGGTGTGCTTTCTTGTCTTTCTAAGGAAAACACCCTTGGTGCCCGAGGAATTGACTTTCGGGCAGAGTGCTATCAGGAAAACCATTTGTCTGGGAGAGAAAACAACCCCATCTGCCGGGCAAGCATATCTGCCACAGCCACCTGGGAAACATCCAGGGGCTGCCATCTGTGGGGCTTCACCATCCCACAGAAGATGATTTTCTTTGGCACTGTTCTTGTTATCTCTGCTTGAGTTGTGCACTAGAAAACTGGCACTATGACTAAAAGGAGACACATCTATTTATCATTGAAGACAAACAACGAGAATCCATACCCACTCATCTCTCAATATCAATTACAGCAATTGGTAAAATTTCAAATCGGTCCAACTGATGTTTTCTCTTGCCAGTTCTACCTGGTGCTACTTTGACTTTACAGAAAACCATCCTTCCCAAACCTGCTAACACTCCTCAATACAAAACAAAACAAAAAATTATCATATTCTTCATTCTGAAAGACAAGCCAAGAGAATCTTAGCAGTAGTAGATATCAAAAGTTTCAACAGGAGACTCACAATATCCTCTATTTCCCAACAGCGAGCCATTGAATAAATGGCCTTAAAAATAAGAACAATCCATTATATCATATTGGATGATGGCTAAAATGTTTACTGTTGAAAAATATTCTTGGAAAGCAAGAAATACTTTAAAGTCTTCATCATTAAAAAAAACAATTCATATACTTTACTCTAGTCTAAAATAATATAAATACTTCACTGTGAATATTCTTGTCCATTCAGAAACTCAGTTTACAGCTAGTTTCTCCTGTTTTAAAATCGCATACTCCAATCCCCATTATCAACTGGGAGAACAAAATATTTTCAGAATCCCTTGCCACTAGTATTTCAAATGATATGCGAGTCAAATCTACTCGTGTGCAACTTTAACCTGAAAATGAGATACATGGGGCAAGAGACAGGGTGAGGTATGTTGGCTAGTGTATGTGGGGGCAGAATAGACTCAATCTTGAAGCAGGCAATTTGCGATCATCTTTATTATTGTTCAACTTTCTGGTTGGACTACAGTGTGAATTTAAAACTGAGTATGAATTGCTATAAATAAAGTAGAAATGTGACAAAAATGAGTGGGTATTTCTTTCTCATGTACCAATCCTACCATTGCTATGGGAGACCTCATTGCTGAGTCAAGAAGTGTAACCTTGAACATAGTTTGCAATTGGTGACTAATGCAAGCATATAATTTCCACTATTTTATGATCTCCTGCAGTACATGATCACAGTAGTGCAGTGATTTACTAGATATGGATCTTCTAGCCATAGTCTTTTGTAAACTCCTCCAAATTAATATGTGGGATCATTCAGATTGAAGATAAATCCTTTTGTTCTTATGTGTTTGAATAAGCCAAGAGAAGGTAAGTAGGGGAAGATTCTAATAGGATTATATGGTTAAGTTGAAAGTGATTGCTATTGGAGTTCATTGTTATTGTAAAAATGTGGAATTCTTATGTGGGGATTAGTCAATGTTGTACCTTTCAGATATAAAATAGTCTATCTCAAAAGCAACAATTGGGGGGTCTCACTACTGTAAAGAAAGAAGAGCCAGGAGATGACTGTGATCTTTGAATCCCATGATTCCTGTGCACTGAACCTCCACCATCAATTTTCACAGAGGGAAGTGCCTCTCTGGAGCAGACGAGGTATGCCTGAGTCTGTGGCTAAGGAGCAACTGTCTTGATCAAAGAACTGTATCCTGAGCATTCTTAAACCTGAA
>NW_022103920.1:36520384-36521336 GCF_000313985.2 Echinops telfairi
TTTCACATTTAGAAGAAAATGAAAGGTGCAAGTCAAGTTTAGTGGCATAAGTTGGCATACGTATGTGATAAAAAATGCTCTAAATGAGGTTGTGTAATTAAATATTTTTGTATGCTACATTTTTCTATTCCTTCATTTATATAAGCATCTCTGTTCTAGAACAGGAAGACTAATCATCAATAACATTTCTTGAGTCATATAACTGCCCTGCTCTTTTGAGAACATGAGGTCAGAGATAGTGTAATGAACTTTTCTGATGTTAGTATTTTTCACAATGTAAACTAACCATCTTATTTATGAAAAATTATTTTTCATTGTCAATTTTCAGTGGGGTATTTAATCTATGTGTCTAAGACTTTTATATTTCACCTTTGTTATGTTGACATATTTTTAACATAAAAAATATATATACATCTTATTCCAACTCTACTTTGGCCTCAGTGACTTTGTCTTAGGATACAAGGCTATCAATTAAAATATTAAATAGGTAAGAATTGACCTTAAATTTAAAGATCTGGTTTGAAAAAATATTTGACCACTCATTCATCATCTTTTATGATATAGATACAGATGAATATCCTCTAAAAATCTTATCTCTTTATCTCCATTATTCCTTCTTCTCATCTATTTTCCTATAAAATATTAAGAGTTCATTATAAACAGTCTCATATTTTTCTCTAGCATTATTCTTAATTTTTAATTTCCTGAGTCTTAGGGATGTATGTAGGAGCCCTGGTAGCATCATGGTTACTCGTTAGGTTGCTAACCACCAGGTCAGCAGTTTGAATTCACCAGATGCTCTGAGGGAGAAAGCTGAGGCTTTCTACTCCAGTAAGAGTTACAGCCTTGGAAACTCAAAGAGGTGTTCTACTCTGTCCAATAGGGTCACTATGAGTCAGCATTGATTAGACAGCAGTGAGTTTGGATGTGGGAGGGTTGTATGTATTATAAA
>NW_022103920.1:36522779-36524282 GCF_000313985.2 Echinops telfairi
TTTTTTAATCTTTGTGTAGAAGCAATACATTATATAATGTGCCTCTTTTATCTAAAGTCTCTAACTCCTACCAAAAACCTTTTCACTGCATGGGTTTGGTAATATGGTGTGGGAGATACTAAAAGGATTCACCTAGGAGTAATTATGACTATGACTCCTTGGAGTGCAATCCTGCTCCATATAAAATGAGCCCTCTGAGAAGCAGGAGGAAGGATCTATTTAGCAGAAAGGACCCGAGTATGTCCTCTGGATCTAAGATCCCTGAACAGTAACCCTTCTGAGTCCAGACGACAGCTACATCAGAGCAGTAGCAGCAGCAGCACCAAGATCCAGAGAACGGAACAGAGTAGTGGGCTTCCCAATGCATGAGCAATAAAGCCGAGTGCTTTTGTATAGGAGGCTGGCCGTGAGGAACGGGGTGCCTCTATGACTGTCACTGGGGAAGGTGGACTTGCCGATCTAAAGAAGTGGAACTGAATGTCTGGGATGAGTCTTACTGACATGGAGTGCCTCTGGGCACTTGATTCAGCGAGCTAGACTGCTGCTCTCAGGAGCTTAAACTGAAGGCATTGGGGTGAAGCTTACAGTGGAGTGCCAGACCCTTTGGGAATTTATTAGTAGGCTTGACAGAACTTGGTAACATTTCCTGATAGACTACTCAGTCCTGAGATTTTCTCACTGGCATTACAACTTATTAATTTCCTTAATAAACCCTGTAATCATGAATTTTGTCTGTGAGTTCTGTGTAGTCATTACAGTGGGCATTAGAACTCAACAGTAATTAAAAGTGCCTACTCTCTATCTTTTATGTTAAAGCCCCTACCCCACCCCCTTCTGCCGAGATATCTGGTAATTTGCAAAAGAAAACTGAATGACGAACATCCAATTGGGAAGTGGCTAACATGAGTCACTAGAAGGAAATCCGTCCAGTTGTTGTTACCCAAGGTCCCTTGAAGCAGTTCCTACTCTTAGAAACTCTATGTGCAACAGAATTGAACCCTGACTGATTATGCCATCCCTAGAGTCACTGCTATGTTTAAGCCCATTATTGCAGTCACTGTGTCAATCCATCTTGTGGAGGGTCTCCCTCTTTATTGCTGACCCTCGACTCCACCAGGCATAATGCTCTTTTCTGGGGATTGAACCATCTTGATAATATGTCCAAAGTAAGTCAGACAAAGTCTCAGCATCCTCCCTCAAAAGGAACATTTTACTTCTTCCAAGAAGGATTTGTTGATTCTTCTGGCATTAGATAGTACATTAAATATTCTTCACCAACAACATTATTCTAATGCAATAATTCTTCCACAATTTTATTTATTAAAATGCCATGGCATGGGCCTCATGATAATGAAACACAATGAAAACAGGCTTGAGTCTGCACACCTAAGTTCTCGAGGCGGCAGCTTTCCTCTTTAACACTTCAAAGAGATATTGTGCAAATTTGTCCAATTTGACTGCTGCTTCACAGACTCTGATTGCGAGTACAAGGAAAATGAAATC
>NW_022103920.1:36526363-36527496 GCF_000313985.2 Echinops telfairi
CTCCCCCTGCCATCTGGCAGGGTGGAATTTCCCTCTTAATAATTCTTCTGGGCTGATTTCTGCAGAGTCTCTCTGGTATGTGTTACTCCTCTAAACCCAATTTAAGCTGCTTCCTTTTCCTAGAACCTCTCAGGCTGACTGTACCATTCTGTGATTCACTGGATGAATCAAAGGGTGGAGGCAGTGGGGAACTCCAAGTGTACAAACTAAGTAAGTGAGCTGACAGCAGGCAGGCAGCTGGCAGGCAATTCCCGCAGGGCGCATGGAAGGATACAACTCAGTGTCCATCCACTCCGAGGACTCCACAACACCAGATCCCCATTCTATAATTCTGATTCTTTGCAATGCTGTCCATAATTTATTATGATTCATAAACTCAAGTTCCTTTAGGAGTCAGTAAAACACAGACAAACAACTTTCAGGTATTCTCTGCTTTCATCCAAAATTCATATGACATCAGCAATAGTATCTCGATTCCACATCCTCTTCTGAGTCCAGCTTAAATTTCATGGAGTCCCCTATCAATACAATACACTGCTGCAATGAGTTATGAGTTATCTCCAGCAAAATTTTGTTTGCATGTAATATTGAAGATATCCGCTCATATTTTCTTATGCTTTGGGATTGCCTTCTTCAGATAGGTATAAATATAAATTTATTATAGTTGATTAGCCAGGTATCTCTCTTCCAAATTACTTGGCATAGTCTAGTAACTGTTTCCAATACTGCAGAAGTTAACACCTTTCACTTGGTATTCTGTCTCTTCCTGGAGACCTGTTTCTTACTGATGCCTCCTGTGCAGCTTGGACTTCTTTCAATATCATCCGTTTGTAATCATATGGTACCTTATGAAATGATTAGATGTCAAGTAATTCCCTTTGGTAGAATGTCTCTTTGTATTCCTTACATCTTCTTTAGATACTTCCTGTAGCATTCAATATCGTACCAAAAATTCGAGATAGCATTGCAACTCCAAGTTTAAATTTTTTTTATCCTTTCATCTGGAGAAATGATGACCATGTAATTTCTTTTTAATTTTTGAACTCCAGATCTTTGCACATCTCATTATAATACTTTACTCTGTCTTCTTTAGCTGCCCTTTGAAATCTCCTAGTCATCTCTTTTAGTTCATT
>NW_022103920.1:36529157-36531109 GCF_000313985.2 Echinops telfairi
GAAATTTCTTTTTGATATTGATTGCAATGCATTTCTCTTCAATTTACCATTCATATCTTGTAGACCATATTTGGGGGATTTAAAATGGACAATTCCAGTCTATTTTAGCTCACTAATGCCTATGATAGCTATTTCTTTGTGACCCATTACATTTTTGATGACTTCCAATTTTCCTTGATTCCTCTTTTGTACATTCCACACTTTAATGATTAATGGATGTGCATAGCTGTTGCTTTTCATTTTGATTCATGCCAAATCATCAAAATATGATCTTGGGTCTATCACACTTAACTTTCGAAAACAGCTTAAGAATTGATGCATTGAACATGAATGACAGAAGACCTGATGAGCTGTGGGAAGACATTCAGACCACCATTCATGAGGAAGACAAAAGATCATTAAAAAGACAGGAAGTAAAGATAAGATCAAAAGTGATGTCAGAATAGATTCTGATACTTGCTATACATCATAGAGTAGTTAAAGCAACTGGAAGAAAGGATGAGTGAAAGAGCTGAATAGAGAATTTCAAAGGGCAACTCAAGAAGACAAAGCAAAACATAACAAAATGTGTAAAAACCTAGAATTAGAAAACTAAAAGGGACAAAAACATGCATATCTGAAACGGAAAGAATTCAAGAAAAATTTAAGCCTCCAGTTGCAATCTTGAAAGATTCTATGGGAAAAATATGGAAGGATGCAGGAAGTATCAAGAGAAGTTGGAAAGGACACACAGAGTCACCACGTCAAAAGGAACTAGTCGACAGTCCAAGATTTCAGTAGTTGGCATGTGCGCAAGAACCAATGGTGCTACACGAAGAAGTTCCAGTGTCACTGAATACATTAACCAAAAACAAGATTCTAGAAGTTGATGGAATACTCATTGAAATATTTCAGCAAGCTCAAGAAGCACTAAAAGCACTCACTGTGGATTCCCACTCAATGTAAAGAAGATCAAACTCCTCATAACTGGACCGGAGAAAAGGTTGAAGTTGTTGAGGAATTTGTTTGCTTGGATTCAAAATAAATGCTCATGGAAGCAGAAATCAAGAGATCAAAACCAAGTTGCATTTGGTAAATCTCACATGCATGACCTTCTTAGAGTATCAACAAGGAAGGCTATTACTCCGAGGACTAAGGTGCACTTTAACCACACCATGGTATTTCCCATTTCCTCAAATTCACTTGAAATTTGGACATTGAATAAAGAAGACCAAAGAAGACCCAATGCATCTGAATTCTTGTGTTGGACAAGAGTATTGGAAGTCCTATGCACTGCTAAAAGGATAAACTGACCTGTCTTGAAATAACTTTGATCAGAGTGCTCCTAAGAGGCTAGGATACCACGACTTAGTCTTACATAGTTTTTAGATATTGTTAGGAGATGCCTTTGAGAAGGACACCATGCTTTGTAAAGTGGAGGTGTGGGGGTGGGGGGAAAGGAAGGTTCTGAACAACATGGTCCGACACTATTGCTACAAGAGGCTAAGTATTGGAACAATTGAAGGATGGCACAGGACAGTGCAGTGGTTCATTCTGGTGATGCCTATGAGTTGGGAAAGACTCGATAGCACCTAACAACGAATCATCAAATGAATGACGTGAAAGTAGTTCATCCATATCGTAAAGGTTGATTCTACTTTGAGGAGGCAGTTATTGCCAATGGCATTTTGAGTGATTTCCAACAGGAGGGTATCATCTGCCAGCACCATATCAGACTGTGCCTCAGTGCTATTCCTGTTTCCATTGGTGATTGTATTCAGAGGTAGGTGGCCAGGTTTGTGTTGTGAGTCTGAGTCTGGAAGCCCCATTGAAACGTGTTCAAATTGAGTAACCCTTCTGACATTTGAAATACCAGTGACATGACTCTCAGTATCGCAGCAACACACAAACTACCACAGCACCACAGATTGGCAGATAAGTGATGGGTGCAATTATTAGAAGAATATTTGGGC
>NW_022103920.1:36531982-36535381 GCF_000313985.2 Echinops telfairi
GTTACCCCACCACACTCCCTGAGTAAGGTGGGTGTTTGCAGTACTAAAGGACAAAATAAAAGTTTAATGATAATCAGCACCCTTTGCAATAATCTTAAGACAAGATTATCTTAAGATAAGAATAGCTTTGGGACAAAGATGAACTTATAAAATGTATGGAGTAATTAAGTGCAATATTTAATTAAAATTAGGCAACCCTCATGAATAAAAAGAGACAAG
The DNA here is from genome assembly GCF_000313985.2 of Echinops telfairi. Classification (NCBI taxonomy): domain Eukaryota; kingdom Metazoa; phylum Chordata; class Mammalia; order Afrosoricida; family Tenrecidae; genus Echinops; species Echinops telfairi. Next base: position 36,532,202 of record NW_022103920.1, read on the forward strand.
TGGATGTGTGTACCTCCTAATAAATGCACAACACAACTACATAATAATATTGACAAAACAGTGAATATACATTGACCTAAGACTCTGGATAAACCATCAGTTTATAGGCAGTACTGTGGCTGGGACATGTTAAATGACACATGGCCATGCAATCATTCGATCTTAGCTTGATCTGTACTGTCCAATGGAGTAGTAATTTGTGGCTAATCAACAATTGAAAAATGTCTACTACAATATTTTAAATGTTATTTAATTTTACTGTAAATTGTATTTAATTTTAATTTATTTAAAAAGACATATATGCCCGGGACAAATACAGTGGTCCATTTAGACTTTTAAAACACTTCATCAACTAACCATCAAAGATACAGAGTAAAGGGCCCCATAGAGAGATTTTAAAATTCATGAACAAAGTATAAGGTATAAATGTTATTTAGATCCAATGACATGATCTATGCTATGTTCTCCACCACTTGTCTGTCAGTTTGTCACAGTATGAAAGCTAGTCTAATGTTATGATATTAGAAGCTCTGACACCAGCATTTTGAACACTGCAAGGGTCACCCATATTGGACATGTTTCAATGGAGTTTTCAGACTAAGACAGACTCAAAAGAAAACTCTGGCAATCTATTTCTGGGGGGGGGAAATGAACAGAGGAAGCCTATGAATCGTACTGGGGCACTGTCTGATATTTTGATGGAATATTAGCCCCTTTACTTGAAGGCAATTAAAATACAACCATGGAGGAGCTGACTCCTCAGAGCTTCCTCATCAATGATGATGCCTCATTAATTAGCTTCCTATTATGACATGGATGAAATGTTTTCAGAACCTACATTTTATTATTTGGCATGATTCAAAATGAAAAGAAACAGCTACACACAGCCATTAATAATTAAAGTGTGGAATGTACAAAATATGAATCTAGGAAAATTGGAAGTCATTGTGGCAGTTACGTAATCTCCTGTCAACTTGTGAAGGGGTGGAGTCTAGCCTGTCAATCAGGTCACAGCTTGATGACCTCATTTGGAAGTATGAAAAAGATAAATAGCTCACTGGAGGCCAGATACACACAGACACTCTGCTCATCTTCCCGTTAACAAGCCACATTGAGACCCCTGGTGGAACCAGAGCTTTGGAGCTGGAGGAGCCACATGGAGACTCACCACCACTGCATCCACAAGACTTTCCACCTACTGGCCTATGATCTTTCTGAATTCAGCATCATTGCAAGTGTTGTGTGAATCTGAAAAGGAATTTACAGACTGGTATCTGACATATCGGCTAATATTGGACGTATGGACTTGATGAGGACTGGGCTGGGATGTTTTCTTAATATACAATTACTGTTTTATAGAAAGCTCTTTTCTTATACATATATGAATGTCTATGGATTTGTTTTTCTAGCAAAGCCAGACTAACACAGTCAGCAAAAATGAAATGGGTTACAAAGAGCTATCATAGGCCTCAGTGAGCTGAAATGGACTTGAATTTTCCATTTTGAATCCCACAAACATATGGTCTACTATGGTGGGAAAGACAAATTGATGAGAAATGCATTACATAGAACATCAAAAAGAACATTTCAACATCTATCCAGAAGTACAATTTTGTCAGGGATAGGATAATATCCACATGCATAGAACGGAAATTTTTTAAAATTTATACACCAACTACTATAATCAAGTAATTGAAGATTTTAACCACATGTCACCATCTGAAATAGATCAAATATGCGACTGGCATTCATTGATAATTGTTAGTGATTGGAATGTGATTTTGGAATCTAGGAAGAAGCAGTAGCTAGAAAATATGGCCTTTGTTATAGAAATGATGCTTGAGATCACATGATAATAGTTTGCAAGGAAAAGTTCATATTGTGTTAGACAGGGTTCTCTAAAGAAACAAAACCAAAAAAAAAAAAAGAAACAAAACCAGAGCATTTATGATTATATATGTAGCCAATATAGCAATATAATATATATATTTTATATATATACATAAGGATAGGTTTATACAGCAAGAGGAATATAAGGGCTAATTAGTTTGTACAGTAGTACAGTGAGCTCAGTTCAACTCAATTTCGAGGATCAGTTAACAAAGTGGTCATTCAATTCTGCAGGCTACAGGTCCAAGGTCAAGGAAGCAGACATCGGAATCTGCCCTCAGGCAAGACAGGCAGAGTCAGTCCACAGGTAGAGCCAACCCACAGGCAGCAGACAGCAGGGTGGGGCAGCAACTGTTAGTTGAGTGGGACATAGTGAAACAAGCCCCAAGGGGGTCTTGAGCTCCAGGACTGAGGCAGAGAACTAATTCAAGCAGCAGCACACTGGTTGCAAGCAACAGCAGCTGGTCTAATGACCAGGGAGAAAGAGAGAAGGGGGCCGACCTTGAAAAGCCATCTATCTTGTTGCCTTCCAATCAAGCTGCGACCTGATTAAACTCCGCCCACATGTTCCTATGGAAGCCTAGCGGCACAATAAACCTAACTAGTCATTGAAAATATTTCTTTTTTAAAACATGAAGGTGACTATACACATCAACCTTAGCAGCTGAAACCTATAGGAATCAAATTGACAACACTGATTGAGCTGGATGATGGACAAGCTCAATATGATCAGTCAGAATAGTCCAAGTGTAGAATTCAGAACAGACCAATTGCTCATATGCAACTTCTACTGAGAGTTGGAAAAATGGAAACAAATCCACGAGCCAAAGAGTACAACCCTGAGTACATCCCACTTGAATTTAAGGATCATCTTAAGAACAACACTTATGCACGAATATCCAGTGACTGAAAAGCCAAACAAGTTGTCTTATAACATCAAGGACATCATACATGAAGGAAACAAATTATTTATAATGAAATGTATAAAGATCTTGTATTAGAAACCAAAAGGTAAGAATATACCCTGTATTTCTTAACCTGAAAGAACTGAAGAAAATTACATGCCTAACACGAGTTGTAGTATTTAACATTTCTACGGGTAAAATATTGAGGACATAGGATGCAGCAAAAGAAGATGCAAGGAATACACAGAGCTACAGTATCTGAAGAAACTGGTCTATGGTCAACAATTTCAGGAGTTAGCACATGGTCACAAACTGATGGTATTGAGGAATAAATCAAAGCTGTACTGAGAAAACTGTGGGAAAAAATCCCCACAAAGACAGAACT
>NW_022103920.1:36536071-36550442 GCF_000313985.2 Echinops telfairi
TCAATGAAGACGGAAGCTTGTACTGATAAAGATTAAAGACTGCAGCCTTCCTCAACAGAAGGAAAACAGAACCTTCACTCTTAATAGGAATTGAGAAATCAAACAATGTTTTGAGGAACTCTGCTGGACAAAAAGCAAAAATTTCACTTTGAAAATAGTGTGCTCCTGACCCAAGCCTTGATGTTGTTTTTTATGTATGTGAAAATGTGTCAATGAATAAGGAATACAGCATAACAATGGATGCATTCACATTATGATTTCTATGAAAAAGATCCGATAAACCACAGACTACAAGAAGCATGAACATATCTATCTTGGAAAATGTACGGCCAGAACACTCTCTTGAAGTGAGGATGGCAAGACTCTGGCCCCTACATTGGATATGCTGTCAGAAGGGTGTGCAGTCCCCTGATAGGACATCTCACTTGACAAAGTAGAGGGTCAGTGAAGAGGAAGACCCTCAACCAGATGAGCTGAGACAGTCACAATGGGCTCACCCATAGCAATGATTATGAAGATGGTACAGAACTGCTAACAATTTATTCTGTTGTATACGGGGTTAGCATGATTAGAGAGTTAACTCTAAAGAGATGACTGGAAGTCACCTAATAACAATAATTCTATATATTACGAATGATTTGGGGAATGTGAACATTTATCATTGATAAAGTTAAGAAATTATTTTGGTATTTGATAATATTACTATTTTTAAAAATCATCTCTATCTGAAATACTTATGCATATACAGAAGAAATTATGTAATGATTGCTGTGAGCTTCATCATAATCCAAGATTATGGGGGTAGTGGGTGGAAATATAGAATAAAATATGACAAGCCATGAGTTAATTCTTGAGGCTGGTTTTGAACATTTGGCAATACATTATTATTCTACATTTCAGTATATATTTGAAATTTTTCATACAGTTATTTTTTTAATGCCAAGCCATAACTTCAGACATCTGTTATATAGTAAAGATTGAGATCCTTTGGAAAGAAGACAGACTGCAGATTAAACCTTAGGAAGAGCCATAAGTGTTACTATAAATATTCAAAGACATTGTATAAAGTGGCATACTTCCTTTCTCTAATTGAATTTAACTGCACAGGTATTTCAAATTTACTTAAGATTTTGTTATAAAAGGTAACTCTATAGGATCAATTTTTCAATTTCAGAATTTTGGTATTTGCTCAAGAGCTGAAATAGAAAAGTTTCAAAGCAATAAACATAAATTAATGTAGCCTTTCAAGACAATCTTTCTATGCCTCATTATTAGTAATGATTTAATTTAGAAAAAAGAAAACAACTTCATGTGTCCACTATTAATGTTTTACAACTAGAACATTAGATCTAAGAAGCTAATATAAATATTTTACTCATCACTGAAATAATTTGGGGGACCCATAGGGATTGTCAGTATGTTTTAATGAGTATGAGCAACCATAGCAGCCAGGACTCTCAAACTCAATAACAGAAACTCAAAAGCTACAGCATCTATAGCTTTTCTCCTCCCCTTAATCTTACCTTTTCCTCTGTCAGAAGAACAATTGTGTTTCCCCAATATAAGTTGAACAAATAGCCATTTAAAAAGATCCTTCAGTGGCTTTCCTAAGGCCATAAAGATATGCATGTACAGCACAGCAGGTGTGGTGGTCACCTAATCTGGTGTCAATTTAAGGATTAAGAGTGTAAGGGTGGAGTCTAGGCTGTCAATCTGGAGATAGCCAATGAGACGTCTGTGGGCATGGCCTTCTGAGAATTCTGGGATATCTGGTACTTCCTCCTTGGAGGCGGAAGACACATTTTTCTCTCTGCTACTCCCTGGGAGACATTGCAGAAGACAAACCACATGGATGCAACCAGACCTCGGAAGCCAGAGAAGCCACAGAGAGACCCTTGTCAGCATTGAGATGTTTCCAATGACACTGGATCCAGAGACGTTCTACCCACTGGCCTGTGATCTTCCACATTTGGGGTCATTGAACATGTTTCATGAGTCTGAAGAGGACTTTATCGATTGATATCGGAAATATGGGCTAATATCGGACTTATGGACTTGATCTGGACTGGGCTGGGATGTTTTCTCCATGTTCAATTGCTCTTGTATATAAACCTCTTTCTTATACACATATGTGTGTCCATGGATTTGTTTCTCCAGTCTACCCAGACTACCACAGCAGGCTTTCCACTGATTGTCAAAATTTCAACTTTGTGAACTTTCTCTCTAAATTCTCACTTGAATGAACTTGAAACAATTTTAGAGGCTAAAAAATCGTAAACATTAAATACATGGTTTCACCATTACTTATGCTTGTTGTTTATTCTTAATATTCCTACTGGTATAAAGGGAAGGGGGAGTTAGTATGTGCTGTGTCTGCCAATATACATTTTTTAACTTTAATTTATTGTTACATTTATTATTATTTATATCCATTTTGCAATTAAAGAAACAGGTTAAAGAGAGATTAATTCATTTTCTCAAGGACATGTTTGTTAGTAGATGAATCGAACTTCAAAGAGAGTTTGATTTCAACCCCATAGGATTCCCAATGTCATACTCTGGTCTACTTTGATGTTGTCCAGCTTTTAAAATGATTGTCTCAAGTGGAAATTGCGTGATAACTATGTTTCTTATTTCTGAAGGGAAAATAAAGGTGGGTGTATTTCTTTTCTTTCTTTTTCAACATCATTTTATTGGGAGTTAATACAAATATATCACCCCATAATCACATCAAGCAATCGTGTACAATTACACAATTACTCAATCAATTTCACAACCCTATTTATCTTCTTGAACTCCTTGAAATCAGCTTGCTTTTAACCCCACCCCTGATTCTGATGCCCCACCCTAAAAACCCTTCTTCTACTTGCTGTTTCTATAGGTTCATCAGTCCTGGGTTTCATAGACTGAAAAACACGTAATAAAAATTCAAGAGGGTGACCCTCTATGACATAACACATCTGAGATAGACCCCGATATAAACAAAATAACAACAACAAACAGAAAATGTTGAAAATCAGATCAGAGCGGGGATCAACTGACAAGGTTTTAACTGTTCAAATCAGATTTATCATTTTGATCTTCCATAGCCATCACTCCAATTCACGTTTATGTATAACTTCTATAAAAGTTACCACAAAGTTGATAGCTTAAGATAATTTTTATCATCTTTGCCATCTAAATAGGCTAAGAACCTCCCAGATCATCGACTGCAGTTGTCATTTTTTTGGCTTAGCAGTTCATCCCTTAGTTTCTCTCCTTTGTTGCTTATACTTTCCCACAAGCAATGAGAAGGGGCAAGGCTTCATCTTCAAACACTGTGCTGAGAAGCGTTCTTAACTAAGCATCAACGTTTGTTGTTTACAAAGTCTGCCTTCCACTTAGTAATAGAGCACAATTCAGACAAATTTCTGCAACTTTATAAGAAGGACTATCTTCTCTCCCGGTTTCCAAAGACATGTTCTGCATATCCCTCTGAGACTGTTCCAAACGTATTCTTCATATCTATCATTCTGCCAACAGTCTCTTCATGGGAATGTATATTGTATCCATCATGTGCTTTACATTTATTCAAGCCTGTACCATTTCCAAAGCCACTTCTACACTACTCAGGCATTTGTTACAGCAGAGTAACACTGCCTAGTAGCAAGCTAGATGATCAGTTCCTTGGTCTGCTATAGTACATGAATCCACGGTTGATGGCTTAAAACAACAGCTACTTATCTCAGGGTTATGGAGGTCAAACATTCTAAACCAAGTTATGTCAATGCCATGTTTGATCCAAGGTTTCACGGTAGCTTCTTTCACTTTTTTCTTTTGCCATCGGGTGGCTGCTGGAAATGCCTGAACTTCTTTAATGTATTGACTCATTATTATAAACTCTATCATTCATTTCACATCCTGTGACTTATCCTCTATCTGTCTCATTTCATAATGCCTCAAGCTTATAAGAACACCAATTAGTGTATTTAGTAACTGACAATGACCTGATGCACCGTTCCCCTAAATGGGGTTATAACATTTCATGTACCGAAGATTAGAATTTAGGCATTGGTAGCTACATAATCTGATGTCAATTTGGGACTTGAGAGGATTAAGAGAAAATGGGTGGTATCAAAAACATAAGAGTGAAGGGGTGGAGCCTAAGTCTGTCCATTGGATCATGAGGCCTCTGAAGGCATGGGCTTCTCCTGAGAATTTTGGGAATGCCTGTTTTTCCTCCTTGGAGCCGGGAGGCACTCTCTCTCTGTATGCTCACTTCCTGCTAGACATCCCTGAGGAGAAGCCACATGGAACTACCCTGCTGCAGCCCTGGAAGCTGGAGAAGCCACGTGGAGACCCCTGGCAGCACTGAGATAGATGCTTACAATGCCACTGGATCCAAAGACTTTCTACCCTCTGGCCTGTGATCGTCTTGCATTTGGCATCATTGTATATGCTTTGTGAGTCAGAAGAGGACTTTATAGATTGGTATCAGACATATGGGAAAATATTGGATTTATGTACTTGATCTGGACTGGGCTGGGATGTTTTCTCAATGTTCAATTGCTCTTGTATATAAATCTCTTTCTTATGCACATAAGTGTGTCCATGTGTTTGTTTCTCTAGTCTACCCAGACTAACACACTGGACTAACACAGGCATATCTTCTTGGGAGTCACTATTAATTCAAAATAGTGAAGCGTGTGTGTGTGTGTGTGTGTGTGTGTGTATGTGTGTATTTTGCATGTGGTATACAGTTACAAAAATCAGATTATAATTTCTTGAAACCATCCTGCTTCCTGCTGACAGTTCTTTCTGACTCCTCATGTCTCACTGAATCTTTGAATACTATCTGCTTTCAATTTTTTGAGCTACTTGGATCCTCTTTTATGCCTGCAAGGACATTTTTATCTCAGACTGATCCTCAAAGCCTGTGCTTTTCTGGACTGTGATTTATTATTACACTATGATTATTTTTAATAGTAAAAGAAACATTAAATTCTGACATTTGCTTTGTATTACACCAGGCAGGAAACACATCAAATAAAATATCTGATTTGATTTTCTCATCACATATGGAAACTGAGGCTTAGAACGTTAAGTCAATTCCCTGGGATCACATAGCTAACTAGTAGGATCTTGACCTAGAACTTTCACTGATGTTTATATAGCCCATAAGATGATGACTTTTAATCATCACAACACATTGTGAGGCTAAAGACCCATCATTGCACCATAGTCACTGTCAGCACGAAGAGGAGTCTCTAAAAAGACCTTGAAGGGAAGGTATGAATCCCTACATCATGTGCCCTGAATTACAGTTAGTTGGGATAGATTTGAGTCATGACTTAATTAAACCTTCACACGAAGATTCAAAAGAGATTTCAAGTAATGTGCAATTTGAGACATGGTATGGATTATTTTAATTCATTGATATAAAAAATATAGAAACTCTTAAAATAGATTGTTTGGGGTATTTAATTTTGGTGGACCTGAAAGAGTTTTAGTTCCCCTTTGTTTGACTTCTTTATGGAAGTGTTTGTCTCACTCTCTAAACAAAGGCTTGAGATACATGGAATTGGAGTGTCTCTGTTAAAAAGGCATTTCTTCCATAAGATTCTTATGTGTTGACAATCCTTATTGCCCGGGCTGTGATTTGAACAAGGAAGAAATTTCCCAAACAGCACACTCAAATAACTTGTTTTATTATATTTTTCCTTAAATGCAAATTATTTATTCCAGCTTATGTATTTCCATCAAATTTAGGAGAAAGAATAGGAAAATGTTAATTTATCTTCCACTGCACACCATTATAACCCAGAAAATCTGCCAGGTTCCGAGCATATTGGTATCTCAAATAAGCCTACTACTAGCAGCAATATAAAATGTAATTCTCTCAAGAATTTCCTGGTTACAGAAGGATTTTACTATACAGTTCTTTGTACTAGAATTCATTAGTTGCTAATACTGTTAAGGCTGAAAAGATCTTGAAGAAAGTATTAGATAGATTGTGGTCACATTTGATTAGATTTGGACCTCAGGGAATAATTCCATACATCAAGGTAACAGGAGAATGAGCTCACCTGGAATGTTTTGTCCCTGATGTATTTCACACTCTACTAAACATGAATAGTTAATTTAAGAAGGATACAAGAAGCACATACAGACCACATTTAGAGGTGAAAGTATTTAATCTCATCCTTTGATATAAAATGTATTTCAGCTCTAATCACTGGAATACCAGAAAATAGCCTTTGCTATTAAAGTAAGTCAGTTATTTATGTGACTATGGCAATGCAAAATTGCTTTAGCTTTCACCTCCAAAGTGAAATGCAAAAATTAGTAACAGGAGATGATATATTTCTGTCAGGAAAATATAAATATTGTAACCCTAACTGACATGTGAAATATTTATGATGACCTCATTTTTTTCACCCTGTTTAATTTTCCCTTCTACACATTCTAATGGAGTTTACTAACCCTTTTGATTTTTCTCAATGCTCAAAAGATCTCAGGAAAATTTAATTATAGTCAAATATTCAATCATTATTGTCATAGGTACTGCAAAATTAATTCCAGAAAGAGAATTGAGAAACAAATACACATTTGTTTCATGTCAAATGTTTGTTTGAGATGCTTAATTTATTTTATATCATTATATATTTACACCAGTAAATATATACTTTCCACAGTAGCTGTAACATAATTCCAAATGAACTCCCTGTCTACCTTCTAATTGACTCTCTGGTGTCAGAGGGAAGATGCTCAGACACCTGTACAGGATGGACAAAGGAAGTGCATACAGTTCTGTTTTGAAAATCTTACCCCTAGATCCATGTCTACAATAAGGGAATCTAGGGAAAGAGAGTAAACGATCTAATTTTTTCCTTTATTTTGAAGAGATTTGGTAAAGGGCTGTCACAGCCACTATGACAGAGGAATATTTCTCATTTTATGCCAATGAGCTAATTTATACCTTGTGAAATATTGAGATAGATGCTATCATTATATCTATAATGATCTAAATGTAAGGGTTTGTAGTTTCCTAGTGTTTCCAAAAGGAAACCTGGTGGTGTCATGGTTAAACATTGGGCTGCTAGTCACAAGCTTAACAGTTCAAAAGCAGCAGTAGCTACTACATGGGAGAAAGAATAGGTTTAATATTTTTTGTAAATATTTACAGTCTAGGACACCCACAGGTTTAGTTTTACCTTGTCCTATAGACGCACACTGCATCAGAATTGACTCAACGGTAATGAGTCCGTTCTTTGAGTAACCGTGCCAAGGTGAAGAGGGTTGGGTGGAGAAGTTGATTTAGTACCATTTGTCAAATATTCCTGTTCTGGTGGGGCTGGGGTGGGGTGGATTAATTTGATAGATTTTTGAGGGATACAGGGAGGGATTGTTTTATATTACGCTGAATGGGCTGAATGAGATACTAAGAGTTTAGTCAGAATGCTTCCAACTAAGTGAATAGTGTGTGTGTGTGTGTGTGTGTGTGTGTGTGTTATGTGTAGGGAAAGAGAAAAGGGGACAGAGAAATATATTTCAGGGAATTTGCTTGCTAAGCAAATTTGAAAATGTATAGGGCAGGTGAAAATGCTGGAAATTCTGAGTCAGGTTTGGAGGCTATGTCTTGAAGCACAAAGCTCTCCTTTCTCAAGGAAACTTCAATTTCGGTGGCAAGGGCTTTCTTTTCTTTTTAAAAATCATTTTCTTAGGGGCTCATTCAACTCTTATCCCAATCCATACACACCTCAATTGTGTAAAGCGCATTCGTACATTCACTGGTGGCAAGGACTTTCAATTGATTAGTTAATCCCTACTCAATTGTTAATGATCATCTTTTTATAAGTCAATTAATTTTGTATGTTAACTATATATACAAAATCCCTTCACAGCATGTAGAATAATGTTTCATTAAGTATCCTAACCACATTGACACATAAAATTTGCCCCCCAGTGATCTTTTCCAAATAAATGCACATTTATTCATTCACTTCTTCCACAAATATTTATTGAACATTGTGTTAGTCCAGGTAGACTAGAGAAACAAATTCATCGATACTCATATGTGTATGAGAGAGTTTTATATAAAAGAGTAATTGTACATTAAGAAAACACCCCAGCCCAGTCCAGATCAAGTCTGTAAGTCCAATATTAGCCCATATGTCCAATACTAACCCATAAATTCCTCTTTAGAGTCATGCAGCCATGCAATAATGCCAAATTCAGGAATCTCGCAGACTAGTGAGTGGAATGTCTTGTGGATCTAATGCCGTTAGAAGCATCTCAGCGTTGACATAGATCTACACACGGCTCCTCCAGCTCCCAGGGTTCTAGCATAGCTCCATCTGTCTTGTCCACAGGAATGCCTCACGGGGAGTGAGCATGTGCCCTGCCTCCAGCAATCTATTTAGCTCCTTAGCACCTCCAAACAAGGGCACCAAGCTGTGACCTGATTGACAAGCTAACCTCCACCCCTTCACTCTTAAATCTCAAATTGACAACTGATTGAGTATGTAACTACCACACACATCTACTGTAGGCTAAGCTCTTTTATTGGTATTGTAGATCAATAAAACAGATGTTACTTGCTTTCTAAAAATATGTATTTTATTACGCAAAGACAAGGAACAAATGGGTCTGATTTTATAAATGCTTAAAAAAATAAAGCCAGAAAGGAAGGGGGGAAAAACTAAAAGGAACACCAAAGGGGAATTGATACATTTGAATGACAGCACTTGCTTGAAAGAGCTACGGACTTCCAAAAGAACAAATAAGTCTGTCTTGGAAGAAGTGCAGCCAGATGGCAAGACTTCATCTCACAAACATTGAACATATTATAAAGAGAAACCAGTCCCTAGAAAAGGACATTATCGTTGCTAAAGTATAGGAGCAGCAAAGAAAAAAAGAAAGAGGAAGGTACTCCATAAAATGAACTGGCACAGTGAATGCAGCCAGAGGATCAAACATCACCATTGTGAGGGTGGTGCAGGACCAGGCAGTGCTCCATTCTGTTGTACACAGGATCGGTGGCAACTAATAAGAACAGTAGAGACAAGCTTAGGAAGGACTCTGAAGCATCCGGCAGAAGAAGATGCATCTCTGATGACATGTGAGCAGTTACAGATCATAGATTATAGACCCTCCGAGAAATCAACCTACTCAAGGGGAGAGTCAACTATTCATATCTGCTATGCCTACAGACCACAGAGACCATTTCACAATAGACATTTCACATCTCTCCACTCCTCTCTCCTTTTACCTCCCCAAATCCCGGAGGAGCCAGAAGCAAAGGTAATGCCAAAACCCAAAGAACTCACAACAATGGAGTCAAGTCTGACTCATAATGCCCCGAAGGGACAGAGTAGAACTCATTGTGTTGGTTTCTGAGCCTGTAAATCTTTACAAGAGTAAAAGCTTTGTCTTTCTCCCATGGAGGCACTGTGGGGTCAAAGTATAGAACTTGTCATTATCAGCCAATTTCATAATCCACTAAGCCACCAGGGCTTTCTCTGAGTTGAGGGGTGAGGAATAGAAAAAGGAGGATTAGGAAAAATAAGGTGACAAACTGAAGACCCTCTTCCCCACTGCTAGTTTCCACTCTGAAGAATACTAAATGTGAGGAAGAGAAGTATTTTCATTTCCAAAGAAAGTTGAAATTCTAGTAATAATATTTTATTGGTGTTTTTGTTTTTGACTTGATGTCTGAATGATCTTTTGTTTGTTCATTTTCATCTAAGTTTGACCAATAAAAAGCATAGAACTTCTGTTGAGATTTCATGCCAGGAAAGATGAACAATATCCACCAATGTGTTTTTAAGGGGAAGGAAAAAAAATTGCTTAATGATTGTGCCCTATTTGAATTCTAGTTGCCATCCTGAGAGGAGAAATAGAAGCTTAGAGACTGAATTAACGCATTCAAGTTCATACAACTAAGAAATGGAATCAGACACTGCATATGGGAAGAGCAAAGCTACAATTGACATTTGTTTAAGAAGCGCCATTAGGCTCCATTTCCCAGAAGCAGAAGCGTATTCCAGAATAAAAATGTACTTATGCCCAAGTCATTTTTTTCTTAAAGCCCTTAGTGGGCATACAATTCAAGGCACAACCCAAGTTCTTTCTTAAGAACAAAACCACTTCTTCACTGGTCTTACATGCAATGCTATCGTCTTCTCATTTCTGCATACTGTATGCCTAGATGGAACTAGATCCTCTCATCTCTACACTCTCTTTGTTCCATATATCCAATTTCATTAGAACTGTAGGATGTAATTCTGAATTGATATCAATATTGACAACCCCTTTAGATTTAAGATGGACTTTCATGTAAATGATTATTTGATTTCAAAATAATTCTAAGGAAAGAAGGAAAATTATGATTATGATTACAATTACTCCTTACTTCATTGGGCTCTCATTATCCAATAATTCACATTTACTACCATATTAGAAGTCTACTACCTGACTAGTTTGTGCATGAGTCATGTACATCTGCCAGTAACAAACACTGAGGTATGAAGTGAGAGTAAGAATCATTTCAGTGGTTAAGGTTATGTGTCAATGTAGCTGAATGATGATTTGCAGTGATTTGGCAACTATATAATAATGTTATTTGGTAGTTATGTAATACTATCTTGGTTTTTGCATTTTGGGGTCTGATGTGGTCATCCTCAATTTTCTAATGAATGCTGATTTTTATATAATAATCTGGGGTTTGAAACCTAACCATGCCATTAAGTCACAAGTGAGTGTATTTTACCATAATAATATTAAAATAAAATAGAAAATTAAAAAGTTAGAATGAAACATCTTGAGTCATAATCTGACTACTGACAATTATTTGAGATAGATCTTGAGTATTACTTATTTAGCAGATTATTGTTTTTAAGGGAAACTTAAGAAGATTAAAGAAAGCACTTTTACTGTATTAGATAAAAGGAAATTAGATAACCATTTGTTAGCAATAGATATGCAAAATAAGATGCAGTTTACAACACTAAAATTTAGTATTTGCAAAAATTTAGTCTCTTTAATTTTAGCTATACAAATTCCTTCTGGGATTCCCTACTGAGAACAGCTTTGTTTGAAGGTTTTGGTTACCTTCAAACAATTTTTCAGTCTTTGGGCTCTTCTAGTTTTGCTGTCATAGAAAATCTAAATATAATTTCACATTAAGTATTTTTGCCTAATCGCTATGTTTCTATGTGGTGGGAAAAGTCCATTGGACACTATTATTTAAGAAATCTAAACAGTTTTAGCAAGCAGTGAATATTTTAAAACTATTCAGTAAATGGGCCCGAACAATGGATTTTAAACAATTATTCTGGAGGTTTTCTATTTCCAAACCGACACACACATTTCAGCTATGCTAACACACACAAGTATGTTTCGCTTAAATCTTATCATGGTATGATTAATAAAACAAATTTCACAATTTAAAAATTGCTAAAATATCAGAATTATATATATGCAATCATTGATTAGAATAAATTCTCTTTACTCAACATATAATTAATGTCTGCAAGCACTAACCTATCATTTATTACAAATTTGATGCTGCATAGTAATCTAAAAAATACAGTTTTATATTTTATAAAATTGAACATAAAACAGGACTATTAAAATTCCAATGCAAAGCCTTTGGAGAAATGTGACTATATCATTCACTATACATCATATATTAAGTTTAAATGATGCAAATTTCCATTTAGCACATGGTCACTATGCTAAGGATACATGTCCATATGAAATAAAATTTTCAACTGTGACTTTGATTACATTTTAATATTATCTACCAGTAAATATGGAGATGAAAACTAAACGGATGACATTTATATAAATGAGATTCATAAATAAAATGTATTCAATCCAAATACATAAGGACATATTCTTTTTAAGTTCTAGGTATCAATTCCTATCAATCCTTCAGTATTAAAATTAGATAAAATTCATCATGTTATTGATATATTTTAAATACAATAGTATAATTTTAATATATTATAAACACATCATAAATGCAATAGTATAGAAATATGTTAATTCATTCTTGTAGTTATTGTGAAAAACTTTATAAGACAGGAAGGTTCATAAAAATGATCTTATGACCAACATACCATTTTTGCTACTGTAGAAGTAAAATTAATTGTAAATACTATTCATAACAGAAACCCATTTTCCCCTATGGAAAATTAAGTCCTAATTCAAAATAATGTAATTTTTTCCCCTTGGCATTTCTTACATCAACCAATAAAATCAAAAGAACTAAAAATAATATTATGTAATGTGGTTGATTAGATAAATAGATTCATTAGATTAAACATGTCAGTTATTCTTTTGATATCTAAAGGAAATATTGTAAAGCATAGGAAAAAGGCATTATGTTCTAGTGGTATCTTAATTAAGGGACCTTATTTTTAGTAAGGAGCCCTGGTGATGTAGTGGTCTAGGGTTGGGATGTAATCACATGGTCAGCAGTTCAAAATCAATGGCAGCTCTGCAGGAGAAACACTGGGCTTTCTACTCCTAGAAACACTTGCAGTCTTAGAAAGCCACAGAGGGTTATTGTGAGTCAGCATTGACTCAATGGCAGTGAGTTTAATAATGTTGAAAAATAAATATATAATCCAGTAAGACGGGCTCAGAATCCTGAGTAAAAAATAAATAACGTTGAGTTTTGTGGGGTGATATCATTTGTTTTAACACCGCAAAGATTGAGGATTTCAGATTGTGCTTCTGCCGAACCTGTGCTTAGACCTGAGACCATTGTGCATAAAGAAAAAAATAAGACTGAATGGTTTAAAATCAGCAAATATATACATCATGTTGTATACAGATACATATGAATTCAATCTGCATACTTCCTGAATAAATCATCTGAGAAACTGAACAATACTAACAAGAATGCAACATTAGGATTGGAGGATGATCCATTAATAATGAGCAATGTTCAGGTGACACAATTTTGCTTGCTAAAAATGAATAGGACGTGAAGCACTTACTGATTTGGATCACAGACGGCAGCCTACAATATGAATTACACTTGAACAACAGGAGAACAAAATGGAACAATAAGCGCCATCATGACAATTGGTGGAAAGGTCGACAGTCCCGAGGATCGATTTTACTTGGATCCACTGTGAACACCTATGGAAGCAACAGTCAAGAAATCCAGGGCTGTAGTTATTACATTGAGATCTCCTTCAAAGTGTTAAAAACAAAGATGGCACTTTGAAGACTTGGGTATGCAGTTTTATAGGCATACAGAAGTTAGATAATGAACAGAAAGGCCAACGATCTGACAGCTTTGAACCATGCAGTTAGTAAAAAATACTGAATGTACTTCAAATTGGCTGAAGAATATAAAAATCTGTTCTTAGAAGAAGTAGTGCCAAATACTCCTTAGAAGCAAGGATGATGAGACTTCATTTCATATATTTGGTCATGTTATCAAGAAGGGCGAGTGCCTGAGGCAAGATACCATCCTTGGCAAAGTAGAGGGTCTGCAATAAAAAGGAATGTCATCAATGAGTGGGATTGACACAGCGGGTTAGGAATGGCATAGGATCTGGAAGTGTTTCATTTGGGGGTACAAAGATTCTCTGCGGACAAACTCAGTGGCACCTGGCAACAACAACAAATTATTTGTTAGTTTGTTTTGCTGAAATTTTTTACAGTGTGTTATTAATGAAAAGAAGGTACAAAATTTAGTTTTAAGACTTCCAGGAAGATGGCACTGAAGTAGAATACTTATATCTCTCTTTGTGTGACTCAGAGAACAACTAGTAAGAGGCCAAGTACGGGAACCTAGACACAGGGCCTCGATTCTCAGCACTGTGGGATTTGACTTAGACACCACATTCTGAGTCTTGCCCATGGCGAACACAGTGGAGCTGCACAAAGTGCCCCTAGCACCATGCCATTGAAGTTCCTTCTCTGGTTCTGACTGAAGCCCTGCCCCCCTACTGAATCAGACCCACACGGGGAACTTAGAAGTGGGACTCAGATACAGGGCACCACAGGAGTGATTTAGACTTCTCACTCAGATTCTCGCCCATGGGGAATACAATAGAAACAATCTGAGGTCCCCTCTTGCCTATGCCAGCCATATACTCCTCTCTAGTTGCTGTGGGTGCCCCACCACCTATCAAAGCAGGTCAATCAAGGAGACTCAGAACAAGACTGGATTATGCCTCAAGGGCGTGCCCTGCTTCCTCATCTAGATAACCTCAGCTTTCTAGGAAGAGAGCTAGCCCCCAGGGAGAGAAATGCCACTTAAACTCACTGCATAGCTGGCTCCATATAGTTGTGAGACCTATTCCTATTAGCTTATGAGAAAGAAAACGCAGGCCTCCGTTCCCTGCCACAGGAATTGGGACTCAGC
>NW_022103920.1:36551406-36553830 GCF_000313985.2 Echinops telfairi
CCTGAACCTAGCAATGTACATAGAAGAAGCAGATTTTGAACCACCACAGAAAAAATCTTCAGAATGCTGCTTAGAGTCATACAGGTTATGAGGGAATCGGTACAGGAAAAGAATGAAATGATAGAGAGACCAGAGTCCACATACTGGATGGAAATAAGAGTTAAGGGACAATGCAGCAGAAACAAAGAAGACAGTAAAAGATCTCACAGGCTGGAGGAAGTAGAGTACCTTATCAACAACCTTGAAGAAACCCAAGCAGAATCCCCAAAAATGTGAAAGACATTCAAGAAAGGTAATTAAAGCTGAAGAAAACCTGAGAACAATGAGTGATGCAATGAAGAGAAACAAAACTTGAATAATTGGGATACCAGAGCAAGATGTAATGAAGAAATTAACAGCACAAGATGTAATGAAGAAATTAACAGTGAGGGGAATCTTGGAAGAAAACATCCCCAATAGAATAAAGGATAATAAGATAATCATCCAGGAAGTAGAGAGTACCCCAACTAGACTAAATCCCAAGAAGACCACACCAAGGCATATAGTTGTCAAATTATCCGATTTTGAGAAAAAGAAGAAAATAATAAAAGCAGCTAGAGAAAAAAAAATTCAGTTACCTATCAGGATAATCAGATAAGAATATGCTCAGATTTATCAGCAGAAACCTGGAAGACAAGGAGAGAATGGAGTAGCATCTTCTGAGAGTTAAAACAGATAATCCCAATGTAGCCTTCTGAGGCGGGGGCCAGCACTTAGCACCTCATCTGAACTGGTCCGGGTACTCACAAGGGGCTACACTGAAAGTCTAAAGTTATAACGAGGGGTGGGGGCGTGGGCAGGGGTTACTAAACCGCTCCTTCCCTGACTGCAGGATCAGTAATGGGGAATTTTAGGATGCTCGGCCTTTGGACATGAATGTTGAAGACTAAAAAAGCGTATGAGTTGTTAGGTCCTAGGATATGGAAACCTGAAGGAAACGGGACTGGACTGATGGATTATAACATGCCCTTCTTACTATTTAAGAGAGATATTCATCTGCTCTGTGTCATGATCCCTATTAGACTTGGGATTATTTGTATGGTCTTCTTTTTTTTTTTTTTTAATGTTTATCTATACAAGATAGGCAGGATAGGAAATCCCAGGAACAGCAACATGATCGACAGTTCCTAGGGGAAATGAGAGGGGAGGAGATAGGGGTGCGGTGGATGAGAAGTGAGCCAATAAGGATGGGAATGGAGATAGTAAAGGTTCTAAAACTGATGGCAAGGATGGCGTAGCTTGAGGCTCCTTCGAGCCCTGCTTCGCAACACTGCTGATGTGTACATTGCTTGAGCGTGAGGCTGATGGATCCTGTTGCCTTGCTCAGCTTGCATTCGATATCCCATCTGGGCCTGCTTTGCTAAGTTCATGAGCTACTATTTGGTGACTCGCCCTGCTGGTTGTTGCCTGTAGGCAGACTCTGCTTGCCTTGCTTTGCAACTCCACTGTCTGCTTCCTTGACCTTGGACCCAGCAGCCCTCATGAGTTGAAGGACTTCAAGTATATTAAATGTTCTGTACTGCTGTGTGGACTAATTAGTCCTTCTCGCTGGTTTTGTTTGTATAGAGAATCTTGACTAACATAGCTGCATAAGAAACTGTGGTGAGGAAAGCAGATGGTGCCCTGCTATTAAGAGATACAGCATCTGGGGTCTTAAAGGGTTGTAGTTAAACAAGTAGCCATTTAGCAGGGAAGCAACAAAGCCCATATAGAAGAAGCATACCAGACTGTGTGATCATGAGGTGTAGATGGAAATAGGCATCAGAAGTTGCAAAAGCAAGCAACCAAACTGATATGAAGGGGTGTGGATGTAGTGGAGACACAAAACCCACCTGTAAGGTAATTGGACAGTCCCTCTCAGAAAGGTCACATGAAAGGGATGAAAAATCCAAGGTGTGGTGTAGTACTAATGAACCATAGGACTATCCTCTAGTTTTTTAATATTTCCTCCCCTTAATATTAGGGTTTTTATTTGTTTTGCCTCATCAATCATGTTAGATTTTCATATGTTCATTTGTATATTTAAGATTGTTCGGTACATAAAAGTCAAGATGGATAACCCTTCAGAAACAGAAACAGGAGTAATGGTTCCCTGGGGGTTCTGGAAGAATTGGAGGGAAAGTGGGTAACAGAGAGCTGATAGCATTGATGACTGTATAACCCCATTTGATGGGATTGAAAAACAGAATTGTATGTGAATGTATATAATGGATCGTGTAAGATTTCGTGAAAAAAAATTTGTCAGGAAACAACTCTTTTCTTATATTAACACTCTGACTTTGTGACACCAAAAGAATTTGTTATTAAGCCAATTAATTTCGTAATCAACAATGCTCAGTGAGAAAATTGCCATTATATGTGAGAACCCAGGATGAAATTTGCTAA
>NW_022103920.1:36554205-36556667 GCF_000313985.2 Echinops telfairi
AATTATGATAAAGGGAAAAATAATAAACTCAGAAATAATATAGCTCTGGTAGTTACATAATTTCATGTCAACTGGATAAAAAGAGTGAAGGAGTGGAATTTAGTCTGTGAATCAGATCACAGCTGCAGATGCCTCCTCGAGGGCATGGACTTCTCACAAGGTTCTGGGAAGTTCCTCATTTTCTACCTGAGGTGGGCCTCTGCTTCACACCTCTTTCTCGATTCACCTTCTTCTTGAAGAACCACACCCAGGGAGCTGCATGCAGCAACATTGCATGTGCTGTGTGGGGCTGAAGAGGAATTTATGGACAAGAATGAGACATATGGGCTAATATCAGACTTATGGACTTGATCTGGACTGGGCTGGGAAGTTTTCTGAATATACAATTGATCTTTGATATAAAACTCTCTCTTACACACATATGAATGTCTCTGGATTTGTTTTTCTAGTCAACCCTGACTAACACATTATGGTACCAGGAGTGGGGTACTAGAGAAACAAATCATAAAGATGGAGCAGGGATGCTGTTTGATCTATGCCCTATCGTAGTTTTTTTCTAGCTAGCTAGAGATCAGATAAGGTCACACTGTTTACTCAATTGTTTTCTGGAAAGAACTTGGGAAGTTATAGCTTTGATTATTTTCCTTAGTTGTGGTCTTTGGTTATTCCTGTTTGAAAACGGACAAATTATGTGATTAATGTATATTTTGAGTTCAAGGGGCAAAATGGCCACTTGAACTTTTTCTTTGAGACAATGCAGTATAGTCAAAATGGCTGGCAGAAAGCTCAGTCCTGGCTTGATACTGTCAGAGGCCTAAGGCCATATTTTATATTGATGGAATAGTTTAGATAAGGAATGAATTTGACTTTTAAGAATGTATTTAGACAAAATTTTTAAATATAGAATGGCTAAATTAGAGTAAGAAGGGACTTAGACATTCAGGTTAGTAAGGAGTTGTCATTTTAAATAGAATGATGTAGGGGGCCACATTGAAACAATATTTTCCAAAGATCGAAGGAAATAAGAAAGCCAGCCATATGAAAGTCTCTGGGTAGACTCATGCACAAGGTACAGTGGATAGAGAATTATTGACATTGTAATGCCTTAGGTATTTATAAACAGAAAAGTGGTCCGTGTATTTTTAATAAAAGATAGTATCAATGGCATAACTAGAGGGCTCATAAGTCACTGAACATGCTTTATCTTTTATTTTAAGTGGCATAAGAAGTCTTTTAAGAGTTTAGAACAGAAGAGCAATATAATTGGAAGAAATTTTAAATGAATTTTCTGGTTGCTATTTTGATATTAAATATCAAATAAAGAAGCTTTGCTGATAAAAAGAATGAGATGAAGTATATGAGAGATGTCCCTGCTGCTCACCCTCATGAGATCACTGAAGATGTCGGGATTATATCAAAGGGTAGTGAAGAAATCAGATGATGCTGAGCTATCAGAACAATAGTGTCTGGGTTTTAAAAGTTTCTCTTAAAATAAGCAGCCATCTTAAAACAAGCAAACATCAACTAAGTCCACATTACAGGAATCACATTGGCGTATTTGACCCAAAGACTGTAAAATTAAAATCCAAATTCAAAGGAGGGAATGGTATCAGAACTTAAAAGTAAACATCCAATTTGCTGAAGGCTATGGATGACAGTGGAAGATCAAAATCCAATTGCAGGGTACACAAAGGATATTAAGCCTCCAGCGTATACTTTCTGACTATATCAAGAAATCTGAGTAACCTTGCTGTCAGAGACAGAGCTTTGTAAAGTTGATTATGGCAGATGTAGTTATGTTAAAATGTAATACTTTATCATTTGATCTACATTTGACCCATTTTAAAGTTGCTTCGGTTTTTAATATTTTTGCTTTCTTATTGTGGGTTTTCTATGTTTTGTCGACTTATTGTTGATTTCTTTGTATTGTTTAGGTCTTTACTTGCATTTTGTTTGCATTGTTATGATTTTGTGTACATGAAATCCAAATAGACAATAAATGAATTGATAATTGCCTAGTAGCATGGCAGTGGAAAATGGGGGGAATAGGGTCTAACAACACTGAGTATAAGAAGAAAATGTTCTGAAACAGATGGTGGTGATGATATCACAAACCTTCTTACTATAATTAAATTGTATGAAAGCAAAGTATAACCTAATAAAACCACGAAAATAAAAGGAATATGAGAGAAAGGACTCAAAGGTGACCTCACTTCTCACTTTTCTTTCTCTCTCTCTCTCTTTCTTTCTTTTTTCACATAAAAAAGAGGAGGTGGAGGTCCATTAGAGTGAAAACAGAAAAGAATAAAGATAAATCCAAAAAGAAAGAATGATCAAGTTGACTACAGGGGCAGTGAGTTACTTAATGTGGCTCTTGGAGCCAAAATCTCCCAACTATCACTAAACAACCTTCCCTGCAGGGGTGTAGTCACAAGGTAGGGAAGATGCTTAGAGTATTCACC
>NW_022103920.1:36558327-36559448 GCF_000313985.2 Echinops telfairi
ATTTATGCTTATTATGTATTTTATATTGTTCTTGCTTCATTTTCTTTCCAAAATTTTTATTGATTTGTAAAGTTGTTAAACATTGTTTTATTTAATTCTGCCCACCTTTCAACACTATGATCTGTTACAGTCAAACATTCTCTTTAATATAACAAATAATTAGCTTAAACTTCACTGTTTTCATCAAGGCTCCTAGTTCTTTCCCTGATCCACTGGTTCCTGTCCTTCTTCTAGAAGCTCACAGGTTTTCCCTTGTGCTCTAGAATCTAGAGTCTGGATCCAAAGCCAGTTTATAAAGGAGGAATTACAGCACCAATTCACCCTGCTGGGAACCGGCAGAATCAAAGTTCTCCCTAGCTCTTCAGATTCCTTTTTAAATAAACTCCTCTAAAAGGAAATCGGTTTTTCTTCCCCTTCTGTCATCACCAAAACCAAAACCTGACTCCTGCCCTCTTATTGATTCCAACTCATAGTGGCCCTCTATTGGGTTTCTTATTGGTAAATCTTAACCAGAGCAGATAACTTCATCTTTCTCCCTAGGAGCAAGGGATTTGAACTGCCAACCTTGACCGACACTGCCAAACAGCTCAACACTGACCTGACATGACCACTAGGGAGTATATGAGGGGGTACCTCCAAAAGCCGGAATTTTTTTCAAAGCTATGTATTTAAATTTTTTTACAAAACAACCTTATCACCTTTAAAGTACTCTCCATTACACTTAATACGTTTGTCTAATTTGCAATTCCATTCTTGGAAACATTTTTCAAGCTTATCTGTTTGGATGACTGGCAGCTCCTCCCTCATTTTTTTTCTTTTACCTCTTCTACTTCGTCAAATCGCTGTCCTTTCATGTTCTTCTTCATTCGCAGAAACAAAAAGAAGTTGCATGGAGTGAGGGCAGGTGAGTCAGGAACATGGGGTAAGAGAGGCATGGTGTTTTTTTGCCAAAAACGGGTGCACTGAGATGGCTGCATGAGCAGGTGTATTGTTGTGGTGGCAAAACCAGTCCCCCATTTGCCAGAAATCAGGACTTTCTTGTTGCATACTATTATGCAATCTTTTCAGCACCTCTAAATAGAAAGCTTGATTAACAATTTGACCTGGTGGAATGAACTCCA
>NW_022103920.1:36559548-36560681 GCF_000313985.2 Echinops telfairi
GTGCACTTTCCCCCTTACATCAAAAAAACAAATGAGCATTGGGTTTTTGTGTGTGTGTACCCCCCTCATATGTTGAATGCTAATCTAAATATGACTAGGCCCCTGAGTTTATTTTATCTTACCTATGAGACAATTCAGGAGCTATAAATATCAGTGGTTGCAAAGATAATTATTTACAGAATCAAACTTTCTGGTCATTAGGCAATTATACCACACAATTCTCGAGTATGTATGATCCATTTAGCATGCCAGCTCTAAACGCCATTGAAAACAACTGAGGTCTTTCTTGGGATGAATAATTGACACAATTGATTCAGCCATGTGCTCAAGCATAGGAAGCTGGGCTTTTTATACTTAATGTCAGCAGAAACAGAGACCTCTTGAAGGCAATTACAACAATGACAAATGATGCTTATAACTGAACGGTAGTTATAGGGCAATGCACACCTACTATGGATTTCTTTTATATAAGAACAGACTTTCCTCAATACTTCAAACTCTCTCTCTCTCCCTCCCTTTATCTCTTAGTGGTATAGGCTACACAAATTTTTTTTAGTAATTTCTAATACATGGGAATATCCAAACCCAAACTAAATGCAATGCAGTCAAGTCAATTCCAGCTCATTGTGACCCTATAAGACAAGTAGACCTTCCCCAGAGGGTTTCCATGGCTGTGAATCTTTATAGAAGTAGAGACTGCCACATCGTTCTCCCCTAGAGTTACTGCTGTTTTCAGATCTCTGGCCTGTTGGTTATCACGCAAGAACTTTAACCACTGTGTATGTATGTATATATATATATACACACACACATATATACATATATATATACACACATACACACACTTAGTGGCTAAAGCTATTATAGATATTAATATCTGTACTATAGATAGTACTGTGTATATATACACTATACTTACTCTACACATACTAATATAGTATTGCTATTAATTATATATATATATATATATATATAGTTTTACCAGTATGGGTTGGCTTATGTATAAAAAATTATAAAGTTTTCTTCAAGCTGAGGCTAGCATTTTGAAAGTGACCAGAGTCAAGGTATCTGAGAAACTCACTGCAATTGAGTCAATGACAGCTCGTAGTTACACTATATGGCAGGGTTGAAAT
>NW_022103920.1:36561999-36567607 GCF_000313985.2 Echinops telfairi
ATCTGGCTTCACGTCTATGGGTCAGATGTTATTCTAGAGCAGCAGTTCTCAACCTGTGGGTTGTGACCCCTTTTCAGAGGGGCCACCCAATTCATAACAGTAGCAAAATTACAGTTATGAAGTAGCAACAAAAATAAATTTATGGTTGGGGGTCACCACAACATGCAGAACTGTATTAAAGGGTCTCGGCATTAGGAAGGTTGAGAACCACTGTTCTAAAGGTTTCTCCTGGCTGGCATAGCTCCTGGGATAGATGAACCCAGGATTGGCAGGAATACCACAGGCTATGGAGGCAGATGAAACAAAGGCTAGGGAGTCAGGTTTGTGACTGCAGGCGTGAATAAACATAAGTTCGGGAGGCAGATGGCAGCCTGCTGATGTCAGGCCACGGGCTTGGGTCCAGAGAACCAGAGATGAAGTGTCGAGGCACAGGAGAAAAGCAAGCAAGCTTCCCCCAAACATTGATTTATATAGGAGTTAGGTCACATTTCCTTAGAATTACTATCAGCTCTATGCTCTGAATAAGGAGGGTTGCACTGCTGGCATTGTGGTTACTTATCGGGCTGCTAACTGCAAGGGTAACAGTTTGAAACCAGCAGTCGCTCCGAAGGAGAGAGATGGCACTGTGTACTCCAGTAGAGCGACAGCCTCCAGCACGCACAGGAGCAGTCCGCCCTGTATCATACAGTCACGACGGGGCTCAATGGCAGTGAGTTTGGGTGTTTTGATACTCCACCCTAATCTTTGAGTTTTGCACAGCATGTACCATTATCTAGTTAATTCATTGTGTTATGTAACATCATGGGGGATCGCTAGGCCTTAACTGCCACACCATTGGGAATTGTGTTCCAGGCCAGTTGACACAAAACCAAAATATCTCAGTCCAGAACAACAGAAATTAACAGTAAACTGTCTTCATTTACATGTTAAAGTCTCGTGCAAAAATGGAAGGGAATCATTTATTTTTATTGTCAATTTAAAGGTAATGGTTTTTCAGAACAAGGTCATTGAAACCAGATATTGAAAATAGGGACACATTACAGCCAAATATTTCTTGAATGTAATGATCCTTAATGGGAAATTCTTAAGCCTGATAGATAATTCCAACGAAACTTAAAGGTTAACTGCTTTCCCACCAAGCTATCAGAATATAGTTTGGCACTTGGAATTAAAAACCTGAATATTAATATGAAGAATTGCATTCATTAGTATTACAATAAATCCTTCATAATGTATGTATTATTTTCTTTACTTTTATTTATTCTAATAAAATTGCTCCTTGATATACCTGCTGCCAATAGTTATGCCAGAAAACAAGAGTTTGTAAAAAAAAAGTAGGTAAAACCCACAATAGACACACTTTTAGCTACATGTGTGCACAAATAAAACACAGCCATTTAAAATAGAATAAAACACAACTAGAAATTGCAAATCAGACTAACATAAATATGCAAAAATCTCAAGATCCAGATAACTACATTTTATTTATTTAGTGGAACATTACTGTTGTTCCAATGATGTTGTTATACTTTAAGTTCTTTATTGACAGATCTGCACATTGGCCTAAATATATATAACTTAAAATAAATATTTAAATGTTAATACATCCAAACCAAACCCACTGCCATATAGTTGATTCCAACTCATTGTTACCTTATAAAAGGTTTCTGAGACTATACATTTCTTTTGTGAGCAAACCCTCAATATTCTCCCATGGAGTCGGTGGGTTTGAATCACCAACCTTGTGGTTAGCAGTCCGACGTGCACAATTTTCACCCATGTCTAGGAGCCCCAGTGGCACTCTCAAATTAACTGGCTTCATAAGAACCAGACCAGCTTTTCAATCCTATCAGCTGCTCTGTCGGAGGAAGACGGCGCTGGCCCCTCCTGGAAAGATGAACACCTCTTGGGGAACATGTGGTAGGGCGGCCCTGAGGCCGGCTCAAGTCAGTGGTACTGAGTTTGCTTTGGGTTTGGGGTTTTGGTAAACAGAGATTGTACTGAATTTAATGAAATATTAAGTATGTGTTCTAATTTATGTGATACGGTTCTTGTAAAAATAGGCACATATAATTAAGTTACAGCTAATCTCAAATGATAGAATGAGGGTTCTACTATATTTTTTTTCTTGATTTTTCTGTTGAGATAATCTTTTAGAAGAACTCATGACACTTGGATAAAATCAGAATAGAAGTAGTGAAACAGATTAATACGGTGAATTTGGATTTGTAGATATATGTCATCCAAGGGAAAAATATATAAAAGAAGGAAGAATACTTTTCTCTCAACTCCCTACAGATATTAATTTTTCACTTTTATTACTCTTTGGATTAACATGCTGATTTAAGTAGTGCTCCCTTTGTTTTGATATACTCAAAGGCTTGTATAAATAAATAAATGTATTAAATGCAGTGATATATTATTGGTAATATATTATATATATTATATTTCTTTTCTAACCATCTTTCACAAGCTTTAAATTTTATCATATTCTCTATGTAGCAATAAAGCTATTTTCATTGCAAATGTGTAACAATAAAGGATAGCAACCTTCAGGGGATACATTTCTGAAAAATTTATTTCCTCATGTTGCTCAGCCACCCAGGGAATGAATTTGTTTCCATGACAGATAAGGACTACACTGATCATTTTAAAAATGGTCTTGGGGCACCACAAATCAATAACCAAAAAAATAAGAAAAGAAAGAAAGAAATTGCAAGATAATAATATTTCCTTTCATTAGGTCGATAAATTGCATTACAGATTTATGCATCAGAATTATCTCTCTCACTGTCATTAAATAACCTTAAGCAAACATCTTGGTTGTGAGAGTCCTGTTTTATGTTGAATAATTAAGTGATGGATAAATTCTACTTGGTTGAAATATGATAAATTAACAGAAACATAACTTTTACAAAATCAAATAATAAAGATAGAATATTCATATCACAACACACACTATTCTACACTGAAATCTAGAACAGTCACACAAGATGACTTTAAATTAATACTTAGTACTATACAAGCCCGCTCCTCAACAATATTCCATGGGGAGGTTTTGGTTGTTGTTTAGGGGGTTTTTATAGCGTCATGTTTGAGCAACATATATTAATAATGGTGTTCTGCCATTTTGAGGGTAGCATTTCCAATCTCATAAAATATCTTAAATTCACTCATAGTAACATTTTTCTTTATAAACATATTTCCTTAAAAGTTATTTGAGGCAAACTGAAATGACAGAATTTCTAAAGAAATATTTTTCCTAAAATTGCTCGACTTTTTTATACAGTGCAAGGCAAGATATGCCAGAAAATGGAAAAGATGTTACTTTTAGAAAATTTTCTAAAACATTCCTTTATAAAAATTATCTTGGTGTTTTCCATATATGTGAGCTCTTTCTGTCCATTCTTACCACTCAGATACTGAACTGAAATATGTTTTGAAGTGTTCCTTTTCCAAAAGTGCCATAAAAGATAAATTAGTTGAAGGAGGGAAAATCTCTATTAGATGTTAATCCAATTCAAGTGTCTGAAATGTTTACATTGATGTTCCCTAAGATTAATGCAAACAAATGTCCACATCTTGTTGAATAATTTGGCAATATACACCTGAAGTGTGTCATATTAACACCCCTAGTATAATTTAATCATGAAAAATGATTGAAAATGTCAAATGTGAAATGTATATCCATATCTGCATATGTGTATACTTATGTATTCAGCATGTGCGGTAGTTACATAATTTCATGTCAACTTGATAAATAAGTATAGGGGTAGGGTCTAGCCTGTCAATCACGTCATAGCCTGATGATGCCTCCTTGTGGGCGTGGCCATCTCATGAGGATTCTGGGAACTTTCTCTTTTTCTCCCTGGAGGTGGGACACTCCCTCTCTCTGCTTCACCTTCCTGTTGAAAAGCCACACTTGAAGAGCTGTAGGAGTCACGTGGAGACCTGTGCCAGTGTTGAGATGCTTCCACCACCACTGGATCCTCAAGATTTTCCAACCATAAGCCCGTGATCTTCCTGAATTCAACAACAATGCATGTGATGCTGAATCTAAAGAGAAATTTACGTCCTAGTATCAGACATATGGGCTAATATCGGAGTTATGATCTTGATCTGGACTGGGATCTTTTCTCAATATACAATTGCTCTTTGTTATAAAGCTCTCTCTTACACACATTTTAGTGTTTCTGGATTTGTTTCTCTAGTCAACCTGAACTAACACAGCATGTCCAAAAAAGTTGGAAAATATGTCAGTTAGGGTGGTAGATGTCTAAAAATGTTTAATATCATTCTTTTAAGATCTACAGAACTGTCAGACATATACCAGAATCCAGGTCTTACTAGCTATCTAAATATAAGACATATATGAAAACGTTCATATTGAAATGACATAAAGGGAAACTGCATAATTATATGGGAAACATTTTGAGTGTTCCTACACGTCCCTCCCTATAAAATGATATCAAATCATACTGTGATTGGTATTGTGAATAGGTGCC
This sequence comes from Echinops telfairi, assembly GCF_000313985.2. NCBI lineage: Eukaryota > Metazoa > Chordata > Mammalia > Afrosoricida > Tenrecidae > Echinops > Echinops telfairi. The sequence continues at coordinate 36,566,505 of NW_022103920.1, forward strand.
ATCGAGTTGGTTTCGACCCATAGGGAGCTTAAGCAAACCAGAAGGAAACAGTGCTCCCCTTTGCATCCTCTTCAAAGATGTTCCTATGGTTGACCCCTTAATTGGAGCCAAGGTGGCAATCCATCTCCTTGAGGGCCTTCCTCTTTTTTGCTATTCCTTTACTTGTCCAAGCCTGATGTCCTTCTCCAGGGACTGGTCTCACCTGACTATATTTTCATAATATCTAAGATGAAGTCTCCCCATCCTTGCCTCAAAGTAGCACCCTGGCCTTACTTCTTGCAAGATACCTCAGTTTGTCCTTCAGCTGTCCATGGTTCTTTCAGTATTTTCTCCAGCACCACAATTCAAATGCATAGATTCTTCTTCTGTCTTCTTTATTCAATGTCTAACTTTCACGTGCATATGAGATGATGGAAAATACCATTTGGGGTCAGGCATACTTTAGTCCTTAAAATAACAAACTTGTTTACCAGTACTCTTTAGAAGTCTTGTATAGCAGATTTACCCAAAGCAACACATCTTTTGACTCCTACTTCCTTGAACATTGATTGTAGAACCAAGTAAGACAAAATCCTTGGCAACTTCAACCCTTTCTCCATTTGTCATAATGTTAACTGTTGATTCAGTTGTGAAGATTTTGGGCTTCTATTTTTCTACAGTTTTATTGGCACGTAATCCACATATCATACAATTCAATCATTCAATCATATTTATGCATCAGAATTGTACAGACATTACACAATCAATTTTAGAACATTTACTTTCTTTTTTATCCATGATTAAATCTCCTTTAAAATGAGTTGTGTAATCACATTCAGTTCTAGTGCCCCCTCCGTCCTGCCATCATTGTTTACTCCCCAACCCCCCCAACTCTCCCCATATCCCCAACTGCATCCCCTACAAACCCTTGCATAAGTTATTATCTGTATGCAATCACTCCTGTGCTTCACAAACTGGTAAACCCAACAGAAACAATAACGAATAAAAATGAAATAAAGTGGCAAGGATAAAACAATAGTAATATAAAGATAAAAATACAAATAATGAGTAAGAAAGAAAAGTACATCATCAATATTTAGAAAGCCAGGGAAGAAATTTTTGTC
>NW_022103920.1:36568463-36587269 GCF_000313985.2 Echinops telfairi
GAAGAAGGAGAAGAAAAGCTAAAGACCGGAAAAGGGAAACCCACATAAACAGAAAAGTACATCACTGTCAATCATCCCCCTGGGGATAAAGCGATTACATTGATGACACCATCCATTTTCCCAAAGATACAGCACTCCGGACACTGTCGGTATGCGGAATCATTGTAGTACAGATCCACCTTGAGCCACAGCCCATGAGTCATTGCCCTGCACAATCTGACCTTCTGTTCTATGGAGCTTTATTTGTCCTAAGGATGAGTCTTAGTGGCTGGGGGAAAGTGCTTGGCTCAGTTCTTCCAACTGCAGATACTACCCAACAGATCAAAACCTGTCTTGTCAATGCGAGGGTGCAAGGAAGTATTAAATATATGGTGATTCTGGGGCCCTTTCCATTGGACACCCACTGACTGATTTCTGGTTGTTCACTTTACATCCTGCTACCTTGTTGAATTCCTTGATTGTTTCCAAGCAGGCTTTTTGTAGATACTTTTGTTTTTTCCATATATAGAATCATATAATTTGCATATAACGAGTGTTTCAATTCTTCATTGCCTATTTGTATTCCCTTGACTTATTTTTGTTGACTGGGGCTTTAGCTAAAGTGTCCAGCACAGTGTTGAATAGCAATGGTGATAGGGAGAATCCTTGCCTGGTCCCTATATTCCCTGAGAACGTTGCTAGTTTCTCCCCACTGAGCATGATGGGGGCTGTTGGTTTCTCATATATGGCTTTTATTATGTTGAGGGTTTTTCCTTCTATTCCTATTTTATTGTGTGTTTTTTTTTAACAGAAACAGGTGTTAAATATTTTCAAATCACTTTTCTGCATCTATTGATATGATCATGTGGTTTTTAGTTCTTGCCTTGTTTATGTGTTGGATTACACTGATTGTTTTTTGAATATTGAACCATCCCTGCCACACCTGGAATGAATCTGACTTGGTCATAGTGAATTATTTTTCTAATATGCTGCTCTATTCTATCGGACAGGATTTTGTTGAGGATTTTAGCATCTAGGTTCATGAGGGATTTTGGTCTATACTTTTCCATTTTTGTGGGGTCTTTGCTTTGTTTGGGTATCAGTGTTATACTGGCTCATAGAATGGGTTTGGGAGGGATTTTTGTTGTTTTTTTTCCTGGGCTCTGGAAGAGCTTTTGTAATATTGGTGTCAGATCAGATCTTCTTTGAGTGATTGGTAGAATTGCCCTGTGAAACCAACTGGGCCTATGCTTTTCTTGGTTGGTAGTTTCTTAATGACTTGCTCTATTCTTCCATTGTTGTAAGTCTGTTGAGTTTTCCCAAATCTTTCTGCATTAATTTGAGTGGGTGATGTGTTTCTAGGTATCTGTCCAGTTCTTCTAGATTGTCGAGTAGACTTGAAAGCAGTGTTTTGTAGTAGTGTGCTTTTATTCTTTTATTTCATTTGGTTCCATCATAATGTCACCGTTTTCATCTCTTATTCTGGGTATTTGCATACTTTTTTTTTCCTTTGTTAAATTTGCCAGTGGGCTATTTTGTTAATCATTTTCAAAGAACAAGTTTCTTGTCTCGTTGATTTTTTCCATTTTTTCCCATATACATTATTTGCTTTGATCCTTAAGATTTCTTTCCTTCCTTCATTGGAAGGATCATGAGGTTGTCCTTGTTCCAGCTCTTGGAGGGGTTGTGTTGGGTATTGGTTTTAGATTTCCCCTCTTTTTTCATGTGTGTGTTCATAGCTATAAACCGGCCACTGATTACTGCTTTCACTGTGTCCTAAAGCTTTTGATATGTTGTGTTATCAATCTCATTTGTCTCAAGGAATTTTTTGGCATCCTCCTTTATATTGCCATATTACCCAGTCATTGAGTATTATGTTGTTCAGTGTCCATGTGTTTGTCTCTATGTTTCTGTTCGTTTTATTGTTGATTTCTAATTTTACAGCTTTGTGGTCAGAGAAAATAGATGGTAGGATTTCAAATTTTTTTTAATTAGTTGAGGCATCATTATGACCTAGTATGTGGTCTGTTCTTGAGAATGTTCCATGTGTGTTGGAGAAGAATGTATAATGAGTTTTTCTTGGATGGAGCTTTCTGTATATGTCTACAAGGTGGATTTTTTTATGTGTACGTAATTGTTACTCCTATTTTCCTTTATATGTGTGTGCTGTGTGTTTACGTGTATAATGTGTTTAGTTTCTTCATTCTTCCTGTGTTATTTCCTTGCTTCTTGGTACTGCTCTGTGTGTTTTGGTTTTTGTGAGGAATTGTCTTGTATGTTGGTTTTAAGTTTGTGTGTTGTTGCTGCTAGTTTGGGGGCCACAGTACTTCATTGAGTATTTTTTGTACTGGTGGGCTTGATTTTGTGAATTATTTTAGTTTCTTCTTCTCTTGGAATACTTTTATTTCTCCACCCTATTTAGTTGATAATTTTTCTGGGTACAGGATTATAGGTTCACAATGTGTTTGTTTTTTTCCTCCAGTACTCTATATGACATTCCATTATCTTCTTGCCTGCATGGTTTCTGCTGAGAGATCTGAGGTTATCATAATTGCTGGCCCTTTGTATGTAATTGATCTTTTTTCTCTGGCTGCTTTTAGTATGTTTTCCTTTTTGTTGACATTAGACATCTTGATGACGATATGCTGGGAGTTTTCCTTTTGGACTTTCTCCTGGAGTTCTTTTGACTTCCCGAATAATTATCTTTAACTCATTTAGGCATTTAAGAAATTTCTCTTGAAGGAGCTCTTGAACTGAAATATGATAGGGGAATAAAAAGTGTAAGATTAGGGGCTGCCACCTAGCTGTACCTAAGGACAGTGGGTTAATTTTTCTGAGTTTGGCTGGAGCTACCTGGCCTTTGAAAGGCTGTTGTATTCATTATTTACACTTGCTCCTGGTGGCCCCATAGAGTTCCCCCAAGAGTTTCACTTGTAGGAGCAATAGAATATAGGTTCTCGGCAGTGGGTTTTAAGTGGTGGTATCAATCATAGGAAACCTTCCTGTTAAGTGTAGTAACTTTTGATGAGTTTGACAAGAGGGTTATAAGTTTGACAATAACGGTTATTGTTATTTGGTAAGTTATGTTTCATCGTTGCTACATTGTACCCTGACTGGCTCGTCTCCTCCCTCCAGACCTTCTGCAAGGGGATATCCAGTTGCCCACAGATGGGCCCTGGGTCCCCACTCTGACTCTCCCTGGACCAGTGGTGAGAATGGCGATACTGGGAGGGTGGAGGGAAGGTGAGGGAGAAAGTGGGAACCGATTACAAGGATCTACGTATAACCTCCTCCATGGGGGACAGACAGTAGAGAAGTGGGTGAAGAGGCATCGGATAGTGTAAGATATAACAAAATAATAATAATTTATAAATTATCAAGGGTTCATGGGGGAGGGGGGACGGGGAGGGAGGGGAAATGAGGAGCTGATAACAAGGGCTCAAGTAGAAAGCAAATGTTTTGAGAATGATGAGGGAAACAAATGCACAAAAGTGCTTGACACAATGGAGGGATGTATGGATTGTGAAAAGAGTTAAGTGGGCCCCAATAAAATGATTTTAAAAAATCTTTGTTATTCTCTGCTTTGAGCCAAGCTCCATCTGACATCAGCATGGTATCCCTTGCTCCATGTACTTTTCTGAATCCAGACCGAACCTCTGGCAGCTCTCTTTGAATATACTGTTACAAAAGTTGTTGGATGATCACCAGCAGTATTTTACTGTCGTGAGATATAATATTCTTCTCTATTTTGAGCATTCTGTTGAGTCACCTTTCTTGGAAAATGGTATAAATATAGATGTCCTCATGTCAGTTATCCAAGTACCTGTTTTCCAAATTCCTAGGGATAGACATGTGAGTGATTCCAGTGATTCATCAGTTTGTTGAAACATTTCAATTAAGTATTCTATCAATTCTTGGAGCCTTGTTTTTGGCGAATGCTTATAGTGCAGCGTGAACGATTTCTTTGAACACCACTGGCTCTTGTTCATATGCTGAAATGGTAAAATATCAACCAGTTCTTTTTGGCACAGCGACTCTGTGTATTCTTTCCATTTTCTTTGGATACTTCCTGCACCATTCAATATTTTGCCCATAGAATCTTTCAATGTTTCAGCTTGAAGCCTGATTTTTTTTCTTGAGTTCTTGCAGTTTCAGATGTGCTAACCATTTTCTTCACTTTTGGTTTTCTAATGCTTGTCTTTGCCCATTACATTATAATACTTGGCTTAGTCTTCTAGAGCTGCCTTTAAAATGTTCTATTTGGCTCTTTGATGTCAACATTTTTTCCATTTTCTTTAGTTACTCTATGATTAAGAGCAGTTTCAGAGTCTCTTCTGATATCCACTTTGATCTTTAATTCTTATCTTTTTAATGACCTTTTACTTTCTTCATGGATGATGTTCTTGATATCTTCCCACAGTATATCAGGTTTCTGTCATTAGTGTTCGATCTGGCAAATTCATTCTTGAGATGTTCTTGACACTCAGGTGGGATAGACTCAAGGCCCTATTTTGGCTCTTGTGAACACGTTTTAATTTTCTTCAGCTTTATCCTAAACTTAAATGTGAGTAATTGATGGCTTGTTCTCCAGTCAGCCTCTGGCTTAGTTTTAGCTGCTGATATTTAGATCATCACGATTTCCCACAGATATAGTCTATTTGGTTCTATGTATTCCATATGGAGAAATGTATAGAAATGTATAGTTGCACATGTATTGTTGCCTTTTGTGGTTTTTTTAAAATGTATTTTCAAATGTCTTTGGTCTGCAGAATTCTACCATGTCATCTCCAGCTTCATTTCTAGCCCTTGGATAATACATACAACCTAAAATAACACAACTATATGGTACCCTGGGGGTGCTTTCAGGTAAGTTTTATATTTCTAACTGCAAGGTTCTTGCTTCAAGCTCTCCAGCTGGCTATCTGCTCCCATAAAGGTTTATTGCCTCAATGGCAGTGGGTTTGGTTTTGGTTATAATGTTCCAGACACAGTTCAAAGTTATGGTGCCTCAGTGGACGATGCTGAGTAAAGTTCACAGGGAAGGAGTCAGTGACACCACTCTCACTGCTCAAGCTGTTTGCTGCCTCTTGAACAGTGTAATTCAAAGATAATGCTGAACACTAGTTTTGTTTTTGTTCTTATTATTTGCCTTATTTTATAAAAATGAAAATCCTCTTCAGATTTTTTTCAGTTAGTGAAACAGGTACTAATATATGTCTTTCATAGAAGCAAAGTTGCACAAAGTGAACTTTTAGAACTGTTCTAAAAATTGTCTATGCCTTTGAGTTTTAAGGATAATGGACATAATTCAATCACCCTAAATTGGCCAAGAAGGAAATAAGTGGCTACAATAGGCCTTTTTACCTACCACATTTATCTTGGGGTCTAAAGAACTAAACTAATGTGTGACCAGAACCGCGATTCCTGTTAGGAATGGAAGACAGTCATCTGAAGTTTTCCCAGAGAATCAACATCTCACCTACTTCAACACTCAGGGTTTACAGTTCAGAACCATCTGGGATACACAAGTCAAAGTGAGAGATAACAGATTTTAGAGTTGATTGAGAATAAATACATTAGACTATATAATCTACAGTTTATTAAAAAACAAAGCATTTGCTAAGTAAAATAACAAAAAAATTTTTAGAAATCACCAAATATGAATATAGCAATAGAGTAACTTGGATTCTTAAATAACCCAGCAAACATTTTAAATTATACCATTGTTCTGGGAAAATGTTCTTACTGTTCCTAAATTTTAAGCACATTTCTACCATAGGATGCAGTCCTTCCCTTCAAGCTACTTATCCAAGATAAATGAAAATCAATTCATTTAAAATATATATATTGAACAGGATGTTCATAACAGTTTTATTCATGTAACAAGAAAATCCCCAAAATGCCCTTGAAACTGCACACCCCCAAAAAATCCATCAACAGGTATATAAATAATCATACTGTAGAACACACATGGAATATTACTCTGTAATAAAAAGAATAGAAAATGCTAATAGAATAGTAGGAAATTTTAGAGTGGGGAAATTTAGAATTGTATTCAACCACAAACCATCAGATAGACTGCCAAAAAAAAGTCAAACAAGTGAACTTTGGAAAATAATGAAAACTGATCAAGTAAGCATTTCATTTTACACACACACACACACACACACACACACACACACACCTGAAGCTATGAGACCTTCGTGAGTATTTAACTTTCATTATGCTTGACCCTACAACTTACTACCTAAATTGCCAGCAAGCAACATCGTATTAGGTTAGAACAAACAAAATGACCCAGTAAGTCGAGGAAGAAGCCTTTCTTAAGCTGCAGAAATTATGAATATACACATAAAGAAAAAGCTGAAGAATGCAAAAAAATATATTAGAGGTAGTAATGAATTCAGAAAAGTTGAAGAATAAGAGGTCAATGTACAAAAGTCAGTTGTAGCTCTTTACACTGGCAATTAACAATCCAAAAGGAAATAAGAAAGCAATTCAATTTATAAGAGTAAAGTGCTTAAGACTAAAGTTAACTGATGAGTTTTAAGAAACACACACTGAAAACTGTGAAATATGATTGAAAGAACTTAAAGTGGACATTAGTAAATGGAAAGACAACTCATACTCAGGAATCATAGGCTTAATATTCTTCAAATGGAAATAATTTCTAAAGATATCTACAGAGTCCATAAATTCTAGTTAAATTTCAACATTTTTTTCCATGAAAGGATAAGCCCTAATATTCCAATGGAATTACCAGGACTTCCAAATAGCTAAAATGATGTTGCAAAAAGGACAAAACTGGAGGATGGACACATTCTCATTCCAAAACGTATTGCAAAGTGAAAGTAATCAAAAATGTGTCCTAAAACAGGTATGTATACTAATGAAATAACATTACCATCTAGAAATAAAACATATGTATTCTATTGATTCTTGACAAGAATATAATTCAATAAGAAGAAAAATACTCTCATCAGCAAATGGTGCTGGGACCACTGGGTATCTACATACTAGTTGGATAGTTATCAAATAGATGAAAGATTCTGGGTTAGGTACTTGAATTGGCTTTTCTCCAAAATTATGCAAATTACCAAAGCATACATGAAAAGATGCTCACCATCACTTGCCAATTGGAAACAAAGATGAACACCACAGTGAGATACTACTTCACACACTAGGAGAGTTAGTTAAAAAAAAGAAACAAAATAAATTTGGATGATGATATAGAGCTATTGGAAGACTCATATTTTTTGGTAGGAATCTTAAAGCCAATGTAGAAAACAATTCGGTGGGTTAAAAAGTTAAAAAGAGAATTAACATATATCCCAGCAACTCTACTCCTAAGTGGAATTCAAGAAAACTAAAAACGTTCAAACAAAAACTCAAACATGTATGTACATGTTTTATGTTATGTGAATTTTATTTTATCATTTTTTAAAAAGGAGTGGATAGGTGCATTATTCATAACAGCCCCAAAGTGGAGCTATTCAAATTTTTACAAACTTATAAATAGATAAGTAAAATGTGGTCGACTCCCATTATAGATTATTATTCGGCTGGAAAAAGGAACATGACTACTTACAAATGATATAATGTTGATGAACCTTGAAAATAGTATGCTATGTAAAAGAAGTCAGACAGGAAGGTCATACATTATATGAATTCCTTTATATGAAATATCTAGACTATGTAAATACATGGAGTTCAGGAGCGTAATAGTGGCTTCAGGGCTTGGGCTTGGAGTGGACATCGTGATTGACTGCCTCGTGAATAAGGGATTTCTTCTGAAGATGATAAAAATGTTCCTGAATTAGAAAAAGGTGACGGCTGTTCAACATGGTGAATGTAAATAAGCCCTGCATTGGACACTTCACAATGCAAATGGGAACAATGCAGACTTTTATGCTATGTGAATTTTACCTCAATTTTTTTAAAAAAGGGTGAATTGATACATACAAAAATGTGGACCAGCCTAAAAATCATCATACTATATAATGAAACCTGGCAAAGAAAGTACACATTTTACAATCCCATTTATATGAAAGATAAACAGGTAAAACAAACTAATGGTGGGAGAAAAGAGTAATGGTTAATTGGGATGAACACTGAGGTGAATCAGAAGGAGACTTTCAGGACGGATGTATATGTTCCATATCTTGATAGAAGTGTAGATTTCATGGTTTTATGCATTTGGTAAACATTCATTGAACAAACATTCATTAAAATATGATGCATTCATTAAAACATTCATTGTACAATCAGACCTGCTATAACACTTGTTTTGATAATGTGAGTTTGTTCCAACAGGACTGATACTTTAGGAAACGATATGAATAGACATTTCTGTTGTTTTATGAGTGATTTTTTTGCCTGAGAAAAACCTTAGATGAATGCCTGAAACTGAAGCCAGCTTAAGCGCACCAAATACTACACAAAATACACATAAGCACACGTTTCAGTTCACCATGCGTGTTACAGACTACATGTGTCTACATGTGGTGTTATTACTTTCTGTCCAATACCCGTAATACCTCTCAATCACTTTGCAAAAGTCTCTCTCTTGTATTCAACGAGAGCTCTTTTCTGAAAGATCAACAAAGACACACTCAGTAACTCTCCTGGACACTCATCGGGCCTCAATGGCTTGATGACTTGGAAGCTTTTCATATCCTTGGCCTCTTCTTTTCATATTTTGATATTAAGAAAATCAAATTCATGGCATGATCCTTTTTTAATTTTTCCTTTATTCTATCCCTTTAAATTACTTATCATCATGATAAGTTGTGACATTTTATTTAATTTTTTTCTTGTCAGTTAAATGAGGATGTTTGAGTACGGGCTTTTAATACAAAGTGGTACCTTTCTGGTTATAAAGGCATATAGAAGAGTTAACCTAGGACAATTCTATGATAGGTTTAAGAAACATGAAGAGTTAGCCTGCATCCTAATCCCACTTTATTCAGTAACATTGATCATACTACTTAGTCTCTTTTGGTTACGGTTCCTCTGTATCCCAAATTAGTCCATATGTATTTGCTTTTTCACATTACTGAAATGCTAGAACATTTCCAAACTGTTGGTAAATTGTTTATTAAAGCTGATGTTCTATGCAAGCTTCAATAACCGAAAATACTATTGTGACCATAGTTTACGTCTACAGCATCATTATATGGCTGGTAATTTGGCAATGTTCACAGCTATAAAGTAAACTTCTAGTTTTAAATGTAGAGATATTTATCCTAAAGTATTTCTCTCATTTTGTAAGCATTTTGATTCATATCAATACCAACAAACATATCCGTATTCTCTCAGCGAGGGTTGCCCTGGCTTATGATAATGAATCAATTTGATTTCAGGTCATGAAAAAAAACACTACTCCCTAACCAAAATAATTCACTGTAATCAGCTGAAATACCATCTCCTTTCAACTTCTCAAGTCTTTATTATTAGCTAGATATGTTTCCAGGCCTACATACATAAAAGCATATTTCCAAAGGCTTATGTTCTTATTCTTAAGAGACACTACCTCACTGATTTTTGAAGATGTGCATCACTGTGCAATTCCTCAGAGACAGAAAGAGCCTCAGAGCTCAACTGTCAAGACCGAGCCGTACCACAGTTAGCAATCAGCGCTGTTGCCTGATGGCCTGTGCGAGAGCCTCTTAGTGACTGCGCGAACCTGGGCATTCAATGAATTTAACAGTGCTTACTATTCTCAGGAGTCCCTGAGTGGTACAAAAATGATTAACATACTCAGTTGCCAAGAGAAAGCTTGGAAATTCATCACCTAGAGGTACCTTGGAAGAAAGGTCTACTGATCTCCTTCACAGAAAATGAGCCATTGAAATCCTGGAAAGCTTAGTTCTACCCTGATACACACTTGGCACAGGTCAATCATAATGGGCTCAACCTAATTTTTTTTGGCTTTCTCATCTGTAAAGTGATGTTACTGATAGTTCCTTTAGCTTAGGGTTGTTACTTAGACAAAAATATATGCATATATGATATTATATATGCACACTTATGTTATAGCCCCCGGTTGCTATTGAGTCAATTCCAACTTGCAGCAACTCTATGTACGGGTTCCAAGAATATAAATATCTATGGATGGAGTCCTGGAGGCACAGTGGTTACACATTGGGTTTCTAAAAACCAGGTGAGAAGTTCAAATCTACCAGCCACTCTGAGGAAGAAAGATGGGGCTTTCTACTCCTGTAAAGAAGCAAAGTCTTGGAAACCCACAGGGGCAATTTCCCCCTGCTCTATAGGGTTGCTATGAAGCAGTTTCAACTCAACGGCAGCATGATTTTTAAAAAAATCTCTATTTGAACAGCCTCATCTGTCTCTCGAGGAGCAATTGATTAACCTCTGACCTAAAGGTTAATGTCCAAATGCTTATCCTGTACCACCATGGTACTATGGGAAAATATGGAACTGATAGTAATAATACCATATTAAACACTTAATAAATGTTAGTTGATACTGTTATTTAGTCCACTGTTACGTCCTTCAACTCTTAGTTTGTGCATGAGCCCCTATCACATCAGCATATCATTGCAGTGGACCCTGCAGACCATGCCTGGCTGTGAAGGGTCAGTTAGAGATTGGAAATCCACTTCTCTGTAGAGGATCACTTTGGCACATTTGTTACTACACCGAGGCTAAGTCTGTGGTGGTTCCTGATCTATTTCAGAGGCATTTTTTTTTTTTATACATCAGACACTTGAGTAGAAAATTGATAGAGTGAGAGAGAGGAAATCTGATAAGAGTTATAGAAACAACTTTATTCCCTAACATTTCTCCAGGAAGGTACCCAAAAGAAACAAAAGGGGGAAATTTCACTGAGGGATTTCAGGCAAATTTTGAGTCTTACTAGGATTTCCTTTTTGAAATAATAGAGGCTATGAATATATATTAAATCATAATCATTGTTTACATTCAAATGTTTTTGATTTTTCGTTATTCATTCCACTTAGAAATTATTCAAGACTCATTCAGTGGGGACTATATTTAATAAAATGTTCAGCACAGCACCTTATTTCTATTAAAGGAAGGTTAAATAATTACCTGTCATTAAAAAAATAAGCATAAACTACAGTGAATCCTGTGAAACTCACTATTGAAATTTGCATCTAAGTAAATAGTACACAAATCTCTTGTCTATTGCACATAGGGTTGCTTCCATTTAAAGGCAGTTCAATGGCACTTAACACATCTCTTGTCCAGTACTTTTGTTAATGTTTCTCTTCATAAGCATAATTGTTTCTTTTAAAAGTGGAGTTTTGTTTCACTTTTGTCTGGCAAAAGAACCAACCGCAAAAATGTATATAAAAGTGAAGAGGAACTATTTTTACTACAAGTCACTTGCTCCTTTTTGTTACCATTGCTGGATGCATTTAACTTTCTTATACAGTAATGTTTGCATTTCTAAAGTCATTAATCAGAATATTTAGACTTGGATTTAAGCTAGCATAATCTTCCCAGTTGAGTTCCATAGAGTAAAATGAATAGGCATTTTTCTTTGTGGCTTAAAATACAGGGCATTTGGGGAATGTTTTCTAAAATGACAATCAATATTTCACTTGCAGTACATTAACATAACATTATTATGCTTTTATGTGTTTCCTTTTCATCAGAATATAATCCCTTTGTCTAAATTACCCCAATATCCAATTTGTACACTGTTTGCTTTTTAGAAAATAGAATACATAATCTGATTATGAGTGTTCCATTAAGTCAAATAATTAAACAATCTATCAAAGGCTTCCAAAATAAAAGATATTATTCATCAGGTGCGGCATCAGCTGACCTACTCCTGACCTCATTCCTTGTTATAGGACACAACAAGAAGCAACCCTGAATATATATATGTACATACATAGATACACGTGCAGACACACATTATACAAAGCTAAAATAAAAATGTGCTGCTGAATATGCCCATCAGAACATCATTTGGAAATGTGTGCTCTTTTCACCTTTTGTGCCTGCGACTGAATAAGTATGCCACTAGCTAAAATATTTTGTAAAGATTCTTTCATTGCATAACTATATACACTGTCTAATTCTTCTAAGATAATTACCAGCCAATTGGCCTATGAGAAGGAAATACAAAGATAAGACATTGCAGTTCCTATAATCTTTGAAAGATAAAATCCATTGCTCAGTCTCTCTGTCTCTGCCTATTTTTCTGTCTGCATATCTTGACTTTCCCAGCTTTCATCAACACGCTGACGGTACAGTTATGCTTCACTAAGAAAGAGTTAGTGAGATGCATCTAGCGTTCTTGGTCTAGACGCTCTTGCATAGGTTTGGTAGCCTTTTTAGCACCAAAGAACTTTCTACATGCACTTGGGGTTCAAAGGTTCCCTCTGAAAATATTTTGAGCATTTCCCAAATGACTTTCCCTAAAATTTAAGCTGTACGGTCCATCCACTTTATTGATTCTATTGGTCCATGAGTCCAATATCGTTCTCATCCTTCCCTGGGAAAGAATAAAAGAAAAGTGAAGGTTGGGAGAACAACTTGATTCCCTTGAAAAGATAAAGTACCTTCATATCTATGAAAACATGTCTGATGCGCTTTTTACCACATCTCACTTCCTTGAACTCTTCAGAAAGCCTTTCGCAGTATTCCCTATCACCACTCTACAAAATTGTACTTTATATTTTCATCAATATTTGAGCATATGTATGGTATCTCCAAGGTCTTATGTTTTCCAGAGCATCTAACACCTATACAATTAGATGTTTTAAAATACTAGTTGATACATTGATAGATTTCCTGACTTTGACTTGAGCATGAGTCTCTAATGGTTGAGCCTCATAACACATAAGTCACCTGGTGCCACATATGTCAGGATGGCCAAGTATGAAGTGTGGAATCTCAGTTGAGTTCACCTTAAATTAATATTTCCAAAGCATCATTGTCTTTGATTACCTTTCAGGAAAATACTTAGTGCTTCATCGTGTGTGAAGTTGAATATCCAAACATGAGCTCAAACATGGAAGGAGTAGCCTAGAAAACTAAGACAAAGGTACCAGAGAGTGAAGCATCTCTTGCCAACAAACTATAGTTAAGGTGTTCTGGAATAGAGAGGACACAGCAAAATCCAATATAGTCGTCTTAATAAACCAGTGGAACAAGAGCACAGACTATTACATTTTTATGTTTTTCTTATCCTTTTTTCTAAACTGCATTTTTCTGGTGAAGGGAATCAGTCATGATATGCAAGAAATGCTATGATTATTGAATTTACTTTCATGTCTTACTATAGTATCTCTCAAAATATTACTGACATTTTGAAAGGGAGAGTTCAATACCAGCAACAAAGGAGCGATGGTTGGCAAGCTCATTTGCAAGCTAGGAGAAAAATATAAAATACTCAGACCTACTCTGTCTTCAGTTGGTAGAGTCCCATTCAAGGGTACTACCCATGATTCAATTTTCTCTGCATATATGCGTATCTCCGTCATCATTTTGTCCCCTCTAAATCCCCTACTTCTATTCTTTCCCAATTCAAATCCTACTTTAATAACAAAAATTAGAATATGTCACTGCCTTGGAGTCCCTGTACACAAATGTTTACGTGCTGAAGTACTAACCACAAGACTGGCAGGTCAAATTTACCCAGAGTACTTCAGAAGATCTGCTTCTGAAAGTCTTGCTAGCCCCATGGAGCCTAGTTCTACTCTTCCATACATGGGCCATCTTGGGGCAGAATTAACTAGAGAACAACTTGCTTGGGTTGGGTTTTGGCTTAAGCTATCACTACCAAAACTATCACCACCACAACAAAGCATGTCTTTCCACTGAACCTAAAATGAAATCAATTTTTCTTATGGCCTGTGAGAAATTCCATGACCAGTTCCCTGTCTATCATTCTGAGTTCATCTGAGACTTAGTAACCCTTTGTCCATTCCCATGCATGCACCTTTTATCCTTGATTGTACCTGGTTCATTCTAACTTCAAGTTTTCACACTGTATTTACATTGCCTGAAAAACTCATCTCAAGTGGCAATTTTCAGACAAGGTTATATCTCCCACTCTAAATAATTCCCACCCCAGATTTCTGCAGTCCATAATGTTAAAGTATTTCCTAAACATACATATGCAGGTTGTTTTAATTAAACTCATTCTAGGTATAATGCACATTAATGCACCATAAAATTCTACCTCCACTTGGAATAACACAGCTGCAAATATAAACACTTGAGAGGGGTTTAACTAGTGCATCGATAACCTTTGCTGTTAAATGGTCATTTACACACTATTTCCCTGTATTTAATTTTTTTTTCCTGTTCCCCATAAGACAACTGAGTCTGTGTCATGCGCCCTGCCCCCTGTCCCAGCTTAAATCATAGCCCAAGTCAGCCCCCATTTATTTGCTTGTGATTTGACCCACATTATCTTGTTAACGTCTTAAAACTCTCTCAGCTCTCATCTCATTGAGACACTGCTTGCTCTTTAAATGAGCCCACAGTTAATTTGCCTAGGTAGTTGCATAATGAACAGTTTAGGTAAAGGTCATTTTCTTTCCATCTTAATGCTTCATATGAGGATTTTTCAGGTTCTTAATTCAAGATGGTAAACAAGTACCATTATGATGGAACACCTCTTTTTGTTTAACTAGAAATAACTTAATTCCTGTAAACAAACATTGCATATTCATGAACATGAGTAGGTTAAAGAGTCATCGCATCTCACTATGATTCTGTAATGAAGTCAATAGTATTTTCAAGAAAACAGTGTTCTCCAATAGACCATATTTATGCAACTTTAAGCATTCATGGGGCAGGGGACCCTGAAATGCAAGCTCTATCAGTACCATATCTTATCCTTGCTGTGAAAAAGAGTTTATGCTCTTAATAGTTGGGACATTCTAAGCTTAACTGATGCAAGAACGTCACTCCAGTTTAACAGAAGGACGACAACTCCAATGACCTTTCAATGTTCTGTCACCATTGGAGTGATAGACTGACTGGTGGTCCTGCAGCAAATACCACGAAAACCAGTGCCAGACTCTTCGTGAGTCTTTACAGTACCAGACAGAGAACGGAGTTGTTTATGAAGCATACAAATCACCATAGAAAATAAAGATTTTTGAGTTATTCATCTGAAACGAATCATTTTTTAAAGTGGAAAAAGGGACTCGTTGATTTGATTTTTGCACAGTAATATTCTGGAATCAATTCATATGGTTTATGTTCTCAATATCAAAAAATGTTAAACAGTCACACGCCATTTTTTTTCAAATACTGTTTAACCCTTTGCTAATGGAAACGTTAGGGACAATCTCTTGTTATACAGAGAAAGTGCTCAAAGGAGCACTTTGCAAAGTAACGGACTGTGATGTTCACACCATTCTTTCAGAAAGTAAATAATACTAATGTTTATTTATTGTTGTTAATGCTAACAATCATTACTATTGTCATTACTCCTAACAACCAATAATGGCCACTTCATTTCACCCTTCAAAAAACAATAGTAAAATTGATCCAGGAATAGAAGGTAGTGTACATTACAAAATGTTTAAGTGCTCTTCAACAGGATGTGGGAGTGTGTGAGGAAAGGGGACTGAGCAGCAAGGAGGAATAAGAAAGTAGTAAGAAAGAAGGGGCGAAGAAAAATAAGAACTAAAGGAAAATGTGGATCTAAGCAGGGAAACAAATCTCAGGAATGCCAAGAAAAAAGAGGGGCCATTTTTCACTTGCAGGGCAGTTACATAATCTGTTGCCAACTGGAGACTATTAAGAGGGAAGGAATGGAGTCTAGCCTGTCAATCAGTTTGCAGCTTGATTGGAGGCCAGACCCACACACTCTGCTTCATCTTCCTGCTGACAAGACACATGGAGCCCTGGAGCTGGAGGAGCCCCATGGAGACCCCTGCCAGCACTGAGATGCTTCCACTGCCACTGAATTCAAAAGACTTTCCACCACTGGCCTGTGATCTTCCTGCATTTGGTGTCATTGCATATGTTGTGTGAGTCTGAAGAGGAATTTAAAGACTGGTATCAGACATATAGGCTAATTTTGGACTTATTGACTTGATCTGGACAGGGCTGGGGTGCTTTCTCAATATACGGTTGCTCTTGTTTATAAAGGTCTTTCGTCTATACACATGAGTGTCTATGAATTGGCTTCACTAGTCAACCCAGAGTAACACAAGGTCAAAAGACAAAAATGATGAAATCTTAGCCCCTTTACCTCCATAAACTTTATCTCTTCTGCTTAAGAGATTGAATGACTGATGCCCATCCATCAAAAATCTCGGCTAGACCAAATTTATTCATCACTGTATGAAGAAAATGTGCAAGTCTTTCTTAGGATACAAACTAAGTATCCCATAAAAAGTGCTCCCTTCAATAATCTTTCTCTTACCTAGTCTTAACAAACCCTGATGTCATATGGGTGAAGGGTTGGAGTGCTAACAGCAAGGTTGGCTGTTCACACCAACCCGACACTCGATAGGAGAAAGGAAGCTGTGTGTTCCTGTAAAGATTTGCAGTCATGGGAATCCACTGGGGCTCCACTCTAGCTCTACAGAGTTGCTGAGTTGGCATGGATGCCACAGCAGTGCCTGTCCAGTCCTAACATCCTGGCTTTCCAGATGAAGAACCCTCAATCCAGTTACACAGCCCCTTCCCCAGCTCCTGATGGCACATATTGCTTAATTCTGACAAGATTTTTGTGGTATGTATGGTGAGGAGGGGGCAAGAAGAATATTTTTTCTTCTCTTATCAAGTCCAGTTGATTCCTGGATGGTTCATCCTGTGATTTCACCCTAGTGACCAGGAGAGATTGCCGAAGAGTGAACACACGTGTGCTAGAGGAAGCACAGCGAGAATACTGACCTAGCGCTAGAAGATACGAGGCTGGAGGCTCGCAAAAGACACGGTGCCACAGCAACGCCCGCTAGCAAATGGACAGTGTGTGGCAGGCACAGTGTAGAGCGCCACCTCATCTGCTGCCTGAGTCAGAGTTCCATGAACTCTACAGTCAGAGTGCACTTCAGGCAACTGAACACATCAAGGAACTAATGCAATTCACCTGTAACCCACCTAGGCTACCCTCACTGTATGACTTGGAAGAAACATGTACACTAACAAAGTACACTAACAATGCTGCAACAGAAAAATAGGAGAAACTTAGAATATTAATGATTTTATGACCTCTTACAAAGCCATAAACTATCTCTGGACTTATTGGTCATTATATGAGAAAGATTTCACCCTAAGTTTTAAGATGCTATTTGTCAAGTTTTCTGTTAATTACAGCTGGCACTTTCTTAATTGAAACTATAATATATATATATATAGTTTAAATTGTATACACACACACATATATGAGGGGTAACCAAAAAATGGAATATTTTTTCAAAGCTATGTATTTTAAAAACTTTTTAACAAAACAACCTTATAATCTTCAAAGCGCTCTCCTTTACACTTAATATTTTGTCAAATCTGTGATTCCATTCTTGGTAACATTTTTCAAACTCATCTGGATGGCTGACAGCCCCTCCCTCATATTTTTCCTCATCTCTTCTATGTCATCAAATCACTATCCTTTCATGACCCTCTTCATTTACGGAAACAAAAAGAAATGGCACTGAGTGAGGTCACGTGAGTAAGGTGTATGGGGTAAGACAGGCATGCTGCTTTTTGTCCAAAACTGGCCCACAGAGATGGCTGTGTGAGCAGGTGTGTCATGGTGGCAAAACCAGTCCCCCATCTGCCACAAATCAGGCCTTTTCGTGGCAAACAGTTATGCAATCTTTTCAGAACCTCAACTAGAAAACGTGGTTAGGAGTCCAACCTGGTGGAATGAATTCCAAATGCACTATCCCCCTCACATCACATCCAGTTTTGGGGGCACCCTCCTCCTATATGTATCTATAGCATAATATATGGAAAAATAATTCAAGAAAGAGGTCTTGGCAAGGCAGAAGCCAGCTGAGTAAATGTAGCAGTTGAAGACCTAGGTTTAAATAAGATCACTATGAAGCAGTATTATAAAGTAAAAGGAAAAATAATGACTAACAATCAAGCCTTAGAGCATATTCAAATAAGCGAATTGGCAGAAGAAAAAGTGTAGCTGATAAAAAGCACACAGCCAGTCAGAGATAAAGGGAAAGTCGGAGCAAATTAAACTCTAGAAACTAAAAGAATAAAACAGTTAAAGAAATCAGGGAGCGGGAATCAGTGTTCAAACGCTACAGAGTAGCAGAGCTCAGCAGGAAGGAAGCTAAGGAAGGAAGGCTGATGATAGCAAGCCGACTGGATGGCTAGAGTGTTTTAGGGAACCAGGTCACAGGTTCCAGTGAATCAGACTTATGGATGATCTGCTTTATAGCTACAGACTGTCCTGCACCTGCCACCCCACTACCTGTGGCTGGCACTGCAGGCTGTAGGTCCCAGGTGGATCAGAAAAGGGGATAATGATGAACCCTGACTTTAATTGAAGGTGACTAGGGTCTTAAAGGCTTCTCATCTAGCGGAGAAGCTACAAAGCCCACCTGGAAGAAGTACACCAGCCTGTGTGATCATGAGGTATTGATGGGATCAGGTATCAGGCATCAAAGACCATAACAAAATATCATATCAATGTGAATGAGGGGGAGTACAGAGTGGAGACCCAAAGCCCATCTGCAGACAAGTGGACACCCCTTAAAGAAGGGTCACATAGAAAAGATGAGCCAGTCAGGGTGCAGTATGGCACCACTGAAGCACACACCTTTTCTCTAGTTCCCACTCCCCCACTGACATGACCTCAATTCTACCTTACAAATCCAGCTAGATCAGAGCATGTACACTGATACAGA
>NW_022103920.1:36588293-36633790 GCF_000313985.2 Echinops telfairi
TTTCTTTCTTCTTCTTTCTCTCCTATTTTTTAAAGATTTTTTTAACCTAAGGAAGATATATGAAAAGCCCATAAAGTAATTAGCAAGAATGAAAAGATGGTTATGAACAATTAACATCCTTTCTGCTTCATTAGGCTTTCATTGTGAAATGTTGTCACTGATTAATGCCAGGCTCAGGCATTGGCTATGTCTCCCAAAAATCACATATATATATTTAGGAAGGAATCAAAGAAAAAGTAGCATAAGAGAACCCACAGGACAAGTTTGTTAGCAATATGACATGGTCAAAAGTTCAGATCAAGAGCACACATCTTTACCAGGGTGAGTCAAAAAATAGCACTACTATGGTCCAGGTTCACACACTGTGATGTTTACCCTAAACCCAATGTGTTTAAAATGCCTCTGTGGAAGGTTTTGAGCAAGTTCTTTCAGTAACACACTTGTCTAAATCTCATTAATATACCTTCAAAAAAGGGCCCATCAAAACTTCCAAGTGCCTTCCAATGGGGTCTGCTGAGCCAGTTCATTTCAAACCAGAGAAGGTAGCTCCGAAGGTTATGGTACTCATTTTTGAGGGTCACAAGGCTGCCCTATGAAAATTTCTTTCTGAAAGTTAGCTTTGACCTTGCCCCTTGACACTTTTTCTTGTTCAAAGAATATTTAAAAGGCACATAAGTCTCTCTAGGATTGAAAACCTGCTACATTAATATGGTGTAAACCAGGAAAGATTATGCAAATAGAGACATTGTTTTCATCGTGTATAGATGAGGATATGTTGAGAAACAATGGCAAGAACATTTGGAGAATAGATTTGCATCACTGTATACTAATGATAGATGACCCGACGACCTGTGGGATGCCATCAAGAATAAAGAAATGAAAGGTCACTAAAAAGGCAGGCAACAAAGAATGTAGGGTAGCTAAAGCAAAGGGAAGAAATGCCAAAATGAAGGAACTGAACAATTTTTTTCAAAGAGCAATCCAAGAAGACAAAGTAGAGTATTATAATGAGATGCACAGTGGCCTGGAAGTAGAGAGCCAAAGAGAAAGTAGATGCTCAGCTTCTCTCAAGTGGAAAAGACTGACACACATTTGAGCATTGAGTTGCAACGTTGTGGATTTTCTGGGGAATATATTGAATGATGCAGAGAGCAGCAAGTCAATGAAAAGAATATACAGATCACTATACCAAAGAGGACTGGTCAACATCCATGCGTTTAAAACAGTGGTGGGCAGTGTCCTGCTGCGGGTTGAATAAGGCCCATTAAATCATTCATGCCAGCTAACATCACACACCTAACCAAAGAGAAGCAAATCAGTCATCACCTTAGAAGTATGTTAATGAAATGTTCAACCAGTTTGATCCACTAATGATATTATAAATATTTAAATGGCCTTTGGCAGAAAAAAATTCCCCCACTCTTTATTTGAAGAAATATCACATGATCAAGAATTGGAGCTGCCGAGGAAAGAAGTGTAAGCCTCATTGAAGGCATTAGTGAAAAACAAAAGATCGAAGAAGAGATGGAACACCAAGTGCAATGTCTGAACATGCTGATGAAAGACTGGACGCACTCACTCCTTTATGCCAAGAAATCTGAAAGGTAGCTGCATGTTCAATTGACTGGAAGAGATTAATATTTGTGCTTATTTTACACACACACACACACACACACACACACACAACACAATGTGACCCAGCAGACTGCACACATTATACACCAATATCATTAATATTGCATGTACATAAAATTTTGCAGAAGATAATCCAACAACAGTTACAGCAATGTATCAGTAAGTAGCTGCCGGAAATTGAAGCTGGATTTAGAAAGCATTCCATAGGGATATCATTGTTATTTCACCTGAATCTTGGCGGAAAGCAGAAAATAGCAGAAGGATGTTGACTGCTGTTTTACTGACTATGGAAAGGCAGACTGTGTGGATCATAAAAGCCTGGGATAAATGGAGAAGAACGGCAATCCGAGAGCACTTCATTGTGCTCTTGTGGAACCTGTATAAAAAGCAAGAGGCTGCCTTTCAAACAGAACCAGGGAATAACGGATGGTTCAAAAGCAGGAAAGGTGGGCACCATGGGGGTTTCATCTCACCACACTTATTCAGCGCATATGCTGAGGCAATAACCCAGGAAGCTGCACTCCATGAAGAAGGAGTAGAGGCAGGCTTCTGAACAGGCTGTGGAGCGCAGATGCCGAGGCTTTGTTGGCTGAAAGTGAGGAGGACTTGCAGCTTTTGATGATGCAGATTAAGGACTTCAGCCTTCGGCATAGATTGCAACTCCATGCAAACAAGACCAAATTCCTCACCACCACACCAATAGACAGCATTGGGATAAATATAGAAAAGAAATGAAGGTGTCAAGAATTTCAATTTGCTTGGTTACACAATCAATGCTCATGGAAGTAGATGTCCGGAAATCAAACAACACCCGCAGTGACTAGACAACGTGAATGCGGAGTCCCAGATAAATCGAAAGAGTTCATATGTTGTCCTTCACATTTTGTGTGGCCTTAAGTATGACATGGTTTTTGAGAGTTCTGTTGAAAGCATATATCTGGAGTATAGAAGAGGTAAAATACGAAAATGATGTTGTTGGTGCAGAATTGAACATACCGTGGAATGCCAGAAGACCAAACAAGCTGACTCTCAAAAAGTGCAACCAGAATGCGCCTCCCCCGGGGGTGGGGGTGGGGGTGGGGGTGGAAAAGGAGAAAGACTGAAACGAGGAAGGCCATCAAAGGGATGGCTTTACGGAAGGGGTTTAACAGGATGACGACTGTGACGGTGAGGCAGGACTGGGCCGTGTGCTGTTCAGTGGGTCACTGGTCTGACTACAACAAGATACACGTTAACACAAGACGGCTGGAGGAATAAGATGAGTAGAGGAAGGTGACCAGATTTTAACATGGGTAAAGCGGGGCAAAAGCAGGACACCATTGATAAAACTCATATCCTGGCAAAATAGCCACATGGCAGCCGAAAACCATATACCCGAGCTTGTCGTGCATTCTTTCCAAAAATCGGGACTTTTTTAAAACACCGTGGAATGCAGGAAAAATTGTTAAAAATCGGGACTGTCCCGCCCAAAGCGGGACGTCTGGTCATCTTAGAGTAGAGGGGAGAAATAACTTGGTGAAGACTGCTGGACTACGTTTTGAGGAGGATTTGCAGTGAATACTGACGAGAGGTAAACCCAGCATCCTCCGCAGGAAAAGCCAGAACTGAGCAAAGAAGCCAGTTTGGGAGGGCCACCAATGTGGGGAGAACATGAATTACAAATACCATGTTTCACATGTTCCTTTCATTTGATCTGATAGTCAATCTGCTTCAAACCATTTCTTCCTGCATCTTAGTGTTCTCATAGGATGATCCCAGCTCTGCTGGATATTATCAATACAGGCAAAGGGAAGTATGATATGCTTTTAAATTCATGGCATTATTTGCTTGTTTATTTTTAATAAGGCAGAATTTTTTTCAAAGCAAATATTCACGCCCAAATAACTGAAAATATTAAAGTATATGACACACAATTTAGAGCAAGATGTAAGTATTCTTGGGCTATTTATTTTCCATAATGTTACCTATTAAAGCTGCATGTTACCAGTTACCACTTGAACTCCCTTTACTTCCTTTCATGCAGCTAGAATAGAATTCCTGTTTTTAACACAGAGTTATATCTTTTTGATTATTCAGTGTTTCTTAAACTTACATTTCTATAGAATCTATAACCAAGTGTACTGTATATTTAAAGTCAATTCAGGCCTTTCGTTTGAGGACACTCTATCAAACAGGCAAGCCCACCCATTAACTAATGAAAGAAATGGCCTCATTCAATCTTCCCAGAAGTTCTTATCATCTGTAAGTAACTGCCAGCATTCACTCACCTTGGAGGAAGGAGTCGAGTAAAAACACAAGCAGCATGGTACCCACGTGAGGATGGGTTCCTGAGGGCCAGACAATCCTAGCTACTTCACTACCTTCCCAAAGTGCGCCTTCTTGTCCCTCCTGCTTTCTTCCCTACGCAAAGCTGATTTTATTTGCCACCCCTCCTCCCTGATATGAAAAACACACTATGAGTTTATTTTCCCAGGCAATTTAAAAACCCTTATAAGGGAAAATGATTGCTGCAACAATGGGTTTAAATATAAAATATGTGAAGAGAGTGCGGCACCAGACAATGTCTTGTTCTGTTGTACATACAGTTGCCATGAGTTGGAACCAACTCTATAGCAAAAAACGCACACCATGAAAAAATAGGACTCACCTATTCCTTTGCCCAGGTGTTGTTGCTGGTGTGGTCGAGATGGGTCTTACTCACAGTGCCTCCTATGGAGCCGAGGGAAGCGCCCTGTGGTCCTGCACTACCCTGAGCTGGTTGCTATGGGTGAGCCCAGAGTGGCGGCAGCCTCTTGAGGAGGATAGTCCTCCTCTTCCTGCCCCTCGGCTTTTCAAAGCACGATGCCCTTTTCCAGGGTCTGGTCTCTCCTGATAACAGGTCCAAAGTACATGACATGAAGTCTCACTCAGTAGTTTGTCTTAAAATGAGAAATATCTTTTTTGGATTACTATGGAGACAAATCTTTAGAGATCCTTGTGAAGAGAGGCTACATCCATGTTCAAAGAGGCTAACACTTCCTGATTATAAGTCGCTGTGAGGTACTCTAAGTCCATTCTGACTCTGAGTGACCGTAGAAGAGGGAAGATAACTGCTGGATAGAGTTTCCTGGGTTGTAATACCGGTACTTGAGGAAATGGATCATTGGAACTTCTCTCAGGAGTAGTCACTAGATGGTTTCCAATTGCCAACGTTTGGATTAGCAGCTGCTCCTTTTACAGTTGCACTGCCAAGATTCCTTCCTTGAAGATATAAAAACAAGAGCAAATTCTATTTTCATGAGTTTATTCCAACTGATAAAGTCCCTATAGGACAAGGTATAATGATCCTAGAAATTTAAAATTGTTATCAATCTTCACAGAACCAAACTGGACTATCTTTCTCCAACAGAGCAGCCCGTGGCTCCAACAGCTGACCTTTACTTAGCATATGTTTACTTAGCTATTGTATCACCAGAGCATCTTCCATGAAGATATAAATTGTCCTATTCTCTTTACCTCAAGAAGTTAATACCAAGACAAACCAACAAGATCATAGAGTTGGATCTGATCCATAGTAACCCTCTGTCAGTGGTTCTCCACCTTCCTAATGCTGCGGCCCTTTCATACAGTTCTCATGTAGTGGTGACCCCCAACCATAACACTATTTTCATTGCTACTTCATAACTGTAATTCTGCTACTATTATAAATGGGGTGACACCTGTGAAAGGGTCATTCAACCCCCAAAGGGGTTGAGACCCACAGGTTGAGAACCGCTGTGGTTTCTGAGCCTATAAATCTTTACAGGAACAGATATCTACATCTGTTTCTTGCAGAGCACCTGGTGGGTTTGAACTACTGACCCTATGGTTAGCAGTCCAGTGCTCACCTGAGAGCCTCATCGGGCCTGGAAATTCACAGAGAGAACAAATGGTCATTTTGCTGCTTTAATCAGAGATTTCCTTTCTCCATTATACTCACTCCTCACTCATCAACATGGTTAGGTTCTAAAGACCAGGTTGTTATACCAAAATTCACTTATAAGCAAATGGACAAGAACTACATCAGCTCATCACCTCATCTGTAACTGTTAATTCCCTGCCAGACCCCTGCTAAGGTTACCCGCCACTGCCACCGTCTCTCCCCCTTGTCACCTCAGAAAAGTTTCATCTCCACCACCACCAAGAGGAAGCCACCCAGTCTTCCAGAGCTAAGATTGTCCAAGCACCTCTCCCTGGGGAAAACAGAAAGATTTCTCCCAAGTTGTCTCCCCCAAATATATGCCAAACTTAGCTGCTTGCTACATGTGGCAGGTAACTATACACTTGGAGGTCAACAGAAGTAGGTCAGGGGTTATTCTCCCTGAGAGTTATCAGCCATCCTGGGCAAGCAGACACCACTGTTTCTCCCACAACCAGTAGGGCCCACTCCCTTCTGATAAGGATGGTAGTAAATTGTTTCCCTGAAAGAGAGCCCAGGCAGGTCAATCCCACTCAAGGGTGACCAAGGTTAGGCTGCCATCATGAATCTAGGGTCTGCCCATCTTGTCACAAGTCCACCCATAGCTCATCCCCTTCCTGTTACGCTTATGCCCATTGTACAACCCCTTCCTATGATGTGTATGCTTATTGTACTGCCACTTCCTGTGATGTGTGGTTACCTGTAATCACACCCCCTAAGTATATATAAGCCTTGGTTAGCAATAAATGGAGGTATCCGCCCTACCTCACCTCACTCTCCTGCCCTTGGACCACACTGGGAGCAGACAAGATCATGGCCATCCAGAAGGTGAGCTTCCTACCATGAAATGTGTATGACTTCTTTATTTGACTCTCTCTCCTATATATCTTTTGCTCTATGACTTTATTATAATCTTTATATATATCTCAACTGTATAACTGTGCTTACTGAACCCGCGAATAGTTGTCGAGGACTGGCCTTTCTCCCACATCTCCCTGCCTCCCAACTCCATTATGAGGGTCACCTCCTTCTCCTGCCACCACCCTTATTTTCACACCCTTAGTGACCCCTAAACCCCCTTGTTATGGGGTAGGAGTTTCCACTGGTGGGAGGGTCTGAATGCCAAAGGAAGGGTACATATTGCCCACCACATCCCTCCCCCAACTTTTATTGTGTAACCTTCCCCTCCTCTGCCCCTTATTTCCATGAGAATTGAAAACCTAGAGCTTCCTCAGAGGCTGTGATTGGATTGTAATAATATGGGAACAAATCACCTGGCCTCTGCCCTTGACCTTACACTGCAGCTGCCTTGGCCAGCTTTCACCTGCATGTGAGGTAATTGGAAATGCCATGGCTTGGGTCAGGAGCACCATAGTCCTTAAAGTGGCATCCCTGCTCGTCACTCTTTGAAGAGGTCTGTCTCATGCAGCTGATTTGTCTAAGGTGATATATTGTTTTATTTTATTGACTGATATTTCCCTAAGCACTGATTGTTGAGCTACGTGAAATGAAATCCTTGACAACTTCAATCTTCCCTCCACTGATCATGATTGCATCTTGATCCCCTTGTGAAGATCTGGGGTTTTTTACATTGAGCTATGCTACTCTGGTGTGACAGTGGTCACAAAGTGGACTGCTAACTTTATGGTTGGCAGTTTGAAACCACCCATTGGTCTGTGGGAGAGAGTTGAAGCTTTCCACTCCCACAAAGACTTAACGTCCTCCAACCCACAGGGGTAGTTCGACCATGTCCCACAGGGTTGCTATGAGTCAGAAGTGACTTAATGGCAATGAGTTTGGTCTGAGTTTCCTGGTTTCTATTAAGCTGCACTCCATACATACTAAAGCTGCAGTCCTCAGTCTTTACCAGCAAGTGCTTCACATCTTCCAACCTTTCCACAAGTAAGCTTGTGCTAGCTGCATCTCCCAGGTGGATAATAAGCCCCCTCCGACCCTGATATCACTTCCTTCTTCATTTAGTCCAGCTGCTCAGATTATTTGTTCAGCATCCAGACTGAATAGATGTAGTGATTGTGTACGAGATTCTGAAAATAAAACATGCCTAGTGACTAGATAACTTAATGCAGCGTCTCAGAGAAAGAGAAAGAGTTCAGACTTTGTCATTAGCTCTTTGTGTGGTTTTACACCTGACAGTATTTTTGCCAGCTCTTTTTAAAGCTAAAAAGAAGGTTATACAAGAGGCAAAATATGCAGATTTCTCACCTGAACCATTCAAGCAACTAGTCAGATGATCTATCTCACAGCTGCACAGGTAGGAAGATAAGTGGATGGCCTGAAGCGAACCTGCCTCCCCTGCCTATGTTTTTGAATACTCCTTGACGCAGCCCAATGCCTTTTGATCTGTTTATACCCACATGCCTATAAATAATGTGTGCTCCCTCAGGCCCCCTGTGAACAATAAAACATTTTCAAGGATAAGAATGCTAAAAGTCAATGAACTATATTGAAACAGTACAAAAACAAAGATGCTGCCTTGTAATTTAATGATGTATGGTATAAATTCATTGAAAAAAATTTTAATGAGGAGAGAATTCTATATCATCTCAGGAAACAGCCTTTTATCTTTCTCTGAATACCTTTCACAAAACTTCAAATGAATGAATACAATTTTATAAAACTCCTAGAAAAAAGACTTTTCTGCCTTCAAGGGGGAATGAGGGGGGAAAAATAAAATGAAGCAAAATCAGTTAACAATTTTCCATTCTCAATTTGGGCTAACCCTACAGAATTCTCAACTTGAGCATAGAGATTTCCTGTATCTAGAACAATATTTCGTAAATGTGTCTGTTCAAACAAGCAAATGGAAACTAAGCCATTGCCATTGAGTGTCGCTGACCCACAGTTAGTCTATATAAGCTTTCTGAGGCCAATGACAAAATGGGGATCTGCATGTGTATAAATGAAGTCCATTTTTGTGTCTTTACATCTTCAGTGGGATTTGTAGGTAAGTTAAATGGGTGTATATGTTTCTTATTTAGTCGTATTTCAGCACAAGAAAACTTAAAAGCTACATATGCAGCAAGTGAAGGTGATTGTGATAAATTTGTTGTGATAAGTAGTTGATTTAGTGGTTTCAACGTGAGGACAAATGGACACAATATTAAAGAGCACATAGCAGTTGTCTTTAAGTCGACCATTTGTAACCCTGGAAATGCCTCTATTTTAATAAGATTCCCCAGTGATATTTTAGTAGACTGAAGTTAGAGACCCACTCACCTAGTTTATTGGTTTTTCTCCAAATAGCATATCTAAATTTCATGGTGAAATAGTAAATCATTACTTCCTTGATTGTATAAATATAAATTATTTCATAAGAATCATCTGCACAGATACTTGACCTCATCAGGTTCCATCTTTTACTTTAAAACTCTTCTGATTCTCTCTGGTGCTCCTGTGATTGTTGAAACATTCGGATATGTCTTTTAAAAGACACCTCAAAATCCTGTATTTTAACATTTTTGCCAAATAACATAGCGATGAATTTCAGTGACACTTTCAGATCAAGAGTTTTATTGTATGATTTTGGTGGAGCATTAACTATCTATAGGGATGCCCAGTTCATGTCTCCCCATAGGTATTTCAAATGTATCCCATGTCAAGCAAGATTACCAGGTGGTGGCCACTCTGGACCGATGCTGTCTAAGCAAGTGGTCAGAAAACCGAACCACTTTTGGAAATTTTGGGTTTGTTTTGTAGTGTGTTGTCAGCAATTTTGTCTCTCAAATTGCTATTACAAGCACACGCATGAAGGCATTTTATTCTATGCATTACAGTTGGACTCATTTAGGAAAATTACAGTGTTCTGACCAAGGGAGAACAAAAGCTCTTTCTTTACCTGGAAGAAGTTTGTTTCTCTCTTTGCTTTGACCACTTAGAAGTGGAGCCTCAAATTTGTAGCACCACTTAGCAAATAAACAGAGGGGCTTCAAAAAGTTTGTGGGAAAACCCCATTGTCTTTGAATTCCATTTACAATGAGCCTTTGAAGCCCCTGGGAAAGCACCTAAGTCCCTGTGCAACGATGAACCTGTGGCTGCCCCAAGCCCCTTCTTCAATTTTCTTTTTGACCTGCTATCTTGCCTACTTTCTCTCCTTGCTCTCCCATACTTTATCTTTATGCTTCTTGAATCATTCTTGGAACAATGAAAGACAAAAATAAATCATTATAATAACCATACGGAGTTGTACACTCTTAACTACCATATTTTATGGATATTTTTCACACTTTACAACCCCTTGCGTTAGTTCACTATGGGCATTATGCAAGTTATAGGCTTGTGCACCTTACTTGCATATTGGATGCAGCAAATGCAACATTCAAAATCTCATTGGTTATAAACTTGATTGTATACATTTTCATTTTGACCTTCTATGTGAAGGCTTTACTGTACAAATTCAACCTTTAACCTTGACTATTTAATACCATTAGTAAATAAATGAAGACAGCAAGAGGATTTATAGGAATATGCATTTCTCAGCAAAAGAGTTCTTAAAAGAACAGATAACCAGAAGATAAAAAAGATACATTTCTAAAAATGGGCTTAGAATGAATTGGTGCATTAAATATCTATATGACTATATACATAAATTACATATAATTTACTATTATATTTACTATTTACTATTATATAAGTACAATATCATATACATACCATAAATAGGCAACTTTCACGAACAGAAATTTATTTTCCACAGTTTAGAAGTCTGCTTTCTATCTGTTGGCTCTGGAGAAGTGTATGTTTATTAAATATATGTATAATACATATATATTTAATATACTTAATGAAATTAAATATATATGCATATATGTATAAACATATTTAATGAATCAACCCCATCTGTAACAAGTCCATTCCTAGAATTTCACTATATGTGTGTGTTATAAATTCTAATTTCTATGCTGTGGTTATAATCCCATTTGGGAAGGAGTCTTTGTTATGTTAATTAGGCAGCATCAGTGTAGGGTGCACCTTGAATCAATTTCTGAGCAACTACAAAAGAGACTAAAGAGAAAAGCAGAGGAGAGATGAGGGCAATGCGATGCCAAGTTGAAAGAAGCTCTCCCAGTGGCCAACGCACGAAGACACAGACATTGCTCCAGACTCAAGAGAGAAAGGGCCTTCCCCTAAAGCCAGTTGCCTCAGTGCAGACTTCTAGACTCCTAAACTGTGAGAGTATAAACCTCTGTTTGTGAAAGTCACCCACTTATGGTATTTCTGTTATTGAGGCACTAGGTAACGAAGGGAAGACTGGTGGTGAACCTGCCACCTCGTAGGCTTTCTGTCAACATTAGGAGACAGGTACTGCTTGCCTGGGTCCCAGCTTCCTCAAACCAAATGAATAAACATAATAAAAGTGTAAGAGAATGTTAAGGATTTGGGTTCAGCTTATGCTTCAAATTTCTTCTGATAAAACTGTAAAGGAAGTATAGACTTTAGTGCCAAGAAATCAATTAACTTTAAACATCACGCACCCTGCCAATAGCCAGCACTATTGAAGGAGCATCTGTATGAAAAAATTAAATGACCAGACATGTTCGGCTGATTCCAGCCTGAGAGAAAGTGGTTTCTATGTTGTCAGTGAGCGAGGGAGACAGCAATGAAGGGAACGTGAACACAGGAAGTCCTCCTGCGGCCCAGGGCCCAGGGGACTTTCCTTCTTTCTGAAGCCATCCAAAGCTGTGGGAATGCTCTCGTCCGAGAATGTTAGGGCTAAAGGAGGCGCTGTTCACCGAGAGCCCTTCTAATAACTCAAGGTTTGCACAAAATTGTAATATCATTAGAAATAGAAATGATAATAAGGACATATATAATTGCTGGAAGCTAATGAGTATAAATTTGTGACAGAAAATCTGGACTCAGATGGAGCACATATAGAGCTTGAGAACTCTACAGTAATTCTGATGCTGTAGGAAAGGATGAGTCAGCTAGGGTGCAATATAGCACTGATGAAACACCCAACATCCCTCTTGTTCTTTAATGCTTCCTCCCCACCACTAACATGACCCAGTTCTACCTTACAAATCTGGTGAGACCAGAGCTTGTCCACTGGTAAAGATAAGAGTTCTGGAAACATGGAATCCAGGACAGATAAACCCCTCAGGAACAATAATGAGAGCAGTGATGCTATCAGGGTAGGGCGAAGGTGTGGGGAGAAAGGAGGAACTGATTGTAATGATCAACGCTTAATGCCCCACCTCCCCACCCCCACCCCTGGCCAGGGTGACACACAATAGAAACTGAGTGAACTGAGACAGCGGACAGTATAAGATAAGAAAATAATAATAATTTATAATTTATCAAGGGTTCATGAGGGTGGAAGGGTGGGGAAACATGGAGAAAATAAGAGAAACTGTTACCAAGGACTGAAGTAGAAAAAAAATGTTTTGAAAAAGATGATGGCCACTTACGTACCAATGTGCTTGACACAATTGATGTATGGATTGTTATAAGAGCTGTAAGAGCAAGTCCCCAATGAAATGATTTATTAAAATTAACAACAACAACAACAACAAAATTTCTGAGGCTGGGCAGAACCAAACCAAGGTAGGACACCAAACAAAGAGCGAAACTCACTGCCAGCATGTTGCTGCCGACTCACAGCACAGGGCAGAACTGCCCCCATGACTTTCCAAGCCTGGACCTCTTGTTCCCCGGAGAACAGCCGAACTTGTGCTCTGCCACCAAGGCACCAGGTGAGACACACAGAGGAAAATCACTTTCTTTAAGTGTTTATTTATGTATTTGTTTGACTGTCTTGGTGACCTAGAGCAGTGAGCTGTATCCAGTCAACTGCTTGTTTTTGCAAGTTAAGCTTTATTGGAATATTAGCAACATTCATCCTCTATGTCATATACATTGCTGCTTTCACACTTATTTCAGTTTTATGCAAATAAAGTACATGCCATCAGCACCCTCCTCCACCCTGCTTGCCAAGGTATACATATTTTCATAAGTGATCTATACTAAAATGTTCACATAGGGGGATTTCAAAATAAGGGAAAATTAACATAATGTATTTATATATGGTAGTTATTGAATACCTGGAAATGACATAGTTTGCCTTTTAATGACAGTTTGAATTCTTTTTAGTACTACATTTCTTCAGCATATTTTAAAGAAAACACTTGTAGTGTTTTCTTCTCATATTGAGTTTTGCTAATGACAAAAATCTACCATGATTCTAATTATTGTGTAAATTAATTGTCTGCCTTCCCTGCTAGCACTTAAGTTTTGGTTCTGATCTCTCTTCTTCCCCAGTTTCAGGATAAGCTCTTAGCTCTGGATGGATTACCATCTCTTCTCTTGGTGGAGGAACCCTGGTGGTGCAATGGTAAAGCACTAATGGAAAGCGTGGCCAGCCACTCGATGGGAGAAAGACTCAACAGAAGCGGATTTAGTTGGGTTCAGGTTTGTGTGCTTGCTTGTTTATTTTCAAGAATAATGAGGGTGTCTTTCCTGGGGTTTTCTGAGTTTCTGAAAATGACCATTCCACCAAGTTACAGAAGACATCCTGGGGGACTTATACATTGCACAAGCACTGACAAACCATTTGTCAAAGTTTTCTAAAGCTGATTCTATGCATATCTCACAGCCCAGAAATATCTCTCTAGGATTTTTGTACCCAATAAAAATGTCTACATATATTTACCCAAAGACATCACCCTATGACGATAGGAACACTGGTGGTGAAGTGGTTCCACGTTGGACTGACATCTTCATAGCAGTTTGAAACCACCACCAGCTCCATGGGAGAAGGACTTGGCTTTCGACTCCCATCAGTGGTTACAGTCTCAGAAACCAACAGGGGTTCGCTGGGAGTCAGCACTGACTTGCTGGCAGTGAGTGAGGTCATAGCTGTAATATTTAGAGTAGTTCAAACTGGAAAATATCTACATGGCACCAATGGTACAATAGATAAATAATGTGTAGTCACACATGAAACATTTCAGAGCAATAAGAATGAACATTCCACAACCAATCATAATATCATCAGCGAATCTTATGAATAACGTGTTGAGAAAGAGAAGAAAAAATGAAAAGAGAGATAGATTTGCTATGATTTCCTCTATGTTAAGAACTAAAGTCAATCTATGGAGTTACAGGTCAGGATGTTTTGTCTTGTTAGAGAGCTTATATCTGCAAAGGGCTCATGGGAGACTTTCCAGGGTGCTAATAATGTTTCCTGACCTCAGTACCGATTGTACACATGTGCTTAGTTCCAGAAAATTCACTTCATTGTATATTTATGCTGATGTATTGTAAAACATATTATACTTCAATTAAGAAGTCTAAAAGTATATATGATAGGGATTCACTGGTTTAGTAGTTATTCATAGTCTACTCCATATGCCCTAAGGGTACTATAGAGATACCTCAGGGCCAGTTCTGGCTTCCAATTAATTATGGGCTTGCCTTGGTTTGTTTTCTCAAGAGGACGCTGTTTTTATATTCCCATAACTATAAAATAAGAAGAATTTTCATTTATACAGCTCAGTTATACAATTTCAAAAATTATGTTTAACTTTTTCAATTGATAGAATTAGCTTGCAAAGAGATTTTACGGAGTATATCCACAAAAACTTTTAAAATTAAGTAGCACTTGAAACTCCTGCCAGATTCTATAAATTATTTTCTTGAGTTTGAATCTTGTTCTAGCTTCTTCCCGTAGGTTTTAACCTAATTTATAATTAAGCCAAGGTGGAGAAATATAAGGAACCTCATCACATCAATCACAGTCTCCCACCAATTGATTGACAGGAGTACCATTTATCTGGGCCCTGCCTCATTCACAGCAACCCTGCTTGGTTTTCTTCCATCTTAAAAGCCTCTCACTCTCCCATAACAAACCAATATCTGCATATGAGAACTTCTGCTTCTTACCTACAGCCACCGATCAACAGTCTGGGTTTCTAATGGAAATTGCTGAGAATATGTCACATCCATAATTTGTCTCCCCCCCAGATGCTTAAAATGCCCCAAAGTTAGATGTTCCTACTAAATCATTCCATCTTGTCCATAAACTCTCATATTAAACCCAATTTTAGTTGATATTCTGAAGCCCTCTACAATTCTGGCTGTTGTCACAAGAAACTTTACTAAAAAAAAAGGAAGAAGAAGTTGTTCTCTCCCCTAAGATTGCTCCCAAAAATTCCTTGAAGGCTTGAATGTGCTAAGCCATCTGAACCCCCATGAGCTCACTTCAGACTTTATCCTAAGTTTGTGGAGTTTTATGAGTTATATTCCAACACCCAAAAGAAAAAAGTAAAACTGTCATACATAAACCAAACCCCTAAAACTCTAAGGTGCATCTAATATCAGTCTTTCTTCTTCTGCAGCCTCGTGGCTAAATCTACTTTATTCTCAAACTTCAACATTCCAGGCCCACAGTCATCTGATTGTTTATTATTATAGCTCCACATCGTGCAAGCCTGGTTTAGGAGGTCTTTTATTTCATGAGTAAAGTTCAATACCTTTTTGTCAACAGAAAAACATGATACTTTTATGTGTGTTTTCTTTAATACACAGACACTAGTCCCTTATCCAAGAAAAAAAGCTATTATTTGCTTGACTCTATTTTCATTCCTTGTTTCATGTCAGCCCATATTTTCATTAGTCATCGCTTGTGACAGGCATGGTTCAAGGAAAGGAAAGGAAGTCATGTTCCGTGCATATGTACATAATTTAGTATAACACAATAGCACAGGTCAGATATGGCTTACAATAAATCTCATACAACCATTCAAGTAGCTAATAACAAATGCGCTGGAGTTGATGTGTTGAAATCAAAGCTTGAACGCTGGACATAAGCTTCACTTTAACTATAGTCTAGCTTCACTTGATAGTACAGTGAACCCTCTCCACTTCGCGCTTCGACTTCCGCGGCTTCACTCTATCGCGGTTTTTGCGTAACAGCACCCACTGCCTACACCCGCTCCTTCAGAGGAAAAAGACGGCGACCCACCTGTAGAGTACATCCCTTAAGTCATTTCATAGGCTATTGATTACAGTATTTGTAAGAACTATGTATAATAATACGGTATGTGAAATATGTAATACTGTAAACTAGATGCCATAAATAATATAATAAATAATAAATGATCATTGTAACGTCCAAAATGTTTTACTGTATTTTCCCTTTTTCGCTTAATAAATTGGGTAATACGAGTGTGATGGTGACTAAAGGGTGTTTTTTCATGTCCTCTTTGCTCTAACTACGAAAATATTTGATTTACAAATAAGGAATCCTACTTCGCGGAATTTCATTTATCACGGTAGGGTCTAGAACCAATTAAACGCGATAAACGAGGGCTCACTGTATATTGAAAATTTTGACATACAATATTAAATAATTCTTTTTCTTTTAGTCTAACTTCTAATCCTTATGTTTCCCTCTCCTTTACCACACACATATATATTTAATCCTATTTACTGTTTTATTTTACTAAACTTATCCTTTACAATTCATTTTTCTACTTCCTTGGTATTTCGTCACATTTAGTGTGATTTTATAAGGCAAAGAATCAAATCTGCCCCAATAGCTCTCTTGCAGGGGATTTTTGACTACTTCAGCATCTGGCAGCACATTATTAGAAATCCAATTTCTCTGATACTTCCTATTGTTCACTAGACTTTGCACATCTTAGGCAATTTCCTGGCACACTGCTATATTTCTCTAGCCATTCCTTCCTGCTGTGTGTATGTATAGTCGGAACATCCTGGATAGAAAGAATATCCACACAAATCCACAATTCTCCACTTATATTTCAAATTCATAATTAATCATGTACTATTATGTGCATTCCTTTTCACAAGAATATTTATTATAAATATTCAGTATTATTTTTCATTTTCCACACCCCATGCACTTAATTATTAGTACTATATTACTAACTTTCTTATACATAATTTACTTGTGATAATTTCCTTTCCAACAAAATCCATTTGCCATGATTGGTTTAAAATTCAATAGTTGTTTCTGAACTAACAATTCCAAATCTTATGATAGATTTAAGAAATAAAAACAAAACAAAACTGTGATGATATTATAAAGTTCTTCACCCCTAAAACTCAAAGCTTAAAAAAAGAAGACACACACCGGAAGTTCTTTATTTTATTCTTCTTTTTTTTAATATATACTAAGTCTCCACCTGTGATAAGTAACCAGACTATTCCTTTGCCACTTTATATTGTACTGTTGGAACCACTAGAGCGGCCCACGAGGGAACAATGAATGGTTGTGTAAGTAGAACTTTGTTCATTTCCTCTAAATCCTTAGCAGGCTGACATTGGTCGTGGAGAAATGCAGACCCATACCAGTTTTCCAGGGACCACAAACACAGTTCAAGCATGCCAGTGGCCAGAAAGTATCTCTGGTTGAGTAGCACGTCTTCTGTAAGGGCCTTAGGCTTCTCTCTACAAACCAAAGCTCTAAAGTGCAAATTAGAACTGAGCATCCTTACTTTCTAAAGCACTGCCTGTCACTCAAAAGACATTGCTGATACAGCTTTTAGTTGGCTGAACTAATTTCATGCCAAGATAGAAGAATAAATTTCAAAGTAATTTGCAAAGTGAAATGAGAAATATAACTTTGAGGGACCCAGAATGATGTTCTTTATTAATTTGCCATAAGAAGTCAAGATGTCTAGTAAAATTCCTCAATACTGTTTTCTACAATGAACTTCACTTTTTCAGGCCCAGAATAATTTTTTAATGAAAGGTCACTGATAAAGCTAAAGTATATATTTCTGACAATTTTGGACATCACAGATAGGCTTTCCAATTATTTTTTTAGTTTCAACTAGATTAGTGAATTTTCCTCTAAATCATCTGAGTATAATCATATAATGATGTTCCATTTAATTGAAAATGAGTAGCTAAAATTGTTTTCATTAAAAATAAGGAGAAAAATATAACTACCCTTTCATGATCATCTTTTCTCCAATTCTCTCTCAAATATTCCAAACAAAATTTCTAATGTCCTTTATCATAGACCATAATCCAAATATTATATAAAATTTGGGGTAGGGTGAACAGGATGCAAAGAAAAATATAACTTATTCCCTTAGATCTAGAGTTCTGGATTCAAGAGATGTCCCATCAAACATATGCACGGATTCAAATGTTAAAGTGAAAGGGAGCACAGACCACTATCCTAGTCATTCTGGCTGCTTTCTGTGGGAAGCAAGGTCATGTGGATACGAATGTATTTGTTTTTTCTGCATTAATATTCCAGTGCATAGTGCCAAGCTTATGAAGGTTAAGAGACTTTTGTGGGAAGATTGTAGTCAGACTTCTGTCATATTGAATTTTCATTTCTCAATGATGTATTTTTAAGAGCAGAGAACCTTAAATTTGATCAAGTCAACTTAAGGTCTTATTTCACAATTAATTATTTATATTCTTTTGGGAAGTTCATTGAAGTGGCATTCTCCTATGCTTTATTCTAAATGATATGTTCCATTTTTAGCTTTAGGATTGAGGTCTTTGATCCAAAATAAGTCTCTATGTCATGTGGGGTAGTGGTTGGAGCGCATGTTTCTCTCAATGTGAGAATACATCAATTCAAGCAACATTGCTGAAAATGTCTACTATGCAACTTTGAAATGATTGGTCCCCTGGGTTAAAAATCAATTAGCTGGGCTTTTCATGCTTTCTTCTCTCTTTCATTCTTTTGGATTATCAAATAATAGCATTCCATTTTATTTTTCTCTACTTGATGTTTATCTGTGTAGGTATTCATTTTACTAGGATGATATGACTATAAATATGAACTAGGACAAAGTGAGACTGACCCTGACTTCTTGTATTTGAATGAGATCTATCTGTATGAACTAATGGTTGTTAAAATTACAATTCCAAACTCTTCTATTGAGAGGCTTAGACAAAAGGTCTTAGTAATGAGTATATATAATGCCAAGATTTTGGTTTCTAAATATTAAATCCAAATATGAGAAATAGAAGAAATTATATTTGGGCCTGGGAAAATAAAAGGCAAGCCTGAAACAGTTCTTTGCATTCAAATAATAAACAAGAAATCTCTTAGAGAAAAATGGATAGAACTTCTCTTGTGAAATATAAGACATTATAAGCATCAAAAAATAATAACCTAATGGATTCTAACAATTGGTTTCGATGATGCTTTAACAAAGTGAAGAGTTGAGTAAGAGAGATGTCTCCCTTCTAATGTGAAAGAACAGAAAAATATTCCCCACTTTGCAACTGTTAGAGTTGGGATTTGTGTCAACTTGCTTGGGGCAAGTTTCCCGGTGATTTGGCAGTTAAAGTCTAGTGTAATCAATACCATATTGGGATCCGTTGTGAGTAGCCACCTAGTAGGAAGAAGATTAAGGTAAAGTGCAATTCCCAGGCTCAGGTCAGAGCCCTGATACATTTCCTCAGAAGTGTGGCATACTTCCTATATGAGTGGACACTATGGGGAAAATTGTGTGTTAGGCTGGCTTGTCTAGAGAAACAAAACTATTGGTACTCAATTATGTATAGGAAAAGCTTTATATCAAGCAGTAATCTTGTATCAAGAAGACATCCCAGCCCAGGCCAACTCAAATCCAAAAGTCTGATGATAGGACACAAGTCCCTCCTAAGAATCACATGACTACAGGCTGAAGAAGCAGAGAGGTGAGTGGGAAGCAGGGCGCCACACGCTGGTGAGTGTAGAGTTGCATGGTTTCAAGTTATGGTGGAAACACAGCAGGATTCCTATCGCTCTTAGGGTCCAGGGTCCACATGGAACTGTCCTTGGAGGCAGACACAGAGTCCCAGCAAGCCAGAAGGCAATGGGCAGTGGTAGAGAGGAAGTTCCAAGTTTCTCTCTTTAAAAAGACTACCATTAGGTGTGATGATGCCTCATTGGGAGGGTCTCCTTTTTGATAGGGCTGACGGACAAGTTTGACTACTCCTCCATCTTCACATCAGGTTGACATAAAATCTAACTGCCACGGCTTGCTTGCTTTTGTGCTGGGCCTGGGTCCTGCATCTAGTGCCTCCACCTTCGGGTCTTTGGACTTAACCAGTTACCTGACAT
Source organism: Echinops telfairi (assembly GCF_000313985.2). Lineage (NCBI taxonomy): Eukaryota > Metazoa > Chordata > Mammalia > Afrosoricida > Tenrecidae > Echinops > Echinops telfairi. Next base: position 36,607,928 of record NW_022103920.1, read on the forward strand.
ATTTTCTGTTAACCTTGCATTCACTTGTCTCTCCATTCACAAGCCTGACCGACTGAACTTGAACTGTGAGGATAGGGCAAGACTGGGCAGCGCTCTGTTCTGCTGTGCATAAGATCACTGGGAGTCGGAACTGACTGGAAGGCGCCTAATAACAGCAACAAAGGAAACATAAAATGAAGTATTTAATAGCAAGAGGTAGAGAATTTGCAATTTACTCTTAAATAGCTCAACATGGAGAGAAGGGAAAGAAAACATCTAATGAATAAAACAGTTAGTGAAAAATGTTCACACTTGATTAATCTATTTAAAGAAAGCACTGGAGTTATTCATAAGATTCTTGTGATTTCTATGTAAGTTTCAAATTATATGCAAATAAATCATTTCATATAAATAACATAAAAATAACATTCTAGCCATTTCTTTTTCTTTTGAGCTCAGAGAAAGGCACTTACTGACTTGGCCCAAGCCGTGTGCTTAAAACGATGGTTGAGGAAATCAGACCCACAAAGGAATGATGTGTGAGGAATCTCAAGCAGTGGAGGAGTGTTGTTCTGAGACAACTGCAATCTTTCTAATTGTGTGTTCGGAACAGGATCCCTTGAGTCTGTCACCATTAATCCCAATGCCCATGTTTAACGCAAGAGTGTGCAATTTCAGATTACTCCAAAACTCAAAATGTAATTTCCTTTTGTGCCAGGTTCCTGCATTTGGCAGATGGGCAAATGCCTGGTTCTATCCAACAAGCCTGCAAAACTACTATGCATTATGCCAGACAGATGAGCATTTTGGACACCAAGCATAAATAATATTGGTGGTCGAAAGCATAGGTATTTGATGTGAGGAACATGACTAGAAAAATGAAGGGGTTTGAAAAAGTTCATGGAAAAATCGCATTATCTTTTCATTTCCTTTTCCCCCCACAAACATATTGAAGTCCTTTTGGTTTCTCTGCATTAACATCTCTCAGGTAAAACGGTCCTAAGTAAATAGAAGAAAGACTTTTTCTACTAGGATCACTGCCTTAAGAAAATGTTGAAGTCATTAAAAATGAGCAATTATCTCCAACAAACACAACTCACAGCTAAGAGGAAAGAAGAAAATAAGCAGAAAATTCACCTCACCACCTCCAAGAAATATGAATTTCAAAAACAAACAATATTTTTGATCTTTCAAAATGTTTCTTTTAAGCTGATGGTACCTGGCTATCAAAAGATATAGCTTCTGGTGTCTTACAGGCTTGAGTGTAAACAAGCGGCCATCTAGCTCAGAAGCAATAAAGCCCACATGAAAGAAGCATACCAGCCTGTGTCACCACAAGGTGTTTAAGGGATCAGGTGTCAGGCATCAAAAAACAATAAATCATATGATATAAAGTTTATTGTGCCAATCTGGCTGATAAACACATATGGGGTTAATTGAAGGGCAGAGAGATAAATGGCTCAGTGAGCCTCACCTTTCTGGTTCTCGGGTGTCTTGCTTTCTAATGGTCAGTCCACGGTGCAGCTGCCTTAGCCAGTTCCCTGCTTCAGCTGGCAAGGCTCACTTCCTGCAAGACATCCCTAAGGAGAAGTCCCATGGACCTACTCCAATGTATCACTGGTTGCTGGAACAGCCGTGTGGAGACCCCTGCCAGCACTGAGATGAATACACACTCACTGATTCGGCTTTCCTCCTGCAGTCCGTGTCATTGCGTGTGCTTTGTGAGATGGAGGAGGACTTTGTGGATTGATGTTGGACATACGGGTTAATGTTGGACTTGTGGGCTTGGGCAGTACTGGGTTGGGATGTTTTCTTTATGTGCACTTAACCTTTAAATAAAACTCTTATACATGAGTTTCTTTGGATTTGTTTCTCTAAAGTACCCAGACTAACATATCGTTGTGTGCCCACCTTCCCAATATGATCGCTGAAGACAAATATATGCATAAGCAAAGGTGGTGAAGAAAGCTGATGGTGCCCGGCTATCAAAAGATATAGTGTCTGGGTCTTAAAGGCTTGAAGGTAAAGAAGTGGCCATCTAGCTCAAAAGCAACAAAGCCCACATGGAAGAAGCACACTAGCTTATGTGACCACGAGGTATTGAAAGGATCAGGTATCAGGCACCAAAGAACAAAAAATCATATCATTGTGAATGAGGGGGAGTGCAGATTAGGGTCCCAAATCCCATCTGTAGGCAATTGGACATCACCTTACAGAAGGGTTGTGGGGAGGAGACAAGCCAGTTAGGGTGCAGTGTAGCAATGATACATACAATTTTCCTCTAGTTCATAAATGCTTCCTTCCCCCTCCCCCATTATCATGATCCCAATTCTACCTGACAAATTTGGCTAGCCAGAGGATGTACACTGGTAAAGATAGGAACCAGAAACACACAGGGAATCCAGGACAGACGATCCCTTCAAGACCAGTGGTGAGAGCGGTAATACTGGAAGGGTGGAGGGAAGGTAGAGTAGAAAGGGGGAACTGATTATAAGGATGTACATATAACCTCCTCCCTAGGGGATGGACAACAGAAAAGCGGGTGAAGGGACACATAGGACAGTGTAAGATATGACAAAATAATAATTTATAAATTATCAAGGGTTCATGAGGGAGGGGGCAGTGGGGAGGGAAGGCAAAAAAAAGGAGGAGTTAATACCAAGGGCTCAAGTAGAAAGCAAATGTTTTGAGAATGATGAGGGCAACAAATGTACAAATGTGCTTGACATACAATGGATGTATATATGGATTGTGATCAGAGTTGTACAAGCCCCCAATAAAATGATTTTTTTAAATGTTTCTTTTTATTTATCACTTTTAGTATATGATCCATGATTTATTTTTATTAAACTGCCATGATAATTTAACATTCTGAAGCATATATATGACATAAACTTGCATATATAAAAGCTTCATTAATAGGCTTAAACTTCCAAATTTACCCAACATAATAAAATCAAACACATTTATAGCTTTTAAGAAAATGTGTTATGTTATAAAAATTACTTCATATTAAACAGAAAAAGAACTAGGAGGCAACCGACATTTATAGAGTTCTAAATACAAGCATGTACATATATAAATATATTTGTATATAGTGATAAGGAAATAGATCTATGTACATATATCTATATGTTAAGTATTAAGGTAGCAGGCAGACATTGGGCCTCTATTCAAGTACTCCTTCAATGCAAGAACACTTTGTTCTAATAACTCGGCATTCTGTGATGCTCACCTTCACGACAAGATTTCTGATGACAAAAATGGGTGCATAAGCAAATGTGATGAAGAAAGCTGATGGTGCCTGGCTATCAAAAGATAGAGCCCTAGGGTCTTAAAAGGTTGAAGATAAACAAGTGGTCATGTAATTGAGAAGCAACAAAGTTCACATGGAAGAAACACATCAGCCTGTGTGATCATGAGGTGTTGATGAGATCAGGTATCAGGCATATTATGGTGGCCATTGGACCTTGGGTGGGACCCCTGACTTAGTGGAAATACAATGAAAGGGACGCAGAAACAGTATATATTTAGTATCTCAATCTTCCCCTTGCATTAATATGGCAGACATTAATCTGATAGGCAAGGAGCTGCCCTTGTAAGAAATGTTACAGGAAATTTCCCCCTAGTACAAACCCCCATGCTCAATGTAAACAGACCTCAATCAATTAAGAAATTAATCTGTACAAAGCAACAATTCATAGATTGCCACTCAAAGTTGGACTATACTTGTATAAACTCCTTATATCAACAGTACCTTAATTTCCATGCCATGGGATAACTTATTAATGGTATCAATGCAATCGCCTTATAACCCAGGGGATAATTAACAACAGCTCACTTTTGGCTTCTTTTGGTTTTGTGTTACTGGTTGTTGTTCTTGTTGGCTTTGGGTTTTGTTTTTGTCATAACATGACCACCAAAGTAAACCAAATCACTCATAACCTGTGACACACAGATTCTGGGCTTCACTTGATTCCAGCCCCGATCCAAGCACAGTTTGTTCTTACAACAAACACCTGCTCAGTACTCGCCTTCATGAAGGGCTGACTGAAGATAAGGGTGCTTCAGCAAAGCATGGTGAAGAAAGCAGATGGGGTCCAGCTCTCATTAGGAATGGTGTCTGGGTTCTGAAAGGCTTGGTATCTAAACAAGCAGCCATTAGAGTGAGGCGTCAACAAAGTCTACATTGAAGAAGCCCACTAGCCTGTGTGATCCAAAGATGATGACAGCAAAATCCAAAGGTGATGAAGGGAAAGTGTAGGAACTTAAAATTGTGAACACCCAATTTGTAGAAGGCGATGGTGGGTACTGGAAGCTCAAAATCCATCTGCAGAGCTGCTGGTCAGCGTAAGCCTCTGTCATCCCCTATGGCCACACGTGGGGTCCTCAAGCAGCGTTTCCGTCAGACAGAGATTATTGCAAACTTGATTATGCTGGACTGAACCGCAGCATAATACAATACCTGATCAGTTGACCTCTCTCTTGACTCAACCTGACTTTGTTCTAGGTTTAAATATTTCTCTTTTGTTCCAGGACAGAAATTTCTTCTCTGAATTTTTAATATTGGTGGTAGTTTTTCTTTCTTATGCTTTATTTTGATCTTTATATTATTATTATTTTTCTTGTATTTTGTATTGCTTCTGGTAGTTTTCCCAGTTTATGAAACACAGAAGGAGTGAATGCGTAGAGACAATAACTGATGCAATGGTTTATCTGGGCTGGGGGTGGGGGAGGGGAGGGGAATTGAAGAGCAGGCAATGACTGCAGGAGCGGAGGAGCACTAGAACAGATGCTGATGATGCACATACAATTTATTTTAAAAGTGACTTCACTATGGAAGTGTATGATAAGTCAATTTTATATCAAGAAAACTACTAAAAAAAGTAAGAAACCCAAACTGACCAATGGTGAAGGAGGTAGAGTTTTTGCATAAGGAACATTGAGTTTATGTTAAAGGTGGCGGAATACTTTGGAAAAGGATATCAATAATGGCTTCCCCACACAGAGAGTATAATCAATGGCACTGAATTATACACGTAGAAGTTGTTGAATTGGAGAATGTTTTGTCGTGTATATTTTTGCCACAATTTACAAAGTAATTATACTAATAACAATAAATACAAGGAAGAAGAAAATGTTCTAAAATTGATGTGGTGATGAGCGTACAACTCTTCTTGAGATGACTGAACTATTGAATTGTATGACATTTGGATAAAGTGCCAATAAAACTGTCGTAAAATATACTTTAAAATTAGCACATCAACATTTTGTTCATAATAACTTTAACATTTTATACTTGTTCTAACTTCAAGTATGATTTTTAAATGCTCCAGTAGTTTTTTCTTATGAATGATATGACTATTTAATAAAAGTTCAGATTTCTTTGGGAAAAAATAGGCAGCATTATTTATTTAGTTGAAATATATTAAAGAAACATATTAACTTATTTCCATAATTTTGGAACTCCTTATTTTTATGAGATTTTTAGCATACAGAATAGTTAAAATAACGCTTTTGTGCTGACCTCTACTTGAACAAACATGAGGTCTTTCTCCAATGACTGATTTTAGTGAAATTTTTAATATGACTCTTCTACTCATTTCTCTCTAAGTCTCACCAAATGATTGGGTAGAGCTATGCAAATAAGGTGTATGCAACACAAATAGAGGGGACTGATTCATTTTCACTTTCATCTCTCTGGCTATAAGGATGAGGCATCTTTGAAGCAGCAGCAGCAGCAGTGGACCATCGGAAGAACATGTTCCAGATTTCTGTCTGAAGTGGCAGAAGCCTAGATGAGAGGCACTGGAGTCTGGCCCAGAGCCTGTGAAGAGGCTCAGCACCAAGAGCAAGAGGAACAGCACCAAGAACTGGGAGACAAAGGCACAGGTGGGCTTGCTGGTCTCTGGAAGCAAAGGTCAAGGGACCACGGAGCTTAGAAGCTAAGAACAAGAGAGAATTTTGATTTCTACCTGAGATTTGGTTTCTCAAACAGATTTGTGTTTCTGTAGACCAATGACTGTCCCCTTACTGCTTATTGATCCAGATTTGTAGTAATCTATTAGCTTCCCTAATAAATCTCCATATTATGAGAATTGTCTGTGAGTTCTGTGTGGCCATTACAACAAATTATTGAACCCCAAAGAGAAGTAGAGAGTTGGTGTCAGGGATGTAAAGAAGGATGGAGTATGGAGGCATGTCCGACCCCTGCCTCTTGGCAAAAGGGAAGCCAGAGGAGGTCAGATATTGTCCTTCATGCCATTTAATGCTCTGCTCCCTCCTGATAACGTGTCCCAAGTAAGGATGACTTCTGAAGGACATCTGGGCTGTACTTCTGCCAACACAGATTTGTTAGTTCTTGTGGTATCCCATGGGAATGTCAGTATTATTTGCAATACCACAATTCAAAGGCTTCAATTCTTCTTTGATCCTCTCTATTGATTGTCCAGGTCCGGCACGTATATGAGACAACTGGAAAATAACATGACTTGAATAAAGCATACCCTAGCCTCCAGGTGACACCTTTGCTTTGTACCACTTTAAGTAAGTCTTTTAAAGCAGATTCACACAATACATTTATTGATTTCTGGAATGTTACATCCATAGATATGGATTATGGATGCAAGTAAAATGAAATCCTTGACAACTTCAATATTATCTTCACTTATCCTAATGCTGTTTATTAGTCTAGCTGTAAAGATTTTTATTTTCTTTATGTTGAGGTATAATACACACAGAAGGCTAAAGTCTGATCAGCAGAAGTAAATGTTTCAAGTGCTCGCTCTTTTCAGCAAGTAAAGCCATCCTCGCGACACTGTGGTTCAGCGCTGTGTGTCGTCTGCATCTTGTTAATTCCTCCAGTCCCAACGCTGGGTTCTTCATGTAGTTCAGCCTCTCAGTTTATTTGCTCACCATTAAAATTGAACAAATATGGTGAAAGGATACAACCCCGATATACACCTTTCCTGATTTTAAACCATGCACTATTCCCTTGTTCTGTTTGCACAACTACCTCTTGATCCATGTACAAGCTATGCATGAGCACAATTAAGTGGTCTAGGTTTTGATTTTTCACAATATTATCCAGGGTTTGATATAATACATACTGTCAAATGCCTTTGCATAGTCAATAAAACGAAGGTAAATACCTTTCTGATATTCTCGGCTTTCAGTGAGGATCCAGCTGACAAGAACAATGTTAGCTCTCATTGCACAAGCTCTTTTGAATCTGGCACCTTCTGTTAGTGGCTCTCAGTATGTGCCGGAGCTGCCAGTGCCAAAAGGGAGCTTTGGGAACAGGACAATCCATTAGCATGATGCTGTTTGTTGCCCTTGAAACCTCTCATTCTTATCAAGCAGTAATATTGGCCTGTCCTTCCCTGAGCTGACAAGTCTTTCTGTCCTGAATGTGCTCAGAGTTAATGCAACTGACAGCCCACTTGTATCTTACGGGAATCTCTCATCCATTCACTTGTCCCCAGACCAGGCATTTATTTCATAACCGCTCTGAGCTTGACACTGAGTGAGATACTGTGGAAAAGAGCTATGGTTACAGCTGCTTCCTTCGTTGTACTTAGTAATCACAGACATAATTTGAACTTTGATTTCGTTCAATGCTGGATGAGACATGCAGGGTTCTGTGGAAGAATGAAATGGGGGGTGCAGTGGCACCTCTTAGATGCGTTACAGATTATAAAGGGGGAAGAGCATACACACTGGCCAGGGATCCAATTAAGTTTATTAAGTATTGCTCAAAGGTCAGGTAATCTTAGCTGCGGTGAAGCTGCCCCAGAGACTTGAGCTCAACGGAGTTTCTCAAGAACTTTCCCATTCATGTTGTTCACACCCAACCTTTAGTGAGATAGGTGTTCCTCATCAGACCCGGGCCAAAAGATTCAGAGTGGTCTCTTGAAACATGTGGTATGATTGTATTTCTAGGACATTTTTGTGTGATTCAAAAATGCAATTAATTTGCTATTTTCTTTTCCATCGACCATAATGTTTACGGATGGAGCCTCTCTCAGCCTACACCCGTCAGTACGTAGACATGGAGAAGACATTCCAGCAAACCCATGAAGAACATGTGGAATATACCGTAAATCAAGTTTTGTGGGGCCAAATTAATGCAATTCTGGGATTGTTTGTTACTGCAACATAACGTGGCATAATCTGATGAATACAGGCCAGGGACCTGCTCTATTGCTAGGAGACTTGCCGGAGCTAACAAGAGTAACACTGTTTGGTGGCACAGCACTTTAAATAAAATGGGGTGACAACACTAGCTAAATTTAATTATTCAAATTATAATCAATTAAAATACATTATCTTGCCAGAGAAAAATGAAGATTCAGCAGGCTGGGGACACTAACCCATTTTTCTTCCTTAAGTAATATAGACTCCTTGAAAGTTCATGTGCAGGAGAGCCTGGTCTGTTCTGGTCTAGGACAGTAGCTGAGGCAGGCATAAAAGCTCCCCTGAGATGGTTAATTTAAGTCTAATGCATGAGGAAATTCAGTTGATTTACTATGAAAAGAACAATTTCTCTTTGCACCTATGCATAATCCCATAGGTAGCAAGAGTTTAATAAGTAATTGTTGGTAAGGTGATTTTTATTAAATCACCAGTGTTTTTACTGTTAGCTCATGGAAAATAATAATTAAGGTGAAGCAAAAGTATATGTTAAGAAGGTTATATGTCAGTTTTTACAATGAGCTAAAGGTGTAAGTAATGGAATACTAAATGGTGGTCAATGGGCTTAAGTAATTAACCACATCAATAATTAAATGTCCCTAGTGAGGTGAAACTAATGAGGGAATTTCAGGATCTATTATATCACAATGAAGAATTATTCTTGCTTATGTGGCACTAGTCTGATATCAGTGAAATAATTTAACTTTCTAATGACCTTTTCATTCAGATTTGATTAATTCTGTATCATGGCATTAGCTCATGCAGTGAGCCTTAATGCCATGGTAGATATTATAATTACCTAGCAGAATCAAGGCCTATAAGCATTCAGAATTTCAATAGAAAATGCCATCATCTGGAAGTGCTTTGGCGTTAGAAGACAGACATAGGGCACATTGATCTGCTATCCATTCAGCGATCTAATACTGAAGTACCAGAGGGTATTAGAAGGTGCTCGTAGTCTCCCACAACTTTAAGTTTTCCAGGGCTATTAGTAACAATACTCAAATGCAAACAACTTGATTGCTTTTCAAAAAATAAATTTGTTTTTCTTTCCTTTCGCTTATGCTTTGGCTTCTAACTTTTGGCTGCTTCCCCAGAATCCACCAGTCATATGCTACCTCCAGGGATGCTCTAGGCTGATAAAAACTTGAGCATATAGAGTTGCCAAATACTTTAAGAAGCCATCAAGCTACTATTGGAATAAAAACCAAAAAACCTAACAGTGCTGAAACAAAAAGGTGTTGGAAATTTGCGAAGTAGTTCAGAGCAGAAAAATATTTAACAATTTATATAGAAAGTATTCACAAGGGAAAATGAAAGGCATGTTCTATTTTTTCAGGCAAGACACTGAAAAGTTCATTTTTTAGCGTCCTGGGCCAGACTCAAAATAGTAAAGTTCTTCAAGCAAAATAATCTCCAGAATCCCTCTCTAATTATTCAGTAAATGAATATATATCACCCAAACACCTTAAAGTTTACAACTTATTTTCATATTTCATGTCCACAATAATTCTAAGAAGGAATGACTGAACAGAGTTATCTCTTTATCCTCCAAACTAGAAAATATTGAGATCAGAGGCTTATGCAGATGGCTTTATTGATACCATTAACTAGTGTCTTAGGCTGAGTTCACCACAAAAGCAAAGCTGGTGGCACTTATCTATGTATTTATAGAAAGAAAATTATATCAAGAAAATGGCTCAAACAGTTAGCAAGTCCAAATGCAGGCAAGTTCCAATTCTGTGACTGAGGTATTGAGCTGGAGCCATTTCCTGACTCACGTGGCAGTGTTGTCTAGAGGACTACAGGCCAGTGACTACAAAGGCAGACCAGTCCAAGGTCAGCAAGTCAGGCTTGTGGCTACCGAGTCTAATGAATCCTAGGCTGGCTGTCAGATGGCAGGCCTCTTACGATGTCCAGGATTGGCAGGCAGCATGGCAGTCCATTGGCTCATATCCAGAGAACCTGAGGTCCAGAGTGAGATTAAGGATCCAGACCTCACAAAACAACAACAACAACTTTTTAACAGCATCCTTATATGAGAAGGATGTCACAACCTTTAGGAAATTTTGTTTCCACTGTGTCAGCGCTGTGACCTGAATAAGGGTGTTGCTTTCTACTCGAAATGTATCCTGCTATGGAGGTTTGCAACTGATGGGCTTTGATTAATATGTTAGACGTATTTTTTTGTTTCTAGAGAAACAAAACCAGAACACTAATAATTTTATATATATTTATATAGATAGACATATAAAATAAGAAATAAACAATTAATCTAGAAAGCAATACAAATGGCTCAGTGCAACTCACTCCCATGAGACAGTTGTGAGACACTGGCAGGCCTTCAAGTCTTGAGGGCCACCGGGTAGTGCTCTGTAGAGCAATTCAAGCTACCTGGCCACAGGAAACAAATAGTAAAGCAGGTCACCAACAGTCAGACAGATGACAGGGTCTGACAGTCCCCAGCTCAAGAGATGTAAATTCCAATAGTGTGGTGAAGCAGGTCTTGAAGGAACCTAAAATTACAGCCACACAATCCACGGGTTAGGTGTCCCACAGATAGTGTAGCTTGCAAATTGAGGCACAGAACAAGCAAGGCAACCACACACTGGTCCAATGATCGAAGAGCAAAAGACAAGAAAGGGGGGGTTCACGGAGTCATTTATCTCTCTGCCCTTCAATTAATCCCACATGTGTTCATTGGCCATGTTGGCACAATAAACCTACCTATCACAATTACATTGTGTTAGGTCAGATCACGGAATGTTAGTAGTTGTTAACAGCCAATCCACTGTGAATTCTGACCCAGTTAAGTTGATACAAAACTAAGTATCACAACTAGTAAATGGCAGTGTAGTATTCACATGAAAGCCCAGACCTTGGCCAGAAAACCTGAGTTCCCATCTCAACTGAACTCCATGAAGGCTGTCACTGTTACTCATCACAGACTCTTTGGGACTTCCTTTGCCTTATCAACAGAGTAAATACAACACTTACTTCAGGGAATTTTTGAAAGATTAAATAATAAACTAAAAAGTGCTTGCCAATAGTATGTTTGTTGATAAATACCAAACAAATGAGTCTGTGGGGGAACAATACAAATGTATACTTATAAATATTATTGATATGAGAGTTATGTGGTACACAATTTTATACAGTAGTAAAATATCACATTATAAATTCTACAGAGCCAATTGATTCTCACAGAATGCTTCCATTGATTTTTGCCATACTCTCCTATCTGTAGCCAAATTATGGTTGCAATTCAATTAGAATTTGACAAATGGAGTTGAATCTCAATATAGTCTTTCTTTGCCCATTTTAGGAATCCTGAATAACTCTGGCATATGACATAATTACAGTTTGATGTTTTGGCTTACATTTACACATAAACAGAAAGAGAAATGACCACAATATGTGTCTGAACTTCACTTGCTCATCAATGAAGTGAATGATATCCTTGCTGAGCCACATAGTTTCCAAATGCTAAATGACTACTTCCTCAATTTTATACTATTCAAAAGGTAATAGCAGAAAACACTTTTAAACTCCATCTGCATTATTAACATTGTCTAAGAGAAGATGGTCAACAACACAAGGGAGCTATAATCGAGATAAATAACCAAAGGAGTACATGTGTTGTCACGGAGCTCATTCTGAGTCATAGTGACCCTTTCACACAAAGTCAGACTGCCCCACAGACTTGCCAAAGTAATAGTCTGGATAGAAGCAGGCTGCTGCGCATGAGCCCACAGAGTGACTGGCAGGTCTTCTCTTTGGAAGCCAAGCTCTTAATCACTCTAACTCGAGGCATCTCCTCAAAAGCATATTCAGTGCAACCAAGTCAATTCTGACTCAAAGCTACCCTTTATAAAACTTCCCAGGCCCTAAATCCTTATGGAAGCCAAAAATTTCACTTTTATTCCATGAATCATTTGGTGTCTTTGGACCACTAATCATGTGGTTAGAATGCACATGTTTACCAATAAATTACCAAGCATAACAAACAAACAAACAAGTAAATAAATAGACAAATGAATGGGTGAATGAATAGATAAACATACAAATAAGCCACTCGTTAATAGTAGCAAAATGTACAATGATTGAAAGTGATGAGCTTTCAGAACTTGTTACCTTTCCTTTGAATAGATTTTAAGAAGCCCCGTGGCTCTGTGGAGTTAAGTGTTGGGTTGCTAACCATAAGGTTGGTGTTTCAAACCCACTAACATTAATTGGGAGGAAGAAGAGGCTATCTGCTCTGTACAGATTTATAGTCTTGAAAATCTGGTAGCGGGTCACGAAGAGTCAGACTCAACCAGATGGCAGTCTGTTTGGTTAGAAATTGTATGTCCGTGTATGGTTGTGAACATGTAACCAATGGGTTTCCTTAGATAAATGACTTCTCTTTCAGGCTAATTCAGGGCCACTGCTTGTGGCACCTATGAGTTCGAGGAGAGGCCAAGATAGCTTCTTTCAGCTAAGCTGATAGATCAACTTTATAAACAACCAAGCAACCAGTTTCAATTAACATTCATTATGCATCAAACATATACATGTAGCTAAAAAAATAATTCTTTGTTAGTAATTACCTTGCTTCTTGGAAATAATTCACCCATTACCATTGAATCAATTCTGACTCAAAGAGCTACTTATTGTGCTGTATACGTCCAGACTAAGAGGCACAGCAGAATCTATAGTCTCTTGGCAATGTATAGAACAATCACTCTCTAATTCAGGAAACCTTTATGGTAAGAACCAAGTGCTGACCAGGCTGGCAAGAATCATAACCAGGGGCAATCTGAATATTAGCAGAAGCTCAAAGTACCCTCAGTAGGATGCAGGCCTCTATGTAGCAAGTTTCCCTTAGGTCAGAGACAAGCCCACGAGACAGCAAGTTGACTTCGACTGATGGCGGCCCTACCAGGCTAACATGTGTCAGAGTAGAACTGGCTCCCTATGGTTTACGATGTATGATTTTTTTCAGATATAGTGCCAAGCCTTTCTTCAGAGATACCTGTGGATGAACTTGAACCACCAGCCTTTCATTTAGCAGCCAAGCGCATTCACAACTGTACGCATGATCTGGGACAGGTATTGCACCTACTTGGCTAGGTCCTAAGTCTCTGGTTTGGCAGTGGAGACGTGGTCACCCCCTTGATTGACTGCATGCTGGGATCTGCTGTGAGCAACCAACCAGCTGTAAGAAGGGCGGAGTGGAGTGCTGTCCTCTTGCTGACATCACAGCCCAGTGCAATTCAAAGTTCCCGGGTGGTGGTGGGGGGTAGCACATTTCCCATCTAACGGGAGGCTGTGGGAACGCTTGCTTCTTCTGGGTCTGAGTCCAGAATCTGGCTCGTTAATCTCTGGCTCTTTTAAGGAGCTCTTGAAAGAGAGATGTGTCATTGTTGGTAGGTGTCACCAAGTCACTTCCTATTCATTGTGACCCTGTGACCAGAGCGAAACCCTGCCAGGTCCTGTGCCACCGTCACGTTTTTAAAGTTTGAGCCCATTGTTGCAGCAACTGTTCAATTCATCGTACCCAGGGCCTTCCCTTTTTGCTCGGCCTCTGCATGCCAAAAATGACCTTTCTCAAGGGAGTGCTCTCTCCTGAAAACATTTCCAAAGCAAGTATGTGAGACAGAGCCTCGCCATCCTTGTCTTCAAGAAGCAGTCTGACTGTATGCCTTCGGAGCAGATTTTCTTGGTTCTTTTCCAAGTCCACGGCATTTTCAATATTCTTGGCCAGCACCATAATTCAAATGCAGCAATCCAAACATGGTGGAAAGAAAGCTACACGGACAAAAGAGCAAAGTATGACATTCTTATATTCTGGACCTATATCCTCAGCCTCAGACTCTGGTGGGCTAAATTTTAGGAGCAAAATCTTTTTTATACCATAGAAGAAAGTTTTCACCTGAACCTGGATCTATATAATTGCGCTGACTAGAAGATTTAGTGGACACAATTTGTTGAGACTCGTTCTGCCCATTGCTTTAAGAACACTGTCTGGTAATTCTCAGAACCCTGCAGTGCAGTTATCACAAATACAATCAACCAAGTTGTTCCTGCTAAACAATTGTGCTATAGTAGGTTTTTAGATTTGAAGAACCTGAGTTTAAAAGGCAACTGAAAAAAAATTATTCTGGAATAAAAGTAGAAAACAACCTTTTTTCTCCTTTACCCCCAAGAACTTTTGGGGGAAGAAATGTTTGAAAATTCTTCTGAAACATTTCTTATTATGATTCTGGAGGAGCCCTGGTGGGATGTTGGTGGGCCATCAAGCTGCTAACCACAAGGACAGCAGTTTGAAAGCACCGGCTACTCACCAGGAGAAAACTGAGGCTTTCTACCGCCATGAACACTGTCTCAGAAACTCTATTCTGTCCTCTAGGGTCACTATGAATTCAGGATCAACTCAATGCTGATGAGTTTGCTGCTGGGGCTGGTTTTGTTTTATTTTTTGAAGGTCCACAAGACTCATCCTTCGTGTGCTTTTGAATACAAACATGCTACTAGGGCTAGATCGGATCTTGGCTATCCCTCTAAGTGCCAATATCCTAAGCCAATTGTTGTACCCTCTAAGTGCTGTTCTGTGAGTTTGGGCAGGTGCTCCGATGTTGTGGAAAGTCAGAAACCACACTAAGGAGACAAGAGAGACGCCTCTAAGGGAGAAAGACGAGACTGTCTATTCCTGTAAAGTTTCACAGCATTGGAATCCCTGCAGAGGTGAACTAAGAGCTACACTGGATTTGATGGAAGTCAGTGGGATGATATTAATTACTACCTCTCTGACAGTTACTGTACAGTGATGACCTGTGTGCTACTGCCTTACTGGAAGTTATGTCTCCAGTATTTCAGAGTCACTCATGGTAGAGAGATTTCAGCAGTGCTTCCAGACTGAAAGGACTAGGAACAAAGACCTGGTGATTTGCTTCCAGGAATTTGTCAATGAAAACCTTATGGATCACAACAGAAAACTCTACTAATTAAACAGAATGCAGAGATAGTGCTGGAAGATGAGCCCTGTGGTTGGAAGGCACTACACAATAGTCAAAACGATAGATGCAAACATACCAATAACCAAGGAGACAGCAAAGACCGGACAACCTTTCATTCTGTTATGCATCTCCACTGCCACGGAGTCAAGTCCAACCCATTTAAGGTCTCCACAGATCAAAGCCAACTCGACAGCAACCAACATCTGACAACATGACCTTAAACAAACCTCCTGTCATAATTGGAAGAGCTTCTCTTCCAGATATGAGATACTGAAAAGCCAACAATGAACCTATTATATAGTGAAAATAAACTGCTCTGAATACGATGACCATCTAGACATCCTTATCAATTCTGCAGTTGATTAAAGCAGTTTAAAGTCTACACAGTGATAATCTAATCTTGGAGTTATCTTAACCTTAGTAAAGCAAGCATGGGACTTCTTTTTGAAGAAATAATAAGCAAGATAAAGATGAAAAGCTGCAGTAGCCTAATGATTTATGTGTCAGCTCATGAGAAAGGGATTTGGAAGGGACAGAAGACCCAGCTGGGAAAACAGGCTGTCCCAACACCCACAAGGAGACAGACAAGACACCTCCCTTTCCCATTGCCTGGAACCCTGAGAAGAGCTATTCCCCACCCACATTAGAGCACGTCTGTGCATACTTCAGCAGCAGTTCTATTACCTGGGAACAAACGACAGAACATTATTTCCCTCCTTTGAACAGAGCCTAGCAATTGAAACAGCGGGAGCTCAAGTGTTCTATCAACAGCACACTACCATGACAGTTCAAAAGAAAAGAAAGAATCTAAAAAAGGAAATCCTCCAAAACAAAATCCCTTAAGGATGTTTAGAACAGAGCTTTTGGAATGGAAAAGGCACACAGCGTGGAACAAGATGGCAGTCGTTCTGAAAGCCAGAGAAAGTATTTCTGAGCTTCCAAATACACCTTAGACTTTATTCTACCTGCTTGGCAGGGAATCAGAATGCACTGATTTGAAGAGAACAGCCATGCTCGTGTTGCCTAGTTTGAACCTTATGAGTTCACCATTGGTTATCATCCACGAGAGACATAATGACTGATCTTTCAATGTCACCAAGCCATGAGCCCTAGTAAGTTGTCTCTGGAATGACACGTTGTTCAAAAGAAGGCCTATTCTCACTACTAAAATTAGACAGGGTTTGTTTATTTTCTTCATCCCAGGGACAATTTAGTGTTCACAAACCATTGTATTTGTTTGTTTGTTTGTTCTGATTTTTTTTAAACAAAGAAATGGAACAGAATAATAAAATATCCAGAACAAATTTTGGCATTCTGTTTAAGGACCAAATTAGTGTTCCACCCATAGAAATCTTATGTACTGTAAAAACTGTAAAACCTCCACAAGTCCCAGTAATCTTTATGATGCTGTGTTGAAACATGTTTTGACCAATCATACTATTACTGTTTTACAGTCCTCTACATTAGTTTATACTTGTATAAATGTTGATACTTTCAATGAGTGCTGCAGCACGCAAGGTATTATAAGATACAGAGAAGACCTAGCCCTCCATTTGTGGAATGTGTGAGAGCTGAGAGATTGGTATTGAACATATCAAGAGATTGCATGACATACTATTCACAAATTTCCAGAGCTACATAGGTGGTTAAATAAATAAATCTACAAATTTATAGAGTTATGAAAACCTTTAGAACAAAGGAGAATCAGAAATGGATCTTGAAATCTGGTTCATATTTTTGTCAAGAGAGGTGAATGAAGATGAAATTATCATCAAGGGCCAAATAAGAATGAACTCAATTTTGGGGGTGATGTAGAGGTCACAAAACTGATTACAACTAAAAAAAAAAACAAAAAACTGATTACAACTGGTGGTGAAATACAAAAATGCTCTTGAAATTAAGGCTTGAAAAGTACATTGATTTTAGATTCGAAGGTGATTTGAATGCTAGCTTAAGTTAGGCATTTTAATTTTACTTTTCTTTATTTTAATTTTACTTTACTTACTACAATTCTGCTTGTTTTGATGCTGTTGTTGTTGTCATGTTCTATGCAGTAGGTTTCAAACCCTAGTGACCCTTGTACAGCAGAACAAAATAAAACTGTCCCATCCTCCACCATCCTTACAATAATTCTTAAGTTTGATTCCATTGCAGCAAACCAAGTGTGTGGGGGGAGTCAAAATTTAATTAATATTTTTAAATAGAAGTTAATACAAAGAGGCTTTGATGGCTTGTGGAAAAAATGGGACTGATAATGGGATTTGACAAGAACATGTTGAAGCCCCCTCATATTTAATATTTAAGAAGTGTGCAGTCATGTTATAAATTCACTGCCATCAATTGATATCCAACTCATAGAGACCCCATCGAGCAAGGGAGAACTACTGCTATGGGTTTCCCACACTTTTAATCCTTACAGGAGTAAAAAGCTCCATCTTTCTTCCATAGGTCACTAGTAGTTTCAAACTCATGACCTTGAGGTTAGCAGTCCAATCCATTGCCCACTATACCACCAGGGCTCCTTTTAGAGACTTCAAAAAGAATCCAGTAGATAATACAAAAATAACATTCTTACAAGAGAAAAAGTTGATAGACATTTTTTCATATTTTTTTTGGAAGATGATGACTGTGTGCCAAATCACAAGGCCATAAGAGCAATGCTGTGAGGAAAGATGCCGAGTGGATTCACTTTGGACTGTCTGGTTTAATTCAAGAATACAGGATTAAAAAATTGAAATGTGTACAGTGGACTAGTGGGACTCTTCAAAGACTTTCAACAGGACACCAATATCTTCAGGTGCAGATATCTGCTAGAAAACTTCTCCCAGAGCTGCTTTTAGTAGGAAAAATGCTACAGTGCTTAGAATGAGTTATCTGCATGTGGAAATTACCCTGATCATGTCCTTTTTGACTATATTTCTGAAAGCAATGCAGGCCACTTCCTAGATGTGTGCTTTCCCCTCCTAGAGTTGCCAACCCACTCTTGACACAGCATGAATTGAGAGGTAAAGGCAAAACTAGGGGTATCTGGCTGCCAGGAGCCCTCGGTGTTTCTAAAGGCGTGATGGAGAGAGGTTTACTTCCTACTGTGTGACGCCTCAAAGGTCTGCTTGTTGGAGATGGCAGATTTTCTTAGATCACCTCCATATCGGTTTATAATTATACAAATGTTAGTGTTTTCAACAAATACACCACAAGTGCAGACATGTAACTGTAATGGCAGTGAGAGAGATAGGTCATGAATTAATGACCTTGTTTGGTCCGAATTTCATGACACCTGCCAACACAGTACACACACCCCTCACCTCCCCAAAAGTTTTCTTGGTCCTTTGCTTTCATGACTAGTGAGTTAGCTCTCCTTTTTAACAAAAGAAATGTTCTGTACACTAATCATTTCCATCTTTTGACATCTGCTTCATGAATATCTTTGTCAGCCAAAGGTATGTCACCTGTCAATGATAAGTGAATCTTGGCATACAAAAATGGGGAGAAACAAAAAAAAAAGCTACTTTATATTAGAATAGTGTAAAGGACCCGAGTAGGAATTGATGAAAGTCATCAAATATAAATCTTGAACTTAACTCCCAAATTGGCTACTTAAAGTTAAAATTTCTCATTACATGGATTTTTGGGCAGTTTGAAAGTATATTAAAAAGTGTGAATTACCTGTGTTGTGATACATATAAAGTGTTGAGAATTTGGCATTGTTTTAATAACAAATCTGACTGCCATCGGATGATTCTGCCTCATAGCCACCCGTAGATCAGAGTAAAAGTGGCCCTATAGGTTTCTGAGGCTGTAAGTATTCATGAGAGTAAAAAGTCTTCTCCTTCTCCCAGGGGGTGGCTGGTGGGTTCATACTGCTGACTTTTCAGTTAGCAGCCCAACACATAAGCCAGTAAACCAACTGGCCTCCTAAGTTTTTTATTATGACAAAGATATTAATATCTTACAGGGATATGTCTTATACATTATTATATATTATTTATTTTGTATTCAAATTTTTATATTGAAAAAACTGCTAATTATCAGAAATTAGGATGCATGAACTATGAATCCATGATTTTTCAAGTAATCAAAAACGAAAAGAATCTATAAAGATCAATAGCCTAGGCATTAGTAAGCTGAAATGTAGTATTGGCCACTTTGAATTAGAAAGTCATATTATTTATTATGCCAGGAATAACATAGTCAAGAGGAATGACATGGAAGTCATTGTCAAAAAGGACATTGTAAATTCTGTAATAGAATTATATCTATCTGCTTTCATGGAAATCCACTTAGTACAACTACTATTCAAATTTATTCACAAATCACCAAAGCTAATGATGAAGAAATTAAAGAATTCTACCAATGACTTCACACCTACAAATGATCAAACACATATCCAAGATGCAATTGTGATGCAAAAGTTGGAAAGAGGAAAGGAACAGTAGTTGAAATGTATGGTCTTGGTGATAGAAGCAAAACTGAGATCACATGATTGAATTTTGCAAAGCCAATATTTTATTCATAGCAAACACTTTTTTTAAACAACATAAAAGGACATGGTGTCATTTTATCTTGTTGAGGGCCTTCCTTTTCATCACTTTTCCACCTAATCAAGCATGATGTCCTCTCCAAAACATACCCAAAGTATGTAAGACAAAGTCTTGTCATCCTTGCCTCTAAGGAGCATGCTGGCCTTACTTCTTACAAGACAGATCAGTCAGTCATTTAATATTCTTAAATATTCTTCTCCAGCATTGCAATTAAAATGCATCAATTCTTTCACGGTCATTCTTATTTAATGTCCAACTTTCATATGCATATGAGGTTATTGAAAATATTATGACTTCGGTCAGAGCACCTTAGTCCACAAAGTAACATCCTTGCTCTTCAATACGGTAACAGTTTTATGCAGTAGACTTACCCAATGTAATAGGTCTTTTAATCTCAAGACTGCTGCTTCTATGAGCATTGATTGTGGATCCAAGCAAGATAAAATCCTCGACAATGTCAACCTTTTTCCTATTTATCATGATGTTTACCTTTTGGTCCAGTGGTGAAGGTTCGTCTTCTTGACATTTAGCTGTAATCCCTAGTGAAGGCTGCAATCCTTGATCTTCATCAGCAATCGCTGTAAGTCCTCCTTACTTTCAGCAAGCATGGTTGGGTCATCTGCATGTCTCAGGTTGTTAATTAGCTGTCCTCCAATCCTGGTGCCACATTCTTCTTCATACAATCCAGCTTCTCTGATGACTTGCTCATCAAATATATTGAACAAGAATCGTGAAAGGATGCATACCTTTCCTGATTTTAAACCAACATTCCTTTGTTCTGATCAAACAAGTGCCTCTCGATCCATGTACAAGTTCCAAATAAGCACAATGAAATGTTCTGGAATTTTCGTTCTTCTCAGAGTTATCCACAGTTTATTATGGTCTACACTTTTCAATGCCTTCACATTGTCAATGAACCACAAGTAGACATCGTGCAGGTATTCTCCGCTTTAAGTCAAGATCTATCTGACATCAGCAATGATATAATTTGTTCCACATCCTCTTCTGAATCTGGCCTGAACTTTTGGCAGTTCTGTCAATGTAATGCTGCAACCGTTGTTGGATGATCTTCAGCAAAATTTTACTTCTCTGTGATATCAGTGATATCATTCTACAGTTTGAGCAGTCTGTTGAATGGGCACTCCAGTCAGTTGGCCAAGTAGCCAACTATTTCCTGGCCTAACCGAATGAGTGCTTCCAGTGCTTCTTCAGCATTCTGCAACATTTTAAGTGGGTAGTCCATCAATTCCTGGTGCTTTGGTTTTGGCTCGTGCATTCATTGCAGCTTAAACTTCTTCCTTCACACCATTGTTCTTGGTCACAGGCTACCTCCTGAAATGGTGGAATGTTGACATTTTGTTTTGTTTTGTTGCTACAGTGACTCTGTATTCTTTCCATCTTCTTTGAGTGTTTGCTGCATCCTTCAATATTTTGCCCATGGAAGCTTTCAATATAGCAACTTGAGGCTTACATTTTTTCTTAAGTTCTCTCAGTGTAATAATGCTGAGCATGTTCTTCCCTTTCGGTTTTCTAACTCTCTGTCTTTGCACATTTTATTATAATATTTTATTCTTTTCTTCTTGAGCTACCCTTTGAAATTTTCCCTTCAGCTTTTTTATTTTATCCATTTTAGCTACTCTATGATTGAAAGAAAGCTGGAGTCTTCTGACATCCCCTTTGCCCTCTTGTATTTTATGCCCTTTTGCTTTCTCTGTGAATGCTGTTCTGATGTGCTCTCGCAGCTCATGAGGACTTCTGTCATTAGTGTTCAGTGTGTCAAACCTGTCCTTGAGATGTCTTGGAAATTCAGGAGGGATTTACTCAAGGTCATATTATGGCTCCTGTGGACTTCTTTTCTTTTCTTTTTTTTTTTCCAGCTTTATCCTGAACTTACATATGAGCAATTGAAGGTCGGTTTCACAGCCATCCACTGGTCTAGTTTTGCTGCTGATATTGAGCTGCTCCATTATGTTTTCTTACAGATGTACACAATTTGATTTCTATGTATTCCAGCTGGAGAAGTCAATATGTATAGTCATTTTTTGTGTTGTTGAAAAACAGTATATTCTATGAACAAGTCCTTGGTCTTGCAAAATTCTATCGTGTGATCCCCAGCTTCACTTCCATCACCAAGATGATATTTTCCAGCTACCGTTCCTTCCTCGTAGTTTCCAACTTTTGCATTCCAATTGTCAATAATCATCAATTCATCTGGATTACATGTTTGATCAATTTCCAACTGAGGACATTGGTAGCATTCCTCAGTTCTTCGGTACTAGCTTCTGTGGTTTGTGCATAAATCTGAAGAGGGTGTCCTTGAAAGCAGATAAATATAATCTTTTCACATCCAGTGTTGTGCTTCAAAATTGATTTTAAAATGTCTTTTCTGATAATGAATGCATGCCAATCCACATGATTGTATCCATCCTGGCATAGTAAATCATACAACTTTGTGCATAAAAATGGCCAATACCAGTCCATTTCAGCTCATTAATGTCTAGTATATTGATCTTTATGTGTTTTATTTCATTTTGACCACTTCCAATTATCAGAGATTCATACTGCACACATTCCTAATCATTCGCAGATTTTGCATCTATTTTTCCTCACCAGAGTAGCGTTCCATCAGGAAACGAAGCTCCCAAAGGCTCTGCACCTCCACTGACTTTGCCTCATTGATGTCATGGTCAACTCTACTCTGACCAAGCAGCTCCTCTGGAGCCACATCTCCAGTGCCGGCCACCCAAGCAGCTCCTCCTCACTCACTATCTCGGACCAGGCTCTGTCTCCAGTCATTCAGCCACAGCATCTGCTCATAGCTTTCAGCTGAGCATAAGATTTTCAGCTGCTGCCTCTTCCCAAATGGGCAGCCTGCTAATAGTCTGGAAGCTCCACTGAAATCAATTCACAATTTGTGACCTGGCTGGTATTTGCAATTCTGGTAGCATCGTTTCCAGCATGACAGAAAGACACAAGCCTACTGATAAATAAGTGATGATGATAAATAATAATTTTTAAAAAACCATAATGACTCATAACTACCCTATACAGGGTTTCTGAAACCGCCTCATATTGCTCCCTCAGAGCAACTGGAGGGTTTGAATCCTGACCCGGTGTTAGCAGCCCACTGAATCTGGCAATGCCACCAGACCTCCTTCGAACATAAGCGTGGTCGTTACAGGATTTGAGCCGTGACCATGACATTCATAACACCGTGCTCTAACCAACTGAGCTAAATAATACTACCCAATAAATGTAAAGTTTGGTTACTGTTATTAAGAACCATAGAGAATTGTAGTAAAATAATCTTGTAAAATGAGTAACATTTATTTAAATAATTATATGTCCTGTTATTTAGGGCAAAGTTTTATATAAAGTGTAAAGTAGAACATAGTAGTAAACTCCAAATAGTTAAATCATCTCAAAGTAGTGGTAATATCTTTGTTACATTATAAAGGGGCTATAATAGACTCTCCTTGGAATCACTTTTCTATTAAAAAATTGAAGTTATAGGAATGGGCTAAGAGTAATATTATTGTGGTATCTTTCAAATTAACTGTGGCTCGTTATTTTTAAGCTTCACTCTTTCTAGACGTAGTTGCATATACCTGTGTATTTCAAGTTACCATCTAATGTAAACTGCTCCCATACCCACATACATATGACTCACAGCTGCTTTTGTTCATTTCTCTTGTGCCCCCAAATGCAAAGGGGTAGTGTTTGGCTTCTAAAGTTATATTTTCTTTGCTTTTACTGTGCTGTGTGTGGATGTATATGCTAATGCAGAATTCATGTATGATAATTATAAAAAGGAGGTGGTTTTAAAAATAAGCAAAATATTAGTTTGACTTTGCTTATTAATATTAAAACTATTTCAGAAAATTTCTATCTCATCTTTTATCCACATCTTAGGTAGGATGTGACAGGAAGGAAGGAAGGAAGGAAGGAAGGAAGGAAGGAAGGAAGGAAGGAAGGAAGGAAGAAAGCAGCAGAGTCAAAGAGCTTTGGACTAGTAAAATGAGAAGTCCAAAGTGACGGAGAAACATTAGTAACACAAAAGGAAACTAATTGTAACCTTCTTTATAATTAATCCATCTACGTTTAGGAACTTAATATCTATTTAATAAGAAAAATCTACTGTGATGAAAGAATTTTTTAAGTATTTATTTTGTAAATAATTTTATAGAATATATGGACTAATTAAAAGGTCAATATGCTTCCATACAATGGAATATTATGCGGATATTGAATTTTCATAATTATAAATATAATGTCTTCTAACATAAAAAGTACCTGTGGGTGTATACTACTCCATTTTGTATATAATCAAAGACCCGCATATACACAAACATGTGAGCTATAACAAAACCTGGTGAAAATTTGAGACTGGATAAAGTCGAAGATATAACAACACGATGAACACAATTATTGCCACAGAACTGTCCATATAGAGCCTGTCGAAATGTCAAACATTTTGCTACAGATATATTTATTCCAATAAAATATTGATTAATAAATAATAATTTACCTTAATTTAATAAGTAAGATGTTCAATAAATAAAGCATTAAGACATTAGTATAACCATCTAGCTCCTAATAAATAATGAATAATATCTATAGAAATGCAATAATATGCAAAAACTATTTTTGTAAGAATAGCATGATTAGTGGAAAAGTATATTAAAATATAATTCATATAGCAATAACAAAAATCACATATATCCAGATGTATTTATAATGTCAAGTATAAAATTGTCTGCATATAATTATGTGAGAACAAGAAAAATCTGCTAGATTAAACATAGACATTTAACATGATCTGTCTGCAGTGGTATAAAAAGTTCTTATGTAAAAGGGAAAAAATTGAAGGAATTTTTTGATACTATATTTTTAGAAAACATGTGATACATTATTGTATTTTATGCAAAATGAAAGTATTTGATGAGACCATAGTCTCCAAATGACTTATACATCAAAAAAAAACAGAGTAAAGATCTTTTTAATTCAGGAATTCATATAGATTTATTAGATTCTTTCTGATAACAGAAATGTCAGCGATATTTATTTTTAAGTTCATTTCAGAGTAATTATCAAGATTGGAGGCACATAACAATAATATTATTAGGAAAAATAATAAATGATAAATGACTATTTTATTATGTCTGTTTCATAAAAATCTTGAGAGTTGGATTTTTGATATATATTCCAGATATGAGTTCTGCAATAATGCTACATGATTTCAGGGCAACTCCAGGTAGAGTTTAGCCTGTCCCTCAGGTCCCAGCCCAAGGAGACTCCGTGAGGGCACGGCCTTCTCATCTGGAAGGGAGCGCCACTTTTCCCTCTGCCGTTACCTTTCTGCTGGCTGACCCCAGTGGCTGTGAGCCCTGTGATGCAGCCTCTGCCATTAGAGCCACACAATTTGCACCCACGAGCCTGTGATCTTCCTGCATTCGGCATCATTGCGTGTGGCTGCGTGAGTCTGAGAGGGACTTACAGGTGAGTATCAGACTTATGGACTAGTATCAGACACATGAATTTGTTGGACTTGACTGGGATATTTGCTTGATATATCATAACTTATTAATGTAACGCTGTCTCTTACACATACAGGACTGTCCTGGATGTGTTTCTCTATTCAAATCGGCCTAACACATTACGGTACCTTGGGATTGGAGTACTCAAGAAACAAATCATGAAGATGGAGAGTGGATGCTTGTCTGACCTCTGCCTTATGGGAGCTTTGCTTCTTTGCATAGCTGGAGGTCAGAAATAGTCGTGCAGTTTACTAGGTTGTTTTCTGGAAAAGACATAGGAAGTGAAGGTTTTGATTCCTAGAAGTTGTCTTAGGTTTAATCTCTCTGAAATGGTGAACATGGATGTGATTAATGTATATTTTGAACGCAGGAGTGAAACTGCCCTTTGAATTCTCTAAGACCATGCTGTTTAGTCAATGTGTTAGTCTGAGTTGACTAGAGAAACAAATTCATTGACACTCATATGTGTGTAAGAGAGAACTCTGATATCAAAGAACTATTGTATGTTAAGAAAACATCCCAGCCCAATCCAGATCAAGTCCATAAGTCTGATATTACCCCATATGTTGACACTCGTCCATAAATTCCAGATCAAATCCATAACTCCGATATTAC
>NW_022103920.1:36634700-36642736 GCF_000313985.2 Echinops telfairi
CTGGATACCCCTGTTGAGTGGAAGTGGGAAAAAAGGAGGAAAAGAGAGAGGGGTTTAGTCTGGCCACTGACACCAGGGGACTTGGCTCACAGGGACTAGAGGAGAGCAGGTTGGTTGGTCTGAAGCTAAAGACTTGTATGGAACCTGAGTCTATGGCATGACCCAGCTTAAGGGGGCTAGGCTTGTTGAGCATTTGTAAAGGGGCCCATGGTCAAAAGATAAGGGGTCCAAAGGGCAACTGGATAAAACTAAGTGACGTGGCACACATTGAGTTGATCAGAACCCAACCAAATGAAGATAAGATTTTTGAGTCTGTGAACTGGTGCATATTGCTGCTGACTTTATGGACAACCTGTCCTGATTTGACTTTTCTTATGGATGTAGACTCACAAGGTTCCAACTGGAATGAAGATTCTTCACATCAGAGAACATGTTTGTGCCCTCAGAGCACTAGGTTGACAGAAAGGACAGTATAGAAATTGGATACCGAAAATGGGTGGGTAAAAAAGCACGAAGTGGCTGACTTAGAACTTTTCATGGGTGGGGGAATATGTTGATCAGACTATAAAATTATGGTCTCGATGTTCACATAACTGCAATTGTTAGGCATAGAATATTTTTATTTTGTTCACATATAAAATATTATGTTTAAATGAGGCTGGCACATTTTGAGTTTTATACACTTTAGTTTTTATCCTGTTAGGCACACACATGATTTTATTATTGTTTTATTTTAAAATTATGTATAGCTAAAGATTATGTATGGCTAATGATTAAAAATTATGTATTGTATTAAGATATCAAATTGACAAGGGGTGGTCTGTAATAGTCACATAATTTCATGTCAAATGGAAGATATATAAAAGTATAAGGGTGGAATCTAGCCTGTCAATCAGGTCACAGCCTGATGGTGACTCCTTGTGGGCATGGCCTTCTCAGAAGAAGCCTTCTGGGAACCTCCCCTTCTCTCTGTGCTTTCAAATTCCGGCTAGTGATGCAGTCACCACCATTGGATCCACATGACTTTGGACACATCAGCCGGTGATCCTCCTGAATGTGGTACCTTTGCATGTGGCTCTGTGAGTCTGAAGAGGGCTTCTGGGAATAGCATCATGCTTATGAACTAATATAGGACTTATGGACTTGATCTGGGCTGGGATGTTTGCTTTACATAGAATAACTTCTTTATATAAAGCACATATAACAGTGTCACTGGGTTTGTTTCTCTATTCAAAATGGCCTAACACATGGTATAAGCAACAGTACAAGTTCCAGGAATTGACATAATACCCATAATACCAATTGCAATATTTTAGCCAACTCATTCAGCACTGGAAGTGCTAATAACAAGGAGTACAAGAAAGAAGAATATTGTACAAATCTTCTTGATATGATTGAGCTCTTGAAATGTATGATATATGAATTATGTCCTAATAAATCTGTTTATATAAAAATATATAAAACATATGGCACACTTAATTTTAAAAACAGTCCTATTAATGTATTCCCAACAATAAACTCAAAAGTCTATGCAAAAAAAATGAAGAAGAAAAAAGAAAGAAATTTGGAAGACAGCTATCTGGCCAACTGATGGAAAGAGATTCATCTTTGTACTCATTCCCAAGTAAGGTGGCTTAACAGAATGCAGAGATTTAAAAATAATATCATTACTATCACATATAAGTAAAATTTTGCTGAACATAATTCTACAACTGTAGCAATCCATCAATTGGGAGCTATTCCAGAAATTCAAGCCTGCTTTAGATGAGGACATGGCATGAGGGATACCACTGCTGACGGCAGATGGATCTTGACAGTAGAGAATCCCAGAAAGATGTTTGCTTGTGTTTTGTTGGTTATGCCAAGGTATTAAACTGTGTGTATCACAACAAACTAAGGTAAGCATTAAGGAGAATAGGAGTTACAGAACACATGAGAGTGTTCTTGCAGAACCAAGAAGCCGTTGTGTAAACACAACAAAGAATACTGCACGGCTTGAATGCAGGACAGGTGCGTCTGGGTTATATCCTTTTACTAGATTTATTTACCTTGTATGTTGAGCAAATAATCAGAAAAGTTGGACTAAATGAAGAAGAATGTGGCATCAGAATTGGAAGAAGGCTCATTCATGCCATAGTAATGTCACATAGTAATGTCAACTGCCCTTGTAGGTTTCTGAAAGTGTAAGTCTTTACAGGAGAAAGCCTCATCTTTCTCCCACAGAGTAACTGGTGGTTTCAAACAGCTGACCTTTCTGTTAGTAGCCCTCCTTAGACATAATAATAGAAATGGCTAAGAATGTTATATAATAACTCTAATTGATACATTGGATTGGAGTTTTCTGTATCTTTTCACCTATAATGTGCTATCGATTATAACGTTGTAATTATAGATGAGAAAGTTATCCTACTATCAAGAAGTCCTCTGTTCACCAAGACAAAAATAAATGAATAAAAATGTAAAGCATATCTAGTAAACAGCACATGTGGAACTTGAACTCAATACTTTCTTTGTTTCTAGTGCCAACTGCTCTCTCTATGAGCAAAGAAACATGGATTACTTATCACTATTAGCATACATAGCTTAAGGTCAATGCTACATATTTTATTTGTTTATTGATTTTAGAATGAGTGTGGGGTTTTTTTACTAGCCATACTTCAGAGCATGCTCTGGAAGCACCAAAAAAATAGAATGAGAGTGAGATTACCCCAATGCGATTAAGGATATTTTTAATTCCCTTCTAAGGAAAAATTAAAATATTTTTTATTTCAAATGGGATAGCTGTTTCATAGTAGACAGAGCAAGACCTTCATCTTTGTTTGAAAGATGTTAAGTATTATTTAAATAAGTGTATATAGATATCTAGTCTAGTTCCAGAAATAAAATTAGAAACATATTTCCTAGCATCCACCATTAATGGCCATAGCCAGGAAGTCTTTTCCCCTGAAGAAAATATTCCACTTGCCCTCCCTACCATACCCCCGTCCTGGGGCACACAAACATTTCAATATCACATTCTACTTACAAAACAACACCACCCAAACAGTAGTTTAATAAATAAGATCACCATTTCCCTTTCTCTTTCAAAGGCAAGCACTCATATGCCAAGCAAGATTGAATTTATGGAATCTTATATATTCCAGTAAGAAAAATATTTTCCAAGAAGTTTATAACCAAGGAAAGACAAAACTAAAATGACCATTATAGTCTTATCATTGAAATAATTTTCAAGTAAAAGATTGGACTCCCCTATAAGTAATCAGAACATATAAAACTATGAAGGTAGAAGACCATTATTACAGGCTGCTCGACCTAAATAGAGCCATGCTTCTTAGCTAAATATTTGTATCAGTCACAGTTCGATCAGAGAATATGAGCCATTAGTAATGATTTAAAATAAACCATTTACTACAGGGAATTTATTCTCCACAATTGTTGAAGCCACTGAAGCACTCTTGGCTTAGTTATTTCTTTAACTTCTAGTGCTGATTCTAGAGCAAGAGGTCAGTAGGAAAGAGAGACATGAGGTGAAGGAGAGACTAACTAGGAACCTGTGGAGAACAAACTAATCTGTCTATCAATCCCATGTTGCTCTCTTCCCAGTAAAGCAATGGATAACCTAGATGACCCACAGGAAAAGCTGGCTCTCTTGTCATGGAGCCACATAAGCACCGAATCCCAGACTCTGAAGGAGAATGTTCCAGTGAAGGAGGAGGAAACAAGGATCTAGTCACTATTCAGAAAAGTGAATCAACAAATAGTCAAAAACATGTGTGAATTACCAACATTTGACCTATATCAAACTTCAGTGAAGAGATATGGTTATGTACTCTCATCTGTCTTTACAATTTTATAAAATTATGTCTTATGGCCAATCCCAATGAGAAACATACAGAGAAGAAAGTTCTCGGTTACTGTTGAACTTAGCGAAGTTGACGCATTACACAACCACAACAGTCCATGCACTGGATAAATCTGCTGCAGAAGAAAACAAGGAATTTACTTTGAAAACTAAGGGTGCATCTGACCCAAGCGATGGTATTTTCAGTCACCTCATATTCATGTGAAAGTTGCACATTGAATAAGGAAGACGGAGAAGAATCAATGCACTTGAATTTTATTGCTGGCTAAGAACATTGAAAGTACCTTGGCCACAAGAAGAAACTAATCTGTCCTGGAAGAATTACAGCCAGAATGCTCCTTGGAGGCAAGGATGGGAAGACTTCCTACCATATACGTTGAACATGTTGCAGGTGAGACCATTCCCTGCAGGAAGACTCATGCTTGGTAAAAGTGGCAGGCATGGTAGAAGACAAGAGGAAGCAAATCTACACCGTGAATAGGCATGTGACTGCCTTGTAAGCTCAAACATAAGAGCAGTTGGGAGGATGGCACAGGACCAGGCAGTGCTTGGGCTGTTGAATCGATGAGATGGTGTCTAATAGCAATATATATTAACATATACATTTCAAATGAAGAGTAGAGCAAAGTCTTGCTTCTGCTTGCTATGATGCAGCAGAAACCCAAACAGACAAACTGCCCCCTAATAAAGGATATCAGTCACGCTATCCATTTTGGGGTGGTTTCTTCATTCTCTGAGTCACAGTTTACATTTTATATTCCATATATTTAATCCTGGGCAAGAGGTTACTTGTGCTAACACATTTTATGTCTGGCAATGAAAGAAGGAAGACTTCATTAAGACTTACAGAAATAGGTTATTTCAAAATGGGAAAAACCATATTAACCATGACTATTATTAGTCTTATTACTGCAATTTAACCCATGGTCATAGTTAGTATTTATAATGACCTTGTTTCATTACCCATTTCACCTACCCTTTGCTCTCCACAAGCACCTTGCCTCATGGACTGACTTAAATATTCATCTCTGAAGAACTGGGTCTATGTATGTGGGGGCTTCAAAAGAATGTGTGGAAAAAATGTAATGAAATTATGGGAATTTTGCATACTTTTTTTGATGACCCTTTGTATATACAGTTGCTTTTGTATATATGTCCTATAACCTATAGATGCCTTATTGATATTCAATAAATAGACGTATGAAGAACTGCTCTTGGGTATATCCTACATTTAAATTTTATACATATTCTTATACACCCCTTGTATTTACTATATTTGCTATGTATTAAATGTATAAAAATACAGCAAGTTGAAACCACAAATGTTTATTATCTCACCCAATTTCTGAATGTCAGCAATATGGAAGCGGTTTAGCTAAGTGAATCTTTGTCCCAGGTTTCATCAAGATGGCTGTTATTGCTTTCACTGGAATTTCACAGGCATCTTACTACATCATCGCACAGAATTAGATAACATGCAGAATATAGCAGAAAACACCTGCTTTCTCTACTGCCAAAAAGGCCCCTCTCTGTAGTGTTATAAGTGATAGTATCCTAACTGGAATTAAAAGTTCTATCTAATTAGAACCACTTTGCTTATCTAATGCTAATAGCTCCTAGAGCAGTGACTACATTTATATAATGACTGTGTCATTAATTTCACTTGTATTTATATGTAGAATTATTTAAAATAGCAATATTCTATTATGTATAGTATTTTATTTAAGAGGACAAATAAAATCATTTTATGACCCTTTTTAAAATTGAATAATAGATTCAATTTTATTGAAAATTTCTGGAAAATACATCCAGAAAAGACTTCAGAAGACATTTAGTCCACCACTTGGTTTAAAATTGAGATCTAGGGATTTTGCATGAATCAGTCAGAAGTCCTTGGCTAGTCAATGATAAAGCTAAACAGAATTAAGTCAGAACTGGCTTGCATGGATTTGCAAGATTCAACTCCACGTATCTCTTCCCAACTTTGCGTTCATTGACTTTATACTGGTAGCTTAAAATGATCCATGGTGGGAGTATTTACACCATGGAAATTTTCAAATGTTACAATTGAAGACTTTTCCCAGAGATCCAATTGCTAAAAATTCACTAGCAACCACTGGACTATGACTGAAATTCAAACTGTCGGAACTCCAGTATGTTTTCTGCTTATTACACGAGTTGAATGTCTTTATCTTCAACACCTAACCTGATGAAATAATTATTCTGTGCAGTGTTTTGGTACTGTTTTATCCTCCTCAACCTGGATTGGACTTTGAAAATAATATTTCTTCAAACATTATATTCAGTCAAATGCACTGTTAATGAAATGCAGGCTTATATACGCACAGTAATTACTATGTCCTGGTAATCTTCGAAAAAAGATAGATGTCCATTTTCTCTATTTCAAATGGTTTGCAGAAGAAAGCAATTACCCTTCTTTAATGCCCTGCTATGCTGGTGATATTTTTCACACTGCTACACAGTGTTAACCACCCTCCTGGCTTTTCTTGTGATCTATCCCACAATTAAACTTAAAAACCCAATTTCTCCAGGTTATGCATATTATAGCAAACTCGCTTAACAATCTCCTGTGGGTCAACAAATACAGACAATATAAAGCATAAAGAAACTCTACAGTTAATTGAAAATTAATTAAGTAAGTCCTCATTTCATTTGCCTTATCCCATCTTAATTTTCCTCTTCTCCTTTCTGGACCTCAATTATTATTTTTAATAACCATATAATATCACATAGTCTTTTTGAAATTACAAATAGTAACCTACAAAATAAGTATGCTATTCTGCAAGCAGTAAAATATATCACATAAAGTTTCAACTCTTCAGTATCTGTTTTAACAAGCATTTCAATAATTATTGTTTGTATATGAAGTAAAATGTGGTGGGTATTTGACAACATAAGTACCCTTTAGAAACTTATGTTATTGTAATTAACTATTACATGCTAATTATCACCTGAATTCCTTTTTATAGCCACAGCAGCTTTCTTATTCTAAATAGAAGTAGCCTGCTGACTTTTTTCTTTAAAAAGTATTCTGAATATAGTGATCTCTCATCACTTGCACAGCTACAACTCTGGGGGGCGGGAGGACCGAGTGGAAAGGTGGCAGTGAGCATAGGAGGACAAAGGGCAGAAGGACCTGAGCTACAGGGAGAGGAAGCAGTCAGGGAGGAAGCAAGGGAACCGAGCTGGCAGTAGGTGGGCAAGCAAAGGAGATATATTGCCTGTGGAGGCGGGGTGATGACTGCCCTGACTCAAAGTGATGGAACCGAAGTTCTCACTCAGTGTCTGAGCATAGTGGTGGCAGTGCAGGTTCAGGTGGCCTGGTGACCATCCTGTCTGCATCTCTCCTGTATATAATATGTATTTGTATAGCATCTAAATGACATCCCACAAGCTATCTCAAATGTTAAGCATCAAATACCTGTTGTGTCATCCTGCTCACTTCTCAGGACTTGAGTACCACTTCCCTCTGCTTAGAATGCTCTTCTCCCACATACATCCACTGCTACCCACTGGAGTCCAGTTTATAGTAAGCCCTGGATAGGGTTTCAGAGCAGAGGCTCATCTTTCTTACAGAAAGATGATGGTGGATTTGAGCAGCGGCCTTTGGAGTTAGCAGCTCAAACTTACCCAATAGCTGCACCATTCCTAAAAATAGAGTGTTTCCTAAGAAGAGATTATTTTATTACATTACCTCAATAGTCAACTATAGTAACTTTAACATTGCGGAGACAACACTGTTAACTAACCTGCTATCCATAACCTAATTTAGTCAATTACTCCAATCATACTTTCAGGAAATTTTCCCTGAACAAGTATGTACAGTTTAGGATTAAGCATCCCATTTATGTGACAAGTCTCCTTTGTTGACAGCTGTTGTTGGTGTCATCAGTTTGATTCTAACTTATACTAACTTTGCAGGACAGAGTATGTGTTAGCCTGGGTTGACTAGAGAAACAAATAGACATATGTGTATAAGAAAGAGCTTTATATAAAGAATAATTGTATATTAAGGAAACATCCCATCCCAGTCCAGATCAAGTCCATAAGCCTGATATTAGCCCATATGTCCGATGTCAGTGGGTGAAAAGGCTTGTGGATCCAGTGGCGGTGGAAGCAGCTCAGTGCTGGTGTGGGTCTCCACGTGGCTCTT
>NW_022103920.1:36643388-36652537 GCF_000313985.2 Echinops telfairi
CCCCGTACAGCTCCTGTTTGCCCCTTCCAACAACAGCAACAAAAGCAACCTTCCACATTGCTAGTTTGATATTCTCTTTCTATGACTGTACTTATTTGCCTATTTCTTATCAATATATTACTTGCCACTGAGTCCATTGCAATAGCGACCTTATGTGCAACAGAATGAAGCACTGCTCAGTCCTGTGCTGTCCTCACAATTGTTCCTGTATTCGAGTCCATTGTTGCAGCCACTGTGGCAATCCATCTTGTCAAAGGCCTTTCACTTTTTCATTGCCCATTCCATCACCACGCATGATATGCTGACACGCCCAAAGCATGTGAGCCTCGCCTCTAAGGAGCATTCTGGTTGTACTTCTTTCAAGACAGATTGGTATGTTCTCTTGGCAGTCCATGGTCCTTTAAATATTCTAAACCCGCACCATAAATCAAATACATTGATGCATTTTCATTTCTTATCAATCTGAATGAAAAAACTCCAATTTTTCCAAAGTTGAAAATTTTTTGTTCTGTACTTTAGCATTTCTGCTCACATCACCTCAAATTTAGTGAACAGGAACCCCTTCAGGCCATCTCAGGGGCGCTTGATCGGCCCATCGCTGACTGAGCACTGCCTTACTGTGTGGGATAAAGAGATGTGCCAAGCTCTTCTCATTTCACCCTATTCCGGGGACAGCATCACCTACTTCTTTCAGGATGTTAACTCGTTCCACGTCTCAGACTGAGGTGAATACCAATCTGGCCTAGCGATTTATTTCTCCAACAAATTACTTTCCTTGTGCAAATTTAATGAACATTTGAACAGTCATTCTTGAAGTTCAGTTCATAGACTCAATTAAATAAAATCTCACAATGTCCATTCTACATTTAAGAGATTGGAGAAATATATATTCAGTTGTATATCAGATGCTGTTGATTTTAGTCAAAATTGCTGTTAAGTGCCATTCAAGCACTCATAGCAACCGGTGGACACCAGAGCAAACGCCTGATCTTGCAGTATCCTCACAACAGTTACTATGTTCAAGCCCATTACTGCAGCCACTGTGTCAATCCGTCTCCTTGAAACTCTTCCTCTTTTTAGTGGCACCTCTTCTTGACCGATTATATGGTCCATCTCTAAAGACTGGTCCATTTGACAACATCTCTAAAATACATGACATTAAAATTGCATCATAACTACTACTAAGAAGCACGTTGGCTGTGATTTTTCCAAAGTAGTTTGTTGATTTTTCTAAAAAGTCATGGTTTATTCATACTGTTGTTGGTAGATGCTGTGCAGTTGGTTCCAATCACATAGCAATCCTACGTACAACAGAATGAAACACTACATACGACAGAAGGAAACACTACGTACAACAGAATGAAACACTTCTATATCCCAGGCCATCTCATAACTATTAAGTTTGGACAAACTGTGCAACTGTTGTGTCAATTAATCTTGTTCATGGTCTTCTTCTTGTTCACTATTCCTCTACTTTATCAAATATAATATCTTTTCTGGGTACTACTACCTCCTGATAATATTTCCAAAGAATATGAGAAATCTCACCATGCTATGAGGAGTATTCAGGCTGCATTTCTTCCAGGAAAGATGTTTGTTCTTCTGATGGTCCATGGTACTTTCAATATTCTTCACTAACACTATAATTCAGACACAACTTTTTTTCCTTTGATCTTCCTGATTCATTGTCCAACTTTCAAACGCAGATGCAATGACTAAAAAGATTATGATTGGGTCACTGAAAGTGACATCCCACCCCTTCAACACATCAAAGAAATCTTGTGCAGCAAATTTGCACAATGCAATTTGCCATTTGATAGCTTGATTTCAGCTTCCATGGGCACTGATTGAGGATAGAAGTACAATGAAATACTTTATAACTTCAATATTCTCACCAATTTTATCAGGTTGCCTCATGCTGTTGTATGAATTTTTGTTTTATCTGTGGTGAGGTTCAGGCTACACCAAACTCACTACTATTAAGTTAAGAGTGACTAAAGGCTACACACTTTAATTTTCATCAGTAAGTGTCTCAAATCTTCACTTTTAGCCAGGAACAGGGAGTCATCTTCATTTAACGGGTGCTGATACCGCATTATTCATATTGCTCAGCTTTTAAAATTATTTGCTCAGCATGTAGATTGAATAAGTCTGATGAAAGGATACAGCTCTAGCATACATCTTTCCTGATTTTACAAACAGTATATGACCTGTTGTTGTTTTTTTGAAAACTGTCTTTTTGGTCTATGTACAGAATCACATATGTGAGATTAAATGTCCTAGAGTCCCCATTCTTTGTAAAGTTCTCCATATTTTTTTATGATCCACACATAAAAAATGTCTTTCCATTGTCAATAAAATAACAAGGTAACATCTTTCTCATAGTTTCTGCTTTCAGTCATCAAACAGCAGCCAATTACATCAGCAATGATATCACTCATTCCAAACCCTCTTCTGAGTCGGGTTCTCATATTTATGGCAGTCCTCTGTAAGTGTACTTCTACGTTTAAAACGCCTTCAGTAAAACTTTATATGCATGTGATACTGATTATATTGTTCAATAACGTCTGCATCCTGTTGGGTCACCTTTCTTTGGAATGGGTACACATATGGATCCTTTCCAGTAGGCTAGTTTAGTAGGGTAAGTGACTATCTTCCTGGGTTTGTTTTTATTTTTGCTTTTTGCATAAATAAGTGAGTGATTCCATCATCACATCCATTTGTTGAATGGTATTCTTTTGGTTCCTGAGACCTTGTTTATCGTCAATGTGTTAACTGCCGCTTGAACTTCCTACTGTATTACTATTGATTCTTGACCATATGCTACCTCCAGAACTGAGGGAACATTGACAAATTCCTTTTGATATAGATCTCTGTGTATTCCTTCCACCATCTTGTAATGCTTCCTGTATTGGGTCATATTTTACCTGTAGAATCCTTCAGTATTACCCCTAGAGATTTGACTTTCTTCTTTAGTCCTTTCAGTTTGAGACATGCTGAGTATGTTCTTACCTTTTGGTTTCCTAACTCCAGGTCTTGGAACATTTCATAAGACTTCATCTTTTCTTCTGGATCCATCCTTTGAACTCCTTTGTTCAGTTCTTTTATTTTATCATTTCTTCCTTTCTTTTTAACTTGTTCAAGAGCAAGTTTCAGTCTTTTTGCACATCCAGTTTGGTCTTTTACTTATGTTCTGTATCATTAAGGATCTTTTGTTTTCTTTGTATATGATATCCTTGATGTTTGTGATATTTAGGTTTATGTGCCAAGTAGGCCAAGTATAATCAGGTCACAGCTTGATTGGAAGACAACTGAAATTAAAAAAGCTGCTTCAACCTGTATGCTACACTACCTTTCGGTCAAGTCAACCCGAGAATCATGCCACTAGAGCCAGAGATGAATGACCTGTTTCACGTGCTGTTGGTGTGAACTTGAGGCAGGGGGATCCTATTGCCATGCTTGAGTTCCAGATCCCATCAGAGCCTGCTTTGCTAAGCGCCTGAGCTACTGATTGTTACTGAGCCACCTGCTTTCTGCTGCAGGCAGACTCTCCCTGCTTGGCTTGCAGGAAGATTCTGCTCTCTGCTTCTTTGATATTGTACCCAGCAGCCCATATGAGTTTAAGGACTTCCAGTTTATTAACTGTTCCATTAAAATGAGTTGAACTGAGTCTTCTCTACAGCTGTGTGGACTAATTTGCTGTTAAAATCCTTCTTGCTATATAAATTTTATCTATCTATCATCTATCTATCTATCTATCTATCTATCTATCTATCTATCTATCTATCTATCTATCATCTATCTATCTATATTCATAAGTGTCCTGGTTTTATTTCTCTAGAGAACCCTGCCTAACACCATGTTGTTCCACAACTTGTTTGGTTTTCAGTCCCCAGTGTCCAATCAATTCTGTTCTTGAGCTAGTCTATAAATCTAGCTGAGGCATATTAAATACTATAATTTGGCTCTCATGAACTTTAAAAATTTTTCTTTAACTTCAATCTAAATTTTCATACGAACAATTGATTATCAGTTTCATAGTCCATCTGTAGCATTGTTCTGACTGAATATATTAAGATTCTCCATCATCCAATTTAATCAGTTTGATTTGTGTATTGCATCTTGTGAGGTCTACATTTATTGATGCTGTTTAAGTTGTCAAAAGAGACATTTCCAGGTCTAATTAGTTTCCCCTTACTGGTGTGTAGACCTGCTGCTGAGGGCCTATCCCCAGTGTATCCGAACTTGAGTGCTCAATAAACTTGCCCTGCTGCCTACTCCTAAAAATTCAATAAACCAAGGCATTTCCAGAGTACAGGTGGTTGGTCTTGCAAAATTCTATCACGTGATCTCCAGCTTCTTTCTTTTTATCAAAGTCACACTTCCAATTACAGATTTTTCTATGTTTCCAACTTTCATAGTCTAATAATTATCAATATGTTTTGATCATGTATTTTAATCCCTTTCAGACTGTAGAATCGATGGGTTTTCAATTTAATCTTTGGAATTTGTTGTTGGTGTGTGAATTTGAATGTTTGTCACATTTACTGGTCGTTCTTAGATACTATCCTCCCACTGGCAACATTGTACTTTAGGACAGATCTTAAAATGTACTTTTGGCAATGAACATGGTGCAATTTCTCTTCCATTTCCCATTCCCAGCAGAGTACATTGCTCATTTCAAAGTAGCCAATACCAGTCTGTTACAGCATGTTCATGGTGTTAATGGCTTGGACTGTTTCTCATCAAACATTTCATTTGAAGTTTTTCACTTGAATTTTTTCCTGGATTTAAACTTTGTAAAATCCATGTTCCAATTATTGATGAGTGTTTACAGCTGCTTCGTCTCATTTAGATATGTTTAATAAAATTATGGAAGTACACAAACTTATTTAAATCACATAATGTATGAGCAGATTCAACAAAATATAGTCTATTTCTTCTGGTAGGCAAGGAGAAAATTTGAATAAACATCTAAGTGATATCCCTGCCTCCCTTTTCAACATCTTTGGCTTCACTTCTACCTCGACACCTTACCTGATTACTGTCACACACTGGCTTTCCCTTTTTGGAAATCCTATTGCTCAATTAGTTATTTTAGACACCTAATGTAACAGTGTGCTACAGTTTAATTGTGTTAACAAAAGCAATGAGAATGTCAGCACTTTTTAACCTAAAAGATATTTTACCTAAAATGAGTGTTAGCACTAAAAGCCCTGCAAGAACAAAGCATTCATTTCAGCAATGCTGCCATTACTCAAATCAGTTTGTAATTCCTGTTTTGAAATTGTTACCAGCAACAGGTTACAAATCATACAGGCCCTTTCCTTGTCGTGGACTAATGTCTTTTCTAGTGAGGCTTCATGTTACCTTATGAAATAGCTTTCCCTGTTAACTTTACCCTTCATTTCAACTGCTTTAACTTCAGACTCTTTTATGGATTGAATTGTGCTCCTCCATTCTCCCAACCCCAAGATGAGCACGGGATTCCTTGTCCTTGTGAACCTATTTTGAAATATGGTCTTTAGAGCAGGCACTGAAACAGACACAAAGGAGGCAGATGACAAGAAACACAAAGGAACAGTAAGGCATGCCAAAGATTGTCTATCCGCAAGTATCAGAAAGCAGGAGAGAGACTCACAGAAGGTATCAATAAGTTGAGACCAGGATTTGAACTTCAGGACCCCCTAAAGAAGCAGTTCTCAATCTGTGGGTCACGACCCCTTTAGGGGTCAAACGAATCTTTCACAGGGGTTGCCTGATTCATAACACTAGCAAAATTACAGTTATGAATTAGCAACAAAAATCATTTATGGTTGGGGGTCACCACCACATGAGGAGCTGTATTAAAGGGTTGCGGCATTAGGAAGGTTGAGAACCACTGCCCTAAACTGTGAAAATATCTGTTTTGAATGGCCCCAGTTTGTGGTGTCTTTGTTATGGCAGCATGGGGTGATTACGACTAATCCTTTATATATGCATACACTGATAAAGGAGAAAGTATAAATTTCTGTACACATTGATCATTAGTTTTGTTATTCAAATGTGGCTAGAATACATAACACATTGAAGACAGGAGGCTTAGATTCTTCCTCTTGGGAGCTCATGAACTAATTGGAATAACAGCTACATAAAGCCATTGATACACAATATGCCTCATTGTATAATAAATGTTTATACACACATGGAAGGGCCTTACAATTCATGGAAAAACTCAACTACCTCTCAATTCCACTTTTCCACAATTTTTATTGAAGACTCTCGTGTGTGTGTGTGTGTGTGTGTGTGTATGTGTGTGTTTGAATGAAAGAACTTCAAAAGTTCATGGTAGATGGTATTAAACAATAAAAATATTAACTCTGTTTTCAGCATATGGTTGATAAAGGCCAAGAAACTTTGTAAGGGATGATACGAGGCATTTATATCTCTAAAGAACGGAGGGTCTCAGGAATTTAAGCATGTCAATGCAGTCTTTTGATATCATTAACTGAAGAAAGAGGAGCTCTTTTAAATATTTTTAAATTAGGAAACAAAAAGAGTTGAAAGGCGACAATGGAATGCCTAATCATTTCCCATGGAAACACATACAAAATTGCAGTTCTTGACAAGAGGAATGAGCAAGAGTGTTGTTATGGTTGAGGACTCTCTGGTGAAGCTTTCCCAGGTATTTTTCTACCACAATTTTGATTAACAACAGACTCCCATAATGAGAAATTATCATTCTTTGTCCCTCCAGAAAGTCAATAAGCAAAATTCCTTGAGTATACAAACAAAAAACACACTGATATTACCAATTTAAAAACGAAATGGGGGGGGGGGAAGCTGATACTACTGATAAAACCATGCTTTATCCCCTATTACAATTCAGCAAAGAAATGCATCAGGATCTTGATCCCACTCATTTAAAATTTCCAGCAAAAGCTCTGTTCTTATCTCAGGTTTATCTGGGTATAATAGTTTTATCTGGGTATAATAGTTTGGCACCCTTCCAGCAGAAAGTTTACTCAGCTTTAATTTTTCAGTCCAAATTGTGTATGTTGATCCAGTTGAGGTGTCTATTATGTTTCCTATAGCTTCAACTGTTTGTTAATAGTCAGTACTCTTCAATTAGGGAATGAAAAAGTATTTCCTCAAAAACTGATGTGGGTGGTATGCTGCATTGGGCTTCATATTCAACCTTGTCTTGTTCCTGCTTAAATGAATTATACACTTGTAGACTGCTGATTTATTTGACTATTGGCCTCATAAGCTTTTCAGAAAGCATTAGTGATTGCATCATTCTTCTATTCAAGATTCACCATAAATTTGCTGTTTGTTCTTGCTTCAATTTTAGCAGAATTCATGTTGCTCTGGTAGGGACTCTTCAAACTGATGCATTATGCTTCTTAATGACTGAAACTGGATATCATTCAGAAATGTTATAACAAGTTAAAAACCAAAAAACTCACAGCCATCGAGTCAATTATGTCTCCCAATGAGCTATTTCAGTATGAGTTATTTTAGTGCATATTTTTGAAATACAAAAACATGTATCTTAATACAAGGATAGTTTTCAGGCATTGCCACTAGACAACAATTCAAGATGTAGTACAGGACTTACTTATGATCTAGGAAGGGACATAGAAAGAGACTTTATTAAAGTGCAGTTTTGGATATCAGAAGTCAAAGACTAAAAACTGAAGTCAAATAAAATGAAAAATTAAAGAAAAATAATGTGCTCATCTGCCACTTTCCTTGTGTAAGGCACTGGTTCTCAACCTTCCTAATACTGAGACCCTTTAATACAGTTCCTCATGTTGTGGTGACCCCCCAACCATAAAATTATTTTCATTGCTACTTCATAACTGTAATTTTGCTACTTTTTATGAATCAGGTGACCCCTGTGAAATGGTCATTTGACCTCCCAAGGGGTCGCAACCCGCAGGTTGAGAACCGCTGGTCTAAGGAAATCAGACTGGGAAGAAAGTCTCCTGCTTTATAGGAGGAAGGAGACATTAACAGGGTGTCTCTCAGAGGCCTGAGTTTCTGATGATTAGAGGATGACTAGAAAAAATCATTTTCTAATCATGCGCTTTGATTTTGATGAAGAGCAAAGTAGAGGGTGAATGTAGGCTGCTGGGAATCAAGGGCAATGTTTCTTAAGCTTAAAATTCAGAGAATGCTGGCAGAAAATAGGGAACTAACAACAAGTACAAGAAAGAAGAAATGTCCTGGAATTTATAGGATAATGGTTACACAACTCATATGAATGTGGTTAAGCTATTAAAATGTATGAAGTGTGATTTGTATGTCTATGAAATTGTTACAAATACACAAACTACTTTTAAACTATTTAAAAAAAAATCTTTGCCAACTTATTTCTTCTTCAAAACCCAAGTACATTTGTCAGTGTAGTCCATTCCAAGCTCGTGGTTAAAAAGGCCGGGTCAGTTTGCTTCCTGCTAGATCATGGATGCCTCCTCAGTGCCTAGCCCTTACTGAGCGCTCAATACATATCTGTTGACAAAATGCCAAATTGTTGTTGTTGTTGGGTGTCTGCAAATAGGTTCCAACTCATAGCAACCCTATGTGAAATAGAAGAAACCACTGGATGGCCCTGCACCATCCTCAAAAGTGCTGCTACATTTGAGTCCATTGTTGCAGCTACTGTGTAAACCCAGTTCCTTATTGGTCTCCCTCTTTTCCACTGACCCTCCCCTGTACCAAGGACTGGCCTCTCCAGAGACTGTGTCCAGAACACTTGAGAGAAGTCTTGGCATCCTTGCTTCTAAGGAGCATTCTGATTTTACTTCTTCCAAAACAGATTTACTTGCCTTTCTGTTCCATAGCATTTTCAATATTCAATATGCAAAATCAGTTTAGCTATTTTCCAATAAGAAAAGCAATACACCTCAAATTATTTATGTTATCTAGTCTACTGATAATTAATAAAAAGATGCTATTGCCTTGAATCTATCAACTGAAAAAAAAAACTTTAATTGAAACAGAGCGTTGACATCTCCTATAAAGATTAACTTCTATGCAATGTCTTTCCTCAGGTCAAAGTTTGGTTTTTTTTTTCTAATCATTTTATTAGGGGCTCATACAACTCTTATCACATTCCATACATACATCAATTGTGTAAAGCGCATTTGTACATTCATTGCCCT
>NW_022103920.1:36653195-36660544 GCF_000313985.2 Echinops telfairi
CCCTGGATTCCCTGGATTTCCAGTTCCTATCTGTACCAGTGTACGTCCTCTGGTCTAGCCAGACTTGCAAAGTAGAGTTTGTATCAGATAGTGGGAGCAGGGAGGAAACCTTTAGGAACTAGAGGAAAGTTGTATTTTTCATCATTGCTACATTGCACCCTGACTGGCTCATCCTCAGGTCACAGTTTATGATACTTCATTCCTACCTAAAACAGGAATACAATTGACAACTATCTTTTCTTCTCACTCTCTCTCTAAATGTTAATCCTGATGGGAGACCTCAGAAAACAACAATAGAGAGGGGGTAGAGCAAAGTTTGGGAGGAGGGTTGTTAAGGCAAGTTTGAATGAGTCTTCTTCCCATTGAAAGTCAAGTTAGTGGTGCTCAGTGGCTGGCCTGCAAGTCTCCCCAGGCCACTGGTCTGGCTCTATTACTGTCTCAAGGGGAATCTTTCACAAAAGTCTTTTTCAGTGAAGAAAGATAACTCTTGATGTCCTTTACTTTTCTGTTAATGTTCTCATTTTCATTCAATGCAAATAGGCTAAAAATCTTAAATGACTCATTTTCCCAACAATTAACTTCTCATCCAAGTCTCAAGCAGAATTTTCATGGCAACCACTGTGTTGTATGCAGTTAAATCATTCATTTTTACCATGCAGTTAATTGACTGTAAGTATTCAGCCTTGAAGAAAAAATTGCTTTATAAACAAACATTGAGATACACTCTTCAATAACATTAGCAATGAATTCAATCTTTTTTAAAAAAAATCATTCTTGTGGACATATCCTTTACCCTTTTCCATAATGCCTTTCCCCTCAAGGAAGGAAATTAGAGATAAAGCACAAATCTGAACACTGCAAACTAGCTTTCGGCACTGGACACAATATGTAGAAAAATTCAAGAGAGTTACATTGAATTTGATTACATGTCTGACTGAAAAAAAAAAGATTATTTTTAAGAGAAGCCATTTTAATAATGTTTACCATTTTACTACT
This sequence comes from Echinops telfairi, assembly GCF_000313985.2. NCBI lineage: Eukaryota > Metazoa > Chordata > Mammalia > Afrosoricida > Tenrecidae > Echinops > Echinops telfairi. Next base: position 36,654,192 of record NW_022103920.1, read on the forward strand.
TCAATAAACAAACTGTCATCGATAAAACATAGTTGCAGGTACCTTTGAGGGGTAATATTTTGCCTGTCATGACAGACGCCATCTGTGCACATCTCTCGAAGTTTCCCCAGGCAATGTGATGCATTATAAAAATCACACATTAGTTGCTGAAATGTGTTCACAGGATTTTTTTTGGTACTCTTAAGCATAGTGCAAATTAACATGTCTCCACAGACATGTTTTTTTAATTAATATTTAATCTAATACAGGAGTGGCAAGATATCTAATGAAGCTATTTTTTCCAACAAAATGTGTAGGTCTTCACATACTCAATTCTTTCCCCTCGCTTCCCTCCAAAACCACCAAAGACTGGCAACGTTAGCATATTTCGTTCTTGCTGCACTATCTAGACCCAGACATATTGTGATAGTCACATGATAGTAATCTGTTCCATAAAACAAAAACACATTTTCAAATCACGGCCTGAACAATGAAAATGCCTATATTTTATGTTTTTGGGACAAAATGGGAGTTGACCGAGATGGAGAAATGATATTATCATTTGGCCTGTGAATGTATGTGATAAAATGCTAAAGTTGGATAAACATGTGTTTTCCAAATCTTTAAGTAAAACAAGCCACCAAGTCAAACAAACCACACACACAAAAAAAACAACCACTCATGACAACCCTACAGTACAGAACTGAAGGAGTAAATGTCCTCTTCTTGCTCCTGCTGAGCCGTTAGTGGTTTCAAATTGCTGACCTTGCGGTTTATGGCCCACCGTGTGACCATTGCTCCACCAGGGCTCCTGCGAAACCTACAGCACAGAATCACAATTTTCTTTCTTTCTCATATCTTGCCAACAACTGCTCGTGTTCTCCTTAACTATCGCTACAGAAAGGAGCTGCCGCCTGCAGGGTGAGTTATAACTCATGGTAAAGAAAACCGGAATTCTTACAATTGCACCACCAGATCATATCATGATAAATAGAGGGAAGATCAAAGTTGTCAATGCTTTCATGTTCCTTGGATCCACCATCAACGTTCATGGAAGCAGCGGTCAAGAAATCAGTGGAATATTGCATCAGTTAAAACTGTTGCTCGAGACTTCTTCAAAATTTAAAGAGCAAGGATGTTACTTCTAATACAAAGGGGTTACTGACTCAAGCCATGGTATTTTCCATGGCTTCATCCGCATGTGGAAGCAAGACTGTGCCTAAGGAATCTAGGGGGAAATAGGTGCAGCATGAAGACTCCTGAAACTACTATGGACTGCCAGAAGAACAAACAACTCTGTCTTGGAGAACATACACTAAGAATTTCCTTTATTTGAGAGAATGCCCCAATAGTGTCTCCCATCCTGTGGACCAGCTCTCAGAAGGGACCACTTCCTAGAGAGTAACATCATGTTGGTTAAGGCAGAGGTCAGGGAAAAAAGGAAGACTGTCAAGAAGATGAATTGACACAGGCATTGCAACCATGGGCTCAGCAAAACAAAATTGTGAGGCTGCATGGTGTCTAGCTGTGTTGTGTTATGTTGTACATAAGGTGGCTAGGAATTGAACCAGTACCCAATAACTCTATGGTACCCAATAACAAGGCAGAAAAGAGTAGTCCATAACATGGAAGAGGTAGTCCTGGAGGCAAAACAGAGGCAATCCGGGCCAATGCCTCTATCTATTGCTTTGGAGAGTATACATATGTATATGTGTAGGTACTTGCAGATGCACATGTAAATAACAACAACAAAAACCTCACTGCCACTGGGTTGATGCCAACTCATAGTGATGCCATAGGACAGGGTAGAAATGTCCTTATGCGTTTCTGAGACTGTAAGTCTTTACTAGAACAGACAAACCAATCTTTCTCCCTCAGAGTGGCTGGTGGTTTCAAACCACTGACCGTGCAGCCAGCAGTCCAACTTATAACCACTATGCCACCAGGACTTCTATATATAGATATGTATGTATGTATGCATATATGTGTGTATATGTATATATATGGGTGTGTGTACAGAAATATACATATATAAAATTTCAGGTTTCTAAACAAAACTGAATGAAACCCAGGTGGTGTTAAATGATAAGTTTTGGGTTACTAACCATAAGGTTGCTGGTTCAAACCTACCAGGCACTCTGAAGGAGAAACATGAGGTTGTGTGCTCTAGCAAATATTTTCAGGCACTAACATCTTAAATAGGGTAGCTAGGAGTCAAAATTAACTCGATAGCAGTGCATTTTTGTTCTTGTTATTATTTTGTTGTGGTGGATCTAAGGCTGACTACCTGGATATAGTTTATCTAGGAGAACTCTTCAAAATTATACTAAAATTAAAAGTAGATATTAACTTCACCTTCAACATTGAAGATGTTTTTTACAAAGCAAGAAATGTTCATACTCAGAAGAGAAAAGATAATATTTTGATTTTAATGAAATAATTTGGCTGTTAAAAACTAAACTAATAGTATTATTAATTTAAAATCACCATAGAAAGACATATATATGTACATTGTATATATATATACTGTTCTGTGAATATATATATAAGACTATAAGGTGATGAAAAACCTAGCATTGGCTGTTTGAGAAAAGTTGAGGTTTTCAATGCTACCACTCTTCACCCTCTGGAATTTCATATTCATATCAATAATGGCTAAATGAAAAGAAATGTACATGATGAATTACCGGCTCAGCAGGAATTTAATAACGCTCAAATTTCAGACTGCTGGACAAAAGCCTATTAGAAGGAAAAGACTATCAAGACGTACAATTGAGGATGCTCATACTCAGAGTTCCAAAGAACAGATCTTGTAAGCAGTTATGTTAGGTAATCAGACAGGGACAGGGGTTGTCCCTCCCATGCCTGCACAAGGCCCCCCTACAGGAGGTTGGGAAGAACAATCAGGTAAGCCTTAGCCACCCATAAACACTTGAACTTGGCATGCTCCAATTCAGCTCTCCCTTCCCCCACCCCCATCCCCCAGGGAGGTGGGCTTGATTCAGCCAATGGGGACAACCAATACCTTCGACCACGCCTCCCCAGCCAGAGGTTTAAAAGACCTTGACAACCGGACTGTCTGCCCTTCTGCCCTTCTCCCTTGACCCTGCTCCTGCACCCGCTGGGCCCTGCGGCAGTCTGTCTGGCCTCAGGTCACCACGTGTGCGTGAGCATCCCACGAGGTCGCCGTGTTCAGTGGTGAGCCCGGCGCGGCTCACGCCTTTACTTTGAGACAGTAAAACCTGAAACTTCTCCCACTGTTTATAAAAACCCACTTGGATTACAAACCCAGGCTTCAGTGTGAATTCTTTCCCATGCGAAGCCAAGAACCAAGGTATTACCCACCCGAGAAACCTAACAGCTGATCAATAAAATACATCAAAAGCAGGTGAAAGCACAGAAAGATAATGGCAGCCGACCTCATCAGAAAACTTGGAAGATGTTATGCAGATGCCATGACTCACACTGGCTTTGAACACTTGTAAACCATAGCCTAACCAGATAAACAACTCTTCTGAAATGAAGAGTTACCGGGAACAAGTGGGTAAAGGGAGAAGCCAAGAACAAGAGCAGCGGTTTTTCTATCCTTTGTGGTGAAGTGTAAATGTGCACTAAGGAGCAGAAAGATCTACTATGTCTCTCTGTCCCCTGTGCATGCTTTCTAATATATAAACGCTGACAATATTTGCTAAAAGAGACATAAGCTCTAAGAGTAAAGGGGTAAAAAATGTTTAAAGGATATAGAAATTAGTGGAATAATATACCAGATTCATGGACTTGATTTGATGTGGTAAATATACCAAACATAGCCACAGGTTCAATACATTCTCAATAAAAATTGTCAAGGTATCTGGCAACTTTCAAACTTATTCTGAAATTTACATGGAAAAACAGAGATTCGAAATAGCCCAAATACTTTCGGAAGAACAATAAGTAATCCATGCACTATTAGCTATAGTAATTGAGACAGTGTGGTTATTGGCACAGTAATGGAAAAACAAACCAATGTAACAGAATCATATCCAAAATTAAACCCATGCATACCCAAATTTTGTTCATTATAGCACTAAAGATCCCTGATGGTTACAGATTTCCCCCCCCATTAAGTCTAGCAGGTGGTTTTATATTACTATGAAAGAAACTAAACCTCTACTTATAGCCAGCCACAAAAATCGATTATGGACAAATTATAGAACTGAAAGTGAAAGGGAAATCAATAACGTTTTTAGAAGATAACACAAGAAAATATCTTCATGACGTTAGAAGAGTGAAGGGAAACCTAAAACCATAACCAGAAACAAATAAATATGTTTATTAAAATGTGCCATAAAGAGAAGAGAAATAGCAACATTGGGATACAATATTTGTACTATATTTAACTGCTAACGGACTAGGACCTAAGGGATATGTAATATCTTGCATTCAAAAGGTTAAGACAAATGACCCCAAAGACTTGGATAGAGCTTCTTTCAAAAAGGGGAAATCTATACATACATATTTACAAATACTTTATCTCTCCAATTAGTAGAATGACAGTTTAAACAATTTCACACTCATTGGATTGAATTACTATGGAAATCTATTTTAAATATTATAAACTATCAGTATGCATGTCATTTAGTACAATACCTTCAGAAAAATCATTTGATTTAACCAATATAGTTGTAAAGTGTATGGTCTTGCCTGTGACCTTCAATATTTTGTCTCTATAATAAACTCTTGCACATGTCCACTAAAAATCATGTAAAAGCATGTGCATAGGTGATTCTTTTTAGTAGCTAGAAACTGTAAACAGCCCAAATTCCCATAAAATGTAGAGTAGAAAAATAGTGACATAAAATAATATATTACTTTAAAAATTGCTAAGATATTATATAATAATAGTAAGATAACATTGAAAATTAACAAACAACTGCCAGACACAGCAAATAATGTTAAATGAATTGAACATGTTACAAAGTAATATTATGTTGTAATTCATATAACACTCAAATATCAAGCACAAAAGATTCTCTTGCTTACCAGTGCATACGTATATGGCTAAATTATCAAGAAAATCAAGAAAATGATTATTTACAAAACAAGGATTATTGCTGACTCTGTTGGGAAGAACATGGGATCAGGAAGGGTTATTTATGGGCATTAACAACAAGTTGTTTTTTCTTAAGATATTCCTAAGCTGATTTATTCACCAGATAATTGCCAAACATTTATTCTTTCAACAAGTATGGGTTGAGAAATCACTTTGTGAAGGGCACCCTTTTGAAATGACTTGAATTGTTTTAAACAATTAAGCTCTTTTTTGAACTATGTGAAATATTGTACATAAATATTATCATATTCTAACTGCTTTCTTCTCTGAAAGTTGATCACCCAAATTGTGTTTTCTAATAAAAGAGTCCAAATGACATTAAACAGAGAAGGAAAAGGAGACCGCAGCCCATCGATGCAATTGCTTGACGTAAAAATAGCGAGGTAATTACATTTCACTTGGAAATATAATACATGAACATGGTGTATTAAGGGAAGAGCTACAGGTGTGAGACTACCTGTATGTATTAAATGGCACATAGATTTAATTGACTGAATCATGGGGCTCGTGTACAGAAATTGGACTTAAGTCCAAAAAGGTCAATTCTGGCATCTTTCTCTCTGTTTCTCTCTTTTCCTCCAAGTAAAAATCTCTCAGTTCCTATCTCTGCGTACTATCACCTGCTGCGGTGCTTTGAAGGCAGCTAGACATAAGGACTGAAACAATAGTGCTTGCTTTGTTTTGCTTTGCTCATATAACACCACAAGGTGTATGAAGAGTTTGTCACAGCTTTCCTCCATTTAGTTATTCTGGCACATGGGCCTATCTAGAGCCATCATGTGAACGCCATCACGTGCTTCTCAGGGTAACTGTGGGGTTCGCCTTACCCTCAACTGCCAGGAGGAGACAGAAACAAGGAAGGGTGCTGCACAGGGAAAGAATGTGATAGGCCCGGAAAGAGATCACTTTCTCTTCCAGTTCATTGACCAGAACTCCCTTATATGCCTACACCCACGTATGAAATGCATATAGTCTGTACGGACACTAGAGAAAATGAGAAAAACGTGGTCAGGAAAGTAGCTATTAATTTCTCCCAAATATCTTTAAAATATAAAAACAAAAAACATAGAAGGGAAAATAAAATTTTATTACATAAGTACTAAGGAAAAGACAGCTAATACCAAAACACTACTGTGAGATAAATCAATGTTAAGACATACTCGTTATTTCCATCAAATAAAAACATATAAATAATAAACAAACTATAACTAAATACTAACTTTTTATGCCTATGAACAAAAAAATGTATAAATCCAATATTAAGATCCCCAAGGGGAGGAGA
>NW_022103920.1:36661061-36668566 GCF_000313985.2 Echinops telfairi
TTTAAATATACTTATTTGCATAATTAAAAATAAATGAAAAGGTGCAGGTTATTGCAAATTGAAATAAAATTAGCATCATTTTTTGTCTACCTATATATAGAACTCTGCACCTAATAATGGAATATATTTTATAAATGTTTTCATAGAACTATACATATGTAAAAATTCATTGTTCTGCATCATTTTGTGTTTATTATAAAAACGTTATAGCTTAATAAAATAAATGTGAATTATATATAAGTTCCTAAGTCTTGTTTGTTTCAACAAGTATTAGAAGCACTCGCTTGTCCATGCCAGGAAATCTGGAAGACAGCTATTGGGCGAAGTGACTGGAAGAGATCGATATTTGTATCATTACAATGAAAAATGGTCAACAGAATGCTCAAACTATTGAATAGTATCATTGATAACACCTGCAAGTAAGATTTTGCTGAAGACCATCCAAAAATACCTGTAACAGTACATTGACAGGGAGCTGCCAAAATTGTACCAACGTTGGAATCAGAAGAGGACAGGGAATAAGAGATATCATTATGGATGACAGGTGGATCTTGGCTGAAAGCAAAGAATCCCAGAAAAAAAGATGTTTACTTGCATTTTATTGACTATGCAAAAGAATTCAACTGTGCGGATCATAACAAACTATGGATAACTTTGAAAAGAATGAGAATTCCAGAACACTTCATTGTTCTCATTTGGAACTTGTACTGGAGGTATTTGTGGGAAAATGAACCTGGGAATACTGTACAGGAGGACCCCAGACCTCGACGCCAACCCATTTGAGAAGGAGCATCGAGATGCGAAGCAGTCAAGTTCTGAATCAATTTTTCCATGAAGAAATAGCTGAAAACAGATTAACCTGTTCTTGACCACCAAGTTTTTACCCTAATCTTGCCTTTTTATATACAAAACATTACACAGAAATTTCAAAGTAAATAAGTTCAGAGTTAAATAATATAATTTAAATAAGAAACACAGCATTTAAAAAGTTTTTAACAACTACAGTATGACCCATACCTTTAGATTGATGAGGATCTGGATCTATGGACATGGATGTGGAGAGGAGGCTGGAGGGAGTCATTGTTTGGAAGGGGAGTCCCCTTCCAGAAAAATCAACTGGGAGCTGTTTTTCAGGAGTTTTTCCCCTTCTTTGGTTTTTTTCATTATGATCTGCCTGGCTTTCTCTTTTTAAAAAAATCTGTTTAATATGGTCAGCTGTTGGCATTTCCTTAACTGTTTTCTAAAAGCATTTACTAAATTATCAACAATATTGACAACACGGTTAACCAGTTCCTTATCACAATGATTCTTTTCAAAAACCCTTTCTTAGGACCCATGTTTTTTATCTAAAAACATTACAGAAATCCACAAAAACTAAGAAAATTATAACAAAACACTTGGAACACAGCTGCAAAGGGTTTTAATAACGCGCACTAACAATGCCAACTAAGGCCGAGTGACCGAAACACGAATTGCTTTTGCTTACAAGAATCACGTGAATTGGGTCAGATTCTGATGTTTACTTCAAGCTCTGATGCAAAATTTTCTCCACATTTCATGCCGAAACCCAATTATGTCGAGTACTGACGAGGTCAAGCACCGGGGTTCTGCGGTATTTTAAAATCAGACATTGTGTGTGTCGTGGCTGTGTGCTCTCACCATATTTATTCAATCTGTTTGCTGAGCAAATCATAGAGATGCTGGATCATATGAAGCCGGATGCTCATCAGGATTGGAGGAAGGCTTATACTGAGATATGCAAAAGACCTGACCTTGCTTGCTGAAAGCAAGGAGGACTTGAACACATGCCGCGGAGGGAGTGCAGCCTTCAGTATGGATTACAACTCCTGTGCAGAAGACCCAAATCCTCCCTAGACCAATGCGTAACATAGTGATAAATGGAGAAAATGTTGAAACTATCAAGGAGTGTGCCTAGCTTGGATTCACAATCAATGCTGATGGAAGTAGCAGTCAAGAAATCAAAAGATGCATTGCATTGGTTAAATGTATGGCACAAGACCTCTTTATAGTATTGAAAAGCAAGGATATTATGTTGAGCACTAAAGGGTACCTGGACAAAGCCATGGTATTTTCCATTGCATCATATGCATGTGAATTTTGAACACTGAATAAGGAAGACTGCAGAATGAATCCAAAATTCATCTGAATTTTGGTGCTGAAGAAGAACATTGCAAGTACTATGGGCTGCTGTAAACACCAACTGATTTGTCGTGAAAGAGCAGAGTGCTCCATAGAGGCAGAGAGTTGAAATTTTGTCTTACAAATTTTGGATGTTTATAAAGAGAGACCCGTACAAGGATAGCATGCTTGGTAAAGGACAAGGGCAGCAAGCAAGAGGAAGGCCTGCAAGCAGATGGATTGATAGGGTAGTTGCACCAGTGAGATCAAGTGGAGAAACAATGGTGAGGGTGGTGCAGGACCAGGCATTGTTTCGTTCTGTTGTGTATAAGGTCACTGTGGGCCAGAACAGACTGGTTGGTACCTAACTATAACAACAACAATAAATGCAGTCTCATCAAAAGAAAAAAAAAATCAGAATCATGCATCTTTTTTCTTCTTCTGATACCGTCTGATCACAATGTATATGTTTAGAAATGAGCAACAATTACTAGAATCAACAAAACAAAACAAAATCAAACATACAATGAAGCATTACATCCTAAATAAATCATCCTCTAGTTCCTTCTTGGTATACCGACTTGTAAGGTACATGCCAAAATAATTATTGATACTATTCCAATCATCTTATGTACTCTCCATTCACTTCCTTATGATTCATAGACATCTTTAGATAATGTGGATAATATTAAGGCACGGTATTTAGCAAGAGATTAACTCAGGAATGCTGACAGTCAGTCTTCTTTATAACCAGTGTTCTCAATGGTCTTTCTTTCACTTTTCGTTCCCTACTATTCCCAGCATGTTTTGGTAAATAGAGCCATTATATTAGGGAAACAATGGCAGGCCAAGACGAGAGTGTCACTCATGTCCATCGACAGCTTCTAGTCACCTGGCCCTCTGCCTAGTATTGATTTACCTACTTCTATATTCTTGAACAGCCTGACCCGGAGCATGTATTTGCTAAAAATTCTATGGCAGTTAGATGACCTCAGGGATTTTCACACTACCAGGTATTATGCATTACTGGGAGTCCCAGCTTTATATGACACCAGCATGACACCAGCACGCCTTCTGAGAGGGGTTGCACAGGAAATCTAGGATAAGTAAGGGCCATCCACAAATGCAGACTCTTAGCAGACCTCCCGGATGTCAAGCACAGCCTTCTCTTTCTATTTCTGGTTAAAAGCATTGAAATTTCCTAGATAAATTTCCTAGATAAATAATTCCAGAAATTAATAAGAATGATGTATAAAACTACTTAGAATAATGGCAAGTGTTTACTTTTTAATAATGTCTATTATGGTTGGGCACTTTGGTTCTTAGAGGAAAAATTAAAATATAGAAAAAACTTTACATAATAATAAATTTATATTTATAAATTTATTTTAATCAATTTATATGTATATACATACATAGCTTGACAACATTATCCAGCAAGTGAAGTAAAAGGTATAATTCTTAGACCGAGTCCAAAGCCAGAATGTGTGGGGTTTATGTGCACTTCTCTTGCTTCATCGCCATCTACATATAATTCTAATCATTTATTATTTTGAGTCATCTGGAAATTTTGTTATGAACTAAAAGTCAAAATATCTAATTTGATCTATAAAATAAGCAGAATGTATTTCTATTGGAAGGGTGGAGTCCTCTTTAAAATATTTTTTAAATGCAAATTTTATGGGAAAAAATTTTTGTTCTACAAATTGGCATGCTTCTTAAAATATTGTACCAATGCATCAATGTTAACAAAAATATTAGGTAGGGAAAAATAAATTCAAATTTTTAATGAAATGGTGGATGAATGCTATTTCTACCACATCCTCTTCTGAGGGCATGGCATAAAAACAATTTTATTTTGAAGCAGCTTAAAACAGAAAAGAGACAAGAAACAGAAGAAAGAAAAGTAGAAATTTTTCCACTACAATGACACTTGGAGATTGACATGATGTTAATTACATCCATCCCAGGAAATGTGTTGGGATGCCTGCTCAATGTCCAGTCATTTAATCTCCACAATACCAAACCCTCCCCGAGCAAGTAGAAGAAATCTATATCACCGTAAGACTAATATTCCAAGTCAGATAAAAATGTTTGAACTCTTGAGAAGGTAGGAAAACCAAAATACATCCCAGCGCATGTATCTCTTAGGATTCTGGGAGAGACAATATGGACGCACAGCTCCAAACTCAGAATTCATTATGCCTAATGAAGAGCAGAATGAGGACGAATATGGCCATTTTTTTCTTTCCGCTTCTGAAGATGCTGTATCAGAACCAGTTTCAGAACTATCATCCTCGGCTGTCTTAAAAAACTGGACTGGCCCATACAGAATTATTTAACTATATTCCTCAAAAAGTTGGTAAAGCGCCAAAATCTGCATGCAGTGTGTATGTAAGCCAACTTCACGGTGTTTGTGCTGTGAAAACTAAAGTTTTCAGAAGTTTGTCCAAAACAAGATAAAAATCTTGCCAGTAGGGCCTGTGGTTAGTCCATATGTGTTCAATGTGTCTGACAGGATCAAGCAGGCTTTCCTTATTGAGAAACAGCGTAGCATTGTGAAAGTGTTAAAGGCACAAAATCCATCAGAAAGCTATTGTTTTTTTAAGACACTTAAAAAAATTCAATAAGCAAAAGAGGATTATGGTAAATGATACATGCCACATCTGATTGTTGACTCGTTTAGAAAAACCACAACAGCATGACTACAGTCTTTCTCTTTTTAATTTAGATTCATTTAACTCATATATCATACAATTCAATAGTTCAATGACATCAAGAAGAGGTGTACAATCATCATCACAGAGCATTTTTTTCATTCTGTACTGATCATTATTTGTGAGGGAAACCAGTCCCTAACAAATCATCCTGGATTCGGTAGGCACAATTGTACAACTATAATATATAACGTCATAGAAAATAAGAGATAGAAGAGAGAGAGTAAAATAAAGGAGTCAGACACATTTCATGGTAGCATGCTCACCTCAGCCCTTCTTGGTGGTCCACATGGGGATGTGGGAGGACAAGAGGGCAGGAGAGAGAGGGGGAGGGAGCAGGGAAGGAGGGAAGGAGAGAGAGAAAAGGAGGACCCGAGGAAAGAGCAATTTATTTCTAACCAAGGTTTGTATATCTTTTGGGGACATGCAAGGCCCCTAATTACAGGTAACCACATACATCACAGGAAGGGGTTGTACTATAGGCAATAGAGCAATGGGGGGTTTACAGGCAGTAGGAAGAGGAGGGATTAGTGGTACACATGTGACAAGATGGGTGGATCCTAGATTCAAGATGGCAACCTAACCTTGGTTGCCATAGAGCTGGTTTGACCACTTCTGAGCTGTCCATCAGGAAAGCAATCCACTGTCCCTAACAACAGGGAGTGAGCCCCACCTAATGACAGACAATAGGGTCTGCTTGCTCTGGATGGCTGATGCCTTCAGGGAGATAACTTGACAATCATTTACCATCAGTTGTAAGCAGTGTCCTAAGTCTAACATACATTTGGGGGAGACAAGCTATTAGCTCTCCATTTCCCCTCACTCTGCCCTGTCATCCCCCAAAGAACCATTAACCCATTTACTAACTCTATATATGTACCTATCCTGGATTTCATACACAGAACATTAAAAGCAAACAAAAACTAATAAGAATAACAAATAAAAACCTCAATTGAAAAGAAAGGAAATATTACGAGAACAAATTTAAATGGCTCATAAGGAAGATAACATGATAGGGTGCTAAATTTTAACCTAACTTCATCTGCAACAATTCACTTTCGGACTGTTAGCAAGGTTATTCACATCCCTGGTTCATGGTCAGAGGAAATTCCCCAGGGGCTTAAGCCATGTGTATTTCCCCTTCACTTTTTTTTTTTAACTGAAACTATTTTCAAATGGGTCAAAAGGGAGATCAAATGATGAAATATTATATTTTAGCCCAACTATGTCTGCCACCATCCACTTTACAATGCTCTCTCTGATAACAGGGTTATTCACCCCTTAACTATCATCTGAGGGCATTCACTGGAGACTAAATCCATGTGTGGACTCTACAAATGGATTTTGGGCTTCCACTGTCATCCATAACCTCATACAAACCAGATGTTTGTGTTAATTCTGTTTCTTCCTTTAGATTTGGATTATGTTATTTTCAATCCTTAGATCACACAGGCTGGTGTGCTTCTTTCATGTGGACTCAGTTGAGGCCTCCTTTAAATGCCTGCTTTTTTGAAAACAAGCCTGTAAGACCCCAGACACTGTTCTTTTTGAAAGCCAGGCACTATCTAGTTTCTTCACCACACTTAGCTATTGCACCCATATTTTCTGTGATCACTTCATGAGCATCAAGCAGGACCAGGTCATAAGAAATAATTATTCTTGGATTGGGGCAAGAAGGATGTGTAAACCCAAAACACATTCATTTATCTATGATTTATTTATGTCTCCAGTTCACCTTAGAGACATCATTGTCACCTTACCTTAGAGAACCTTATCAATTTCTCCCTTGCAGCATCACTTTCATTGCCATCGAGTCAATGGCAACTTAAATTGACCCTGTAGGGCCAGGCAGAACTGCCCCTGTGAGTCTCTGACCCTGAAAATCTCTAGAGAGCCTCAGCCCTCCCTTGTAGAGCTGTCTGATGGTTTTGAACTTCTGACCTTGTGATTAGCAACCAGTGCATAACCAATATGCATTGATCGTTTCACCAATGGTATACAATTTAAAGCATTGCAAAGTCCCCGAGGAATTCTAAAAATAGACTTCACACTTGAGGGACCAGACTTGGCACTGCATCAGACCAGAACAGAAACCTTCATAAGGGTCAGCAGACAGACTGGAAACTATTCATAGACTAATTTTTTTCTTTGTTTTTCATGTCTATCTATATAAGATAAGCAGGATAAACAATCCCAAGGAGAAAACAATGGGTAGAGGAGGAGGTGGGGAAAAGGGAAGGGGGAGCCAACAACCCCAGGGACAAGGGAACAACAAGAAATCTAAAATCGATAGTGAGGAGGGCATAGAATGCCTGGTGGGGTTTCATCAAGTGCAATGTAGCCTAGAAGGATGGTGTGTGCCTAGAAAGCACAGAATCTAAATTCCCAGGAGTCTGTGGAGCAAGGACTGGTTCGTCAAAGGCTACATAGATATTAGGCCAAAAATGTCTAATTAGGAACCTAGTACCAGATATATTCTCCCCTACAGTGCCACATAAGTATTGTTAAGGCTTTTTTAGTCCCCATTGGGAGGTTTACTCCTCCCCACTCTCCTACCAACAGAGATGTAATTGCCTTCTCTGAGACACACATGCCCTCTCCTTCCATCTTGACTTGAATTTGCAGTATGATTCTGCCTCCTTATCGTTC
>NW_022103920.1:36669830-36672044 GCF_000313985.2 Echinops telfairi
CACTTCGTTATTCAAGGAGGAGAGAGGATCCACTGCGGTCCAGGCCATGGCGCTTAGTTGCCCAAGTGAGCTTCAGCTTCCTTTTCCACTCTGACAACTGGGCAATTCACACCTCACCCATCCAGAACCCTATGTGCATATGAGATCAGAAGCAGCAATGTATACCAAATGGATTTAAAAGTATAAAATTATACGCTAAAGGAAAGGATTAAAGGGTAATGTAGAAATTGCTCTAGATGGAATTTTTAAACATCATTTTTCATTTAATTCCTACTTACAGTGTATCCTGCCTGCATGGTGCTTTGCGAACCTAGAGAGGCATGAGAACATTTGAGGGAAGGGCGTAAATAAATTATATGAGTAACTTCATGTTCCCTTGGCTCAAAGAGTTTATAATAATATACAGATCAGGATCTATAAAAAAATTAAAAGCCAAATAACAATCTAAAGAAGTATAGGATTCAATAGAAAGCAAGAGGGAGAGATAATTAGTGCTTAAAAATAGGTCTTTAGAGAGAGGTCATTAAGTCAGTGCTAAAAACCACAGGGTTTTAATCCCTTAATTAGTGTCCCCGAGTGCATTACTGAGGAACCCTGGTGATGCACTGGTTAAGCACTCAGTTGCTAACCAGAAGGTTGGAAATTTAGATTTTTAACTTTTAAAGTCTGTACTTTTTACACAAGAAGTATTTGATATAATCCCATGACAAACCACCCTAAAAGGTACAAAAGTAAAAACGTATCCACGCTGACTGTTCTCATTAGATCTCTCTATAGTTTGGGTGTGTACCTTAAAATATTTTTGTGCATTAATAAGCACACAAACTGAAGACCAACACCCATAGGATTATAATGTGTCTATTACTCTGTGTGTCTTTGTGTTTTTTTTTTTTATTTGTTTGTCTGCTTAACTGTGTGTATATTCTTGGTATACCTGGATGCCACCAACGATTCAGCGCTCCCCTCCTGGAGGAAAGGTTGACTATTCCAACCCAAGCAGAGGCACCTCCCAAGGGAGGAGGACTGGTGCTGGGCTTGGAAAGGACATGGTCTTGGAAACCCCATGAAGCAGTTCTACTCTGGACACAAAAGTCCACAATAAGTTGGAATTGATTTGATTGATGGAAACTAACAGCAGCAATATTTCTTAGCAATCCTTGTATGACAACACGTACCATTTTAGGTCATTCTTTGAAAGTTATATTCAGTGGGTACTCTACATTCTCCTACTGATAAGCACTTACATATTCTCAAGTTTTTTTTTCAAACCATGTGACAAATAACTGAAGGAAACAGCGTAGCCAAGTGGTTAGAAAGTCAGATTCCTGTGTGTTGATTAAGGACTAGAACTAATCAGTCCTCGTTCTCCATTTTTCAGTCTTACCGCAAGCAAGACCACCCAGCACATGAAAGTGACCCTCCAATGCCATCTGCCATGTTTACACCAGTGCCACTCCCTTAGTTCATCACGACAATCTGTGGGAGGTGAGTTGACCTTGTGGATACAAAATATAGATGCGTAGCAGCTTTACAACATACACCCTTCTATAGGAGCAGTCTTGAACTATGATGAGGGGAAATTGCCCCATTGAGCAGAACTTTGGGAAAGGCAATGGTTACTCATTTTATATGCAAAGAAAAGTAGCCCCTGGAATAGAATACACATGAACTCCTGGATAGTGGTACAGTGGTCTGGCTCCTGGTCACGGCCCTTAAAGGTGAGCTACTGGGGAACTGGACTCAAAGGGATTGGGGTTCTAGGCATATGTTCACCATAATCCATGGTAAGTTGACTATAAACATTCCTCCCACCCTGGAATGATCAGAGGTATTTTTCTAACAAAAATAGACAAATCACTTCTGGGCATACATTTGCATTTGCTGACCACAGGCCTCAGCCTGAGGACTTACAAAGTCTTTAATTCACCCTTATACAATGCCACCATGACATCCCATCTGGCCAGGACTTACTGTATATAAATGAGGTCAAGGAGTGGGCCAAAGACCATGGGATAGATTGGTTGTATTACATCCTTTATCTCCTGAAAGTACCCAGCTTTATTACATCCTTTATATCCTGAAAGTACCCAGCTTGAGAAAGTATTGAAACATTGTGTTGACAACACAGTTAAAGCACAATCTCCAGCATTGGCAACAGTACTCTGAGGATGGAGGACCATCCTACAAGTAGTATGCACCCTGAATCAAAGACAC
>NW_022103920.1:36673443-36691371 GCF_000313985.2 Echinops telfairi
GGAGTTCTCAGAATCCTCAGGAGAAGGCCATGCCCACACAGAGGCCTCATTGGCTATCACCTGATTGACAGGCTAGACTCCACCCCTTCACTCTCAATCCTTTCAAATTGACAAATGATTATATAACTACCATAGAAATTTTGCCCAAGAGCCCAACTTTTCTAGGCTTCTTGAAATCCAGTGACTGATCACAGCAGTGATATTCAGACCTGCTATTTATCACATTATGAGAAAATCTGATGGGCCCTATTTGGATTAAAGATCTTCATAAATTTGACCAAGACTTTTTTAACCATCTTTGTTATATTTTGTGCTCTAACTTGTCCCACTGCACTTACACTTAGAAAGAGCTTCCATTTCCAAAAATCAGAGAAGTAATTATTGCTTTGACTTCTAAGAAATTACTTAGTCCTTCCTTTTTTACTTGGCTATTCATATTCTTAAGTGACTTTTGATAAGGTATAATTTTTCATTTTTATAATAGTTTATTTCTTAGTTCTATCTAAAAATCTTTCCCTACATCTACATGGCAAAGGTACTTTTCTGCTTTTGTTCAGGATAAATTATAGTCTACAACTTAACATTTAGTTATGTGATATACCCTGAATTAATTTTGGCATATTCACTTGGACACACAGTTGTTCTCATGCTATTTATTAGGAAACATTTCTTTCTCTGTTTGAAATGCTTTGCTATCTATCAAAATCAATGGCCATATTAGATTGGGCTGTTGTTTTTTTTTAAACTATCTGTACTCTTAGGCTATTTTATGTTCTTATAGCAACAACAAATGAGGTAGTTCATGGTTTGGTGGTGGATTTCTCAGCACACAGAGGACCAGATCTAGGTCCGTGTCACGGTCAATGTGTCATATATGCTATCACCACCTGTCTGTCATTGAAGGCACGAATGCTGCTACGATGCTGAACCGGTTGCAGTGGAGCCTCCAGACTAAGACAAGCTAGAAAGAAAAGTCTGGCTATTTATTTATTTTTAATCAGCCTGTGAAAATCCTATGGGTCACTATATACCTACTAACAACCCAACAACCAATCATTAGGATGGAACAAGAATCACAAGCATTTCTTTCATTGTGCATAGAGTGGTCATGAGATGAGGCACTTCCACATCAGTCAGCAACAATGACAGCACACTGACACCACATTGTCTTGATTAGTGTAGCTTATAGTCGTTTTTGAAGTCAGTATGAGCCTGACGATTTCTCTTTTGCAAAATTGTTTTGCCTATCCTATTTATCTTGTAATTGTAAAATTACAATGTAAACATTGTAATCATGTTGTCAATTTATAAAAACTAAAAAACCCCACAAAAGTCTGACTCGAGCCAAAGTAGTCTCATATGCATGTGAAAGATAGACAACAAATAAGGAAGGTAGAAGAATGTGTGCCTTGGAATGATGATGTTGGCGAAGAACGTGAAATACACCCTGGACCCCCAGAAGCAAGAACAAACCTGTCTTGGAAGAAGGGCAGTCAGAATGCGCCTTAGAAATGTG
Organism: Echinops telfairi; assembly: GCF_000313985.2. NCBI lineage: Eukaryota > Metazoa > Chordata > Mammalia > Afrosoricida > Tenrecidae > Echinops > Echinops telfairi. The sequence goes on from NW_022103920.1 coordinate 36,674,960, forward strand.
AATGGCAAGACTTGTCTCATGGAGTGTGGGCATTTTAGGAAGAAGGAGAAGAACGTCTTGCTTGGTAAAGCAGACAATCACTGAAACAGAGGAAGACCTTCAATGAGATGGAGCGATATGGTGCCTGTGATATTGGATTCATACTTGGGTATTAGTGTGAGGATGGTGCAGGACTGAGTAGTGCTCTACCTAGGGCAGGGAGACTAACTGGGCGGCATCTGACAACAACAACAACAAGAAAGTCTCAGTTATTGGAAAGTTGTGTGTTTGGTTGGTTATTTATTCGGTTGTTTAGTTGCTCTAGTAATTACAATAAGAACGCTGCTGGCATGATGGGTTATATGTTGGGATACTAACCACAAGGTGAGAAGTTTGAACCTAAGATGCACTCTATGGCAGAAAGATGAGGCTTTCTGCCCCCACACGATTTACAGGGCGAGACACCCAGAGGCGGTGCTACTCCATGCTCTAGGGTTGCTGGAAGTCAGACTTTACACCACGGCAGTGAGTTTGAGTTTTGAATAATGAACAATATGTGTCTTTAGATCCTCACAGATTGTTTAAAGTTATAATATTACTGCATATAAGGTATACAAATTGTAACAGTATATATATATATATATATATATATATATCTCCATTCATCAAAACTCACTATCTTTTGTGCTACTGGGGTAATAGATTGCACATCCATATACATTATCAGCTCCACAACACAATGATACAATTTTTGGGTTAAATGCCATATGGCTTTTAGTGAAATTAGGAAAAGAAAAAAATACATATGTGGTGTTTTGCATTTATTCACATATTTAGCATTTCTACTTCTTTTGATTTCTTACTGTAGAGTCCAAGTTCCCATCTGGAGTCATTTTATTTCAGTCTGAAGAACATTCTTTAACATTTCCTATAGTGCCGTAGGTTGGCAATAAACTGTCTGATTTATTTTTTTTGTACATCTGTATTTCACCTTCAGTTCTTGAGGACATTTTTGATAGATGTGGGGTCTTAGTTGATAGAGTTTTTATTTCTTGGTGAGAAATCCCCTATCCTTTCTGTTGTGGTTGCTCTCTATGGAATATGTGGTTCTCCTGTGGCTGTACTTGAGAATGTCTCCCTTCTCTTTGGTGTTCAGAAGTTTGCTTACATTGTGGCTGGATTTTGTTTTCTTTATAATTACCTGACAGAGGGTTCATTTATTTCCTCAGTTCTATAGGTTTATCATTTTGAAAAATTTGAAGTTATTATTTTTTTAATTCATCTACCTCGTTGCCTGTACCCTGCACACGTTCCAGCTGCTTCTGCCTTCTTGCTCTTGGTCCTCTTACTTCAGTGTAGATGGTGACTTTCGACTGGAATCGTAGCTACAACACGACATGTAGATGGGGAGGAGGGGCGGGGGGGGGTGACAGGGAGAGTTCTCAAGTGGAAAACTTGCCCAGTGAAGGTCTCTTCTTTCAAGGGGAGCTCCTTTATTTCTGCCTTCTTTGAGCTGCTCTTCTGCCTTCCAACAGCCATGTGCTTTTTCCCTCCATCGTTGCAAACTGTGATCTTTGGGAGAATTCACCTGATACAAGCTGTTCCACAATGAGCTGAAGAGAACGCTACACCTTACCAGGTACTGATAGACTGCACGCTTCTCTGCACTTCAACCAAAGGCCTACTTTTAGTTTCTCATTCGTGCGTTCTGCTCTTTCCTGCCTCAGAGCACTTACACTGATTCGTTCTCCTTGGAATTCCCACTTTCTGTGCCAATAACACACACACACACACACACACACGACATGCACACGCACACGCACACACACACGTTGTCTCTGTGCATTCGTCACATCTCGGCCTCCTGGTTTTATGTACTGCCATGAAGCCTTGCACTTTTCTGTTGGATTAGACCAGTCCTTCTTCTTATTGGCTTCTATTGCTTCCTCTAACTTTTCTTCACAGTCTTTATCACAGCTTATGGCTTAAGCTTTTTATCTGTGATTACTATTTTGATATTTGTCTCTGCCATTAAAAATTAAATTCCAATGATTTGTACTCACAAATTCATAAGCAGAAGAAACTTGTTTTACTCACTATTACATGAGTCTTGCCATCAAGTGTCTGATGTATACTGTGTGCTCTTGAAATGCGTGTTTAAGCAATTATTTCACTAATTAGTTAATGGATCCTCACATGTAGTACATCTTGACTTTTTCTAATTAAGTGTACAAATGGATACCAAAGGAAAAAAATTGTGCTGGATTTAGAGGAACTTTCTTAGTATGCATTTTTCCTGCTAGGCAATCATAGAGAAACTCACTCTGAGTTAGAGCACCCAGTGGTGTCACTTGAGAATGTTCTCACAGTGAAGTTTTCATAAAATCTGTTCCACTCAAACCTCATTTTCCGTGATAGCTGATTTAAGAGAACAGTGTGCAGCTGTGAAATTTTGCTTCCTGTTTGGGAAAAATGCCACAGAAATTGCTGTGATGTTGAACACAGCTTACAAGGACAGCACTATGAGGAAAACACAAGTGTATGAGTGGTGTTCTCATTTCAAAAATGGTGATGTCGATTGATGACAAATCTCATTCTGGACATCCATCAACTTCTGAAATGGACAAAAATGTCAACTTGTAGTGCATTTGGAGTTTGTTCCACCTGGTCAGACTGTTAATCAAGCTTTCTATTTAGAAGTTCTGAAAAGAATGTGTAGTAGTGTGTCACAAAAAAGGCCTGATTTGTAGCATATGGGGACTGGTTTTGCCACCACAACAATGTATCTGCTCATGCAACCAACTCAGTGCACCAGTGTGGGGCAAAAAAACAGCACTCCTCTCTTGCCCCACACACCTTACTCACCTGATCTCACTCCATGCAACTTCTTTTTGTTGCCGCTAATGAAGAGAGACAAGAAAGGACAGCAATTTGATAATGTAGATGAGGTGAAGAAAAAAACTAGGAAGGTGCTGTCAGCCATTCAAGCAGATGAGTTTGAAAAATGTTTCAAGAATGGAATCACAGAATTGAAAATTGTATTAAGTGTAATGGAGAATACCTTGAAGGTGCTAAGGTTGGGTTTTTTGCTTTTGGTGTTTTTTTTTTAATTAAATATATAGCTTTAGGGAAAAAATCTGTTTTATTAGGGCACCCTCCTGGTATATCTCATAGGCAACTTAAAATCATGTACCCCAAGCAAAACATGTTTTCTTTCTACTAAACCCTTCTTGGAGCCCTGGGGTCTTATGGACTACACATTGGCCTAATAACCTCAAGGTTAACACTTCAAAAATACCATCTGCTCTGAGGAACAAAGACGAGGCTTTCTACTCCTATAAAGAGTTACAGCTTCAGAAACTCGCAGGGGTAATTCTGCCCTGTCCTACCTGCGGGCTCACTGTGAGTCAGAATAAACTTGACAGCAGTGCATCTGAGGCTGTAAACCCTCCCTCCCCTTTTAACATAACTTATGGCCTCATTTATCTACACATCCACAATACAAACTTCATTTTTAAGTTTTGCTGTGTTTCTAATGAACATGTCTGACACTGTACTAATACCTTCTTTCCATTCTTCAATTGTCCTGTTATGTGAGCTTGACCTATTTTTATTCCAGATTATTTCTATAGGTTTCTCCCTGCGTTCGTTGCCTTCACCCTTTCCCTTGTGCCCTTGGTCTATCCCGTCCAGCCTTATTCTCTGAACAGATGTATATTCCTAAAACATGAACTTCCAGTGTCCTCAATTAAAATCTTCCTACAACTTACATGCTTTATTAGTGAAAGTTCAAGAACCTTAACCTTGCCTACAACTTTTACCTCCTGGACCCACAAGTGTGTGGTTAACGTATAATTTAAACACAACTCAAGATGTGATCAGCTGCTTTGCCCTTTGTAATTGATCATTTCTTCCTCACAAGCCCCCAGCGTGTTGTATAGCCAAATCTCTAAGTTTTGTATACTGATACCAGGTGCCTGGCCATCCACTGTGCCTTTAAGTTCCCTGTTTTCTGTAACACTAGCACATAGGAATTTCTGAAACTCCTATCCACCATGCACAAAACCACTCAGGATCATGTGTTAGCCACCTCCTTCTGACAATAGGTCTCTACTGCTCTGAAACTAAATTGTAAATGGTACCAAGCTAAATACAAGTCTGCTCCCAGAGCTAGGATGTTGAATGTTAGCCTTTCAAGCAACCCACGGACCTGAGGTTCTCAGGAGATTCCATACCTACCTACCTAAATGTAGCCTTTAGCCCTATAGAATAAGTTCTGGATTTGGAGTGCCTTAGATCTTCTGTCTTATCTCCTTGTACTTTAATGTCCCTTCTTCCTGGTTCCCCTAGGAGGTGGAATAAGCAGGCTTTTCAATTCCTTTATATATTTTGAACAACTTTTCATTATCCATAGTCTTTTACTTTCATATTGCTTATTTTCCCATTCCTGTATAAATGTATGCAATGGCTTAACTGTAGTAGAAGATCTAAATACACTAAATGGAATACTTATTACACTAAATATATGCATTTTCAGTTTTTAGTCATATCCTCTTCTCACCACTCCTAGTAAGATTTAATTGCTGCCACATCTCTCAGCATTATCTCCTTCATATTTTTTATTTTATCATTTAGCACATTGTAATTATAATTAGCTGCATGTTTGATTTTCCCACTAGAATGTGACACCTTCATGCACCTGGAATTGAATCATATTTATCTTTTTATTGCCCCAAAACTACTGTGGGGTCTGACCCAGAAGGTAAGCATCTGTTAAGTTATGGGCAAACGTGCTTGGTGTTGAAGCTTTGAAGGAAGAGAAAATGGATGGAAAAGAGAGCTGGGAAAGACAGAATCACTTTATGAAGGACCTTGATTTGGGAACTTAAATAGGTTATCTGTTTTATTTCAGATAATGAGTATTTTTTAAACTCTTCAGTAAGATAAATTTTTAATAATAAAGATATCCCAGGAATATGTACAGTACCTTCATAACTTAACAACATATATTCCTATAGTGATTTGAAACTTATTAACACACTTTTCTTTACAAGAGTTGGGACTTTAACAATCCTCTTATGCACATGTCAGGGAGAATCCATCTCAGAACAAGTGGAAGCAGGAGAGTTAAGAATCTACTGCCTTTCACCCATTAGCTTCATATATCCAGCTGGATGTCTGTACTCCCAAGTAGATACTTTAGATATAATTTTTTTAATTTTGGGAGATGTGTTGCCACATTTTATTCTAAAAGCTTTTCAAACCTCAATAAGACATAGTTTAAAAACTGTATGTGCTCATATGGGAACATACTTAGCCAAACTTGATAAGCCTTTGATATTAGAGGCTATGACATGAAAATTTCCAAAGAATAGTCCAGCCCATATTTTGATACCTGACACCAATTTTTGCTTAAGAGTACCATTTATATGTCAACCTTTACTAATTAAAACTCATTGTAGCAAAGTTAACTTGTTTTCTAAAACAGCTATACCAAAGTAATTAGAGTAGAATATAAAACAAAAATATCATTCACTGAGGTAGTTAGTTTCTTGTGCCAACCTGGCCAATAAACACATGTGGGGTTAACTGAAGGGTGGAGGGATAAATGGCTCAGTGAGCCTCGCCTTTCGAGTTCTCGGGTCTCTTGCTTTCTGATGGTTCGACCAGGGTGCTGCTGCCTTAGCCGGTTCCCTGCTTCAGCTGGCAAGGCTCACTTCCTGCAAGACATCCCTGAGGAGAAGCTGCATGGACCTACCCCCATACAGCCCTGGGCGCTGGAGCACCCGTGTGGAGACCCCTGCCAGTCACTGATTTGACTTTCTTCCTACAGTCGGTGTCATAATGTGTGTTTTGTGAGATGGAGGAAGACTGTGGATTCGTGTCAGACATATGGGTTAATGTTGGACTTGTGGGCTTGGGCAGCACTGGGATGGAATGTTTTCTTGATGTGCACTTAACCTTTATATATAAAACTCTCTCTTATATGAGTTTCTGTGGATTTGTTTCTCTAAAATACCCAGACTAATACATTCACTAAGTAGAAGTTTTTATTGTTTTCTTTAATTGTTTACATCTCTTAAATACAGATTATACTCAAGTATAAGCTGATTCTAATATCAGCCATGCCACCTAATTTTACCACAAAAACTGCATTAAAAATGTGCTGAAAAACTCGGCTTATTCACGAGTATATATGGTGTATGTATATAGATAAACTAAATGGTAAATGTCTTCTTCTTAGTCTGTTCTTAGTCTGGAAGCTCTGCTAAAATCTGTTCACTTTGGGTTACCCTACTGGTATTTGAAATTCCAGAGACATAACTTTCAGCATCACCACAACACACAAACCACCAAAGCATGGCAAACTAATAGAAAACTGGTTTGACTGACTGTGCAAAGGTATTCGACTGTGTGGATCAAAACAAACTATATGTAGCCTTGAGTGAGAATTACAGAACATTCCCTTGCAATCATGGGAAACTATACAGGGAGTAAAAGGTAGTTGTGGGAACAGAACAACGGAATATTGCCTGGTTTAAAATAAAGAAATGTGTGAGTCAGAGGTGCTTCCTCTAATCATGCTTATTCAATCTGTATGCTGAACAAATCATCAGAGAAACCGGATCCTATAAGGAAGAATGTGGCATCAGAACTGGAAGAAAGTTTATTAACAACTTGTGATATGCAGATGACACAACCTTACAGCCCTTGCTGATGAAAAGCAAGGACTGCAGCCTTCAGTACTGAGCGCAATTCCATGAAAAGAAAGTAAAAATCCTCACAAGTCGACCAATAGGAAACCTTATGATAAATAGAGAAAAAATTGAAGTTGTCAAGGATTTTGTCTTGCCAAGGGTGTTACTTTGAGGATTTCCTTCACCCCAGCCGCGATATTTTCAATTGTCTCATATGCATCTGGAAGTTTGTCATTGAATAAGGAAGGCCAAAGAAGGACTGATGCATTTGAACTTTGGTATTGGAGAAGACTATTGAAAGTGACGTGGACTCCCCAAAGAACAAATACACGTGTCTTGGAGGAAGTGTGGAAGCAAGGATGGCAAGACCATGTCAGATACTTTGGAGATGTTGTCAGGACAGGACAGTCTCTAGAGAAGGACGTCAGGCTGGGTAAAGTGCAGGGGAAGTACAAAAGAGGAAGGCCCTTGGCAGCAGAGATTGACACGTTGGTTGCAAGAATGGGATCAAACATATGAACATTTGTGACTGGGTGCTGGTTCATTCTGTTGTACATGGGATAGGTAAATGGAAATATCAAAATGGTTAAGTCAACTCTGCAATTTAAAAGAAAAATATTAAATATATTTTTAATTCAGCAGAAGAAAATCAATAAAAATAGAATTCAATTTAATTTCTATCCTTCAGATAAACATTTTTTCACCATTGTTACCCATGGCCATCAAGGCAGAAGACACTTAACAACCCAATATACAAGATGACAAATAATTTAAAATCTTTCGAAAGATGTTTTATTCTTGAAAACCACTAAGAGTTTGACTCCTGATATTTCCATTTTTGATCACAATATGTATTGACTCCTGCACTTAATAAATGAGAAATTTCACACCTTAAATCTTCTTCCACCTCCAATTTCTCATGACTTCTGAAAGTATCTTATTATCATCAAGGTTTATAATTCTTCGCCAGCCCCTTTAACACTATTTCTTTCATTCCTGGGCAGTTTTAGAGCTCAACTGCACTGTCAAGTTGGTTTGCTTCTGTTTTGTCTTATTTCAAGAAAACTTTGTGACTTCAAATAAGAATGCTGTCTTTCACTTATAGAAATGGTTTTCTATGATAGATTTGCATTATACTTTATGTTCCACGAGTTCTGTTCTTTCCTCAGGGAAGTATAATTAAGTCTATAATAAATTTCATTGATGTTCTCCATACCTATATTTCTCTCTAAATCAATTTTATATCTTGCTTATATTCACTGTGATTTCATATGCTTTCCTCGAGCCTGTCCACCCACCATCTCCCTATGAATCATTTCCAGCATGTCGAATTTCATGTGGTTGTTGTTTGTAATCAGGCATCCACATTAGTGATATAGTACATTCTCCCAATTGATTTCTGTAATTTCCATCTCATGCTAGTTACTGTTAACCTTTTTATAAAAATTTTAATGTCCTTTAAAAATTCAAAGGCTGACTATAATGTTGAGAATGTCAAACCATTCAACTGAATTATTTTCTAATGCATTTGAAGATTTACCCTTATGACCAATAAATACATCCCATATTAAAATGTCTTGCTTTGTTGTCCTTTGCTTGCTTGTTTGGGGGTAGTTTTGCCGTGTGGTTTCTGTTTGTTTTACTGTGTCCCTATGTTAGACAGAGATGTGGTAGTTACATAATCTCATGTCAATTTGAGGGTTCTAAGAGTGAAGGGGTGTAATCTAACCTGTCAATCCAGTCACAGCCTGATGATGCCTCCTTGTGGGCATGGCCTTCTCATGAGGATTCTGGGAACTTCCTCTCTCTGCCTTAGTTTTCCTGTGGGTGAGCTATGCAGAGACTTGCTTAGACCTGCAAGAGAGTCCCTCTCTCTCTGTTTCACCTTCCTTTTGAAGAGCCACACCCAGAGATCTGGGTGAGTCATGTGAAACCCAGGCCAGCTCTAAGATGAGATGTTTTCTCAATATAAAATTGCTCTTTGTTAAAAAGCTCCTTCTTATACATAAATCTGAGTTCCCTGGAATTTATTTCTCTAGTCAACCCAGCGTAACACAAAGGACTTGATGTAATTTTATCATTGTTTATTTTTGAATGAATAAAACTCTCAGGAAAGAATATAGTCCAAAGGAATAGTAGAGAAATTGGATCCAAAGGAATAGTAGAGAAATTGGATGATTCAGCACCTTTGCTTCAGGTTTCTGCCACACAAATTTCCCCCCCAAATATTTTCTTCATGAAACAACTCTCCCAAGTTTTTTTTACATTTCAAGAGACGTATATGGCAAAGCCCTTTAATCCTGGGTCCTCTGAGCTGCAATATGGTGATCATTGTTTCTCACTGCTGCTCACTCACCCACGCCATTGTCTTGACCTTACTTGTCACTATTTTCTGGATTAAAAAACCTAATAGTAAACACTGAAAATGGAAACTTACTGTAACTTCTCCTTTTTCTCAATTCCCTACCAGTCTATGGCATCAAAATCCATTACTATGTTTAGTCATTATCTATTTATTCAAAATTATTTTATTGGTTGTCTGTGTGTCGGGTCCCACCTAGATTGGGAGATACTAAAGTTCCTGACTGCCTCAGACATTAAATTCCAGTATAAGACAAGGGCACAACACTCATTAACAAATAAATCATATTCTTTTAAAAGTATAAGCATCATGAAGACAACAAAAATAAGATCTTGAGCTGGAGAATGCGGAAGGTTGAAGAACAAGTTCCAGCGCCAAGAAGGACAGGGGAAGGGGGCTCTTAAAAGAGATGATGTCTGCGTAGGAAAATACATCCAGAGGAGGAGCCAAATGCAGGATGATCTTGGAAAGTGACTTCAAGCAGAATAGACAGGTAATGCAAAGGTCTGACTAGGAGGAGTGTTTGGGATACACATTTCAGTTTGGGCTATCTACTGTAAGAGACTTTTGCTTTGGGCTTGAGATGTAAAGAGATTTTAAATGTGTGTCAATTCTAGGAGCTGTTGTGATGCTGTGGGTAGAGAATCGGGCTGCTAATCTCAAGGCAGCCCAAACCAGCCATTCCTCTCCCTCACTCCACTCAATGGCAGTGAGTGTGTGTGTGTGTGTGTGTGTGTGTGTTGCTTGTCTTTGGAGCAAGGGGTGCTAGGTTGATGTTCACTCTAATATTTATTTTTATTTTGCCTCAAACTTTCCATCATTTGGAGGTAAATAACAAGTTGTGGTTCAGAATTGTGTCTGATTTCTTATTTCATTGACAATATAGGTTTCCCTCTTTATTTCTTGCCATTTACTTTTTTTTCTGTTCTTGTTTTTTGACTGGTTTGTTTACTATCTCTGACAAATTTTGTAGCATGGAAGTCAACTAAAATTGCCTTTATTGTAGCCTCTTTCTATTCAGTTTCTAATCGATTTCAAATAAGGGTATTTAACTGAAAACCCTGGTGACACACCGGTTTAGCACCAGCTGTTTACCTAATGATCCTTTAGGTAAGCTGCTCCACAGGAGAAAGATATGGCAGTTAGCTTCCATAAAGATGTAAACCCACTGAAGTCTCTAAAGCAGTTCTACACTAGCCTATAAGGTTGCTATGCATCAAAATTGACTGACGGCAATAGGCGTAGGTTTGGGTTTTAACGAAAGGTATGGCTACACAGAACCAAGAATTTGAGGCCAACTGATAGCAGAAAGACTAGTTTTCCAAAAAGCATCATCCCTTGTGAATCCTTAACAATCTTCTGAAATAGGAGGGAATGAGTTCATATTCCTTTTGGTAGATGTTTGATCAAGTGCACATCTCATGAAGATGATACACCTCACTTCTCATTAACTTTATGTGTCAAACACATTTCCTATACAGAAGAGAAAATGTAATATCCGAGTACTACATAGTACCGGCAAATTATCCTTCAGCTCATCAAGTGTATATTGAAATGTTTAAGTGCTGAAAGTTGATTTCATAAAAACAAAGTTTATAGCTCAATAAATTCTAAATATTATGTAGTTTGCTCAGGATTTCAACAAACACAAAATCACATTTGCTTTGAGGTACTTTCTCTGTTTTCCCCTGAAGTGAAAACTGAATAAAATACAACACTTGTTTGAAGCAACCATAGATCCTGAAATATTTCAGATGCCCAAGTTACATATTGTTTTATTCTTCTTATCTGCAAATATAAATTTGGAAATCTTAGCACAAACTGAGACATCACTGTGCAAGATCTTAACAAGGCTCCTTTTAATTGTACCAGTTTACCCTGCAATGACATCAACTTAATATTCGGCATTTTCCCCACGGTTCTGCCATGGCTGTGGAGGACTGTGTTTGGAAACCAGCTATGCAATCTAGATAAACAGATGGCATCTGTTTCTCTTCCAAGGAAATCAAACAAGGACAACAGCAACAACAACAGCAACAAATCACCAGTAAATACTCTTAGGCTAAGGCTCTTAATTCAATCAGAAGGCAAACCATGTATTTTTATCAAAGACAAGAGTCAAGCTAAATTAATCCTTTGATTCAACTTTATCATTCTTGACCCTTTGTCATACTCGTGCTTTTCTTTTCACTCCTTTATTGTACGTTTACCTTTCTCCTCCCCAAAGGCATCCATCATCACAAATTCAGTAATAGTATTTCACTTTTCTCTGTACATATTACATGTTCTTGCTACCAGATACTATCTAGTCCACTTTCAACACACAGAAACCCATGTGAGTGAGTATAATTACCCCACAGATGTTCTCACCTATAATCATTATGGAAGCTGATCTGCAGGCAGATGTTTCTTCCAAGGATACACTGGGTACTCTCAAACCACCAACCTTTGTGTTAGTAGTCTGCCGCTTAATCATTGCACCACCAGGGACCCTATACAAACATACAACGCATATTTAAAATATAGAGAATATGTAATATATGTATGTAATGAGAGCCCCATTGGGTCAGTGTTTAAGGACTCACTGTTACTCAAACTATCAGCCACTCCATGAGAGAAAGATGTGGCAGTCTGCTTCCACAATGATTTATAGTCTTGGAAATCATATTAGGCAATTCAATTCTGTCTTATAGGATTGTCGTGGGTTAAAATTTGACTTGATGATAATGCATTGGATTTTGATTTGTGTCATATATCATATAACTCAGTGTCATGTTAGACATTTTTATGACGTTATAATATCTAAAACATTGGGATATTTTAATTGCACCTTAAAAATTGAGGTCTAACCATGTTAGTGTTGGTCTATTTCATTCAGATTCTGCAAAGTATTATTAATGTAAATATGCAATGCACTTCAAACTGTTTCTTTACGAAGATTATTTAGATTAGTTCTTGTTTTAACTATTGAAAACAGTTTCAAGAAAAAGAAAGGAAATCTATAATCCTCCCACCTTAAAAATAATTTCAGGAATTTAGGATACTTCGTTTAGCTTAACTCTATGCTATTCTCATGCTGTTGGAGTTTGTTTTATGACTCCTTTTAATTTGATTTTTCCAATTTATTTGGACAGCTTTGTTTTCATTTCCACTCCTATTTCTGAGACTATTTTGCCTTTGAATGAATGCATCCTTAATTAGCATATTTTTTCCTTAGAATATATGAAACTTGTAAACTTTCATTCCTTTTATGTTGTTTTTCGGTGCCATGTACTTGGCTCCAACCCATCATGACCCTGTGCACAACAGAACAAAACCCTGCACGGTCGTGCGACATCCTCAAAATCGTTCCTATGACTGAGCCCATTGATGCAGCCACTGTGTCAATCCATCTTGTTGAGTGAGGGCTTCCCTTTTTTTCACTGCCCCCTCCACTTTACCAAACCTGATGTCCTTCTCCAGGGACTGGACTCTCCTGAAAACATGTCCAAAATATGTAAGACCATCCTTGCCTCCAAGGAGCTCTCTGGCCTTACTTCTTCCAATCTAGATCTTTTTTGTTATTTTAACAGTCCACAGTACTTTCAATATTCTTCTCTAGCACCAAAATTCAAATCTGTTTGTTCTTTCATGGTCTTTTTATTCAATGCCCATCTTTCACATGCATGTGATACACTGGAGAATACCGTGGCTTGGATCAGGCCATTCCTCAAAGTAACACCCTTGCTGTTCATTACTCTAAAGAGCTCTTGCCTGGCAGATTTACCTAATGCAATGCATCTTTTGATCCCGTGACTGCTGCTTCCATGAGCACTGATTGTGGTTCCAAGTGGACACAGTCCTTGACAACGTCAACCTTTTCTCTATTGATCATGATGTTATCTATCGGTCCAGTTATGAGGATGTTGGTCTTCTTTACATTGAGTTGTAATCAATAATGAAGTCAACAATCCTTGATCTTCATCAGCAAGTGCTTCAATTCCTCCCTTTCAGCAAGCAAGATTGTGTCTTCTACATATTTCAGGTTGTTAATAAGCCCTCCTCTAATCCTTCTACCCAACTCTTCTTCGTATAATCCAGCTTCTCTGATGACTTGCTCGGCATATAGACTGAGCAAGTGTGGTGCGAGGGGACAACCGTAACACACCTATCCTGATTATCAACCAGGCATTATTCCCTTGTTCTAGATGAACCACTGCCTCTTGTTCCATGTACAAGTTCTGAATGGGCCCAATAAAGTGTTTTGTAATTCCCACTCTTCTCAAGGCTATGCACAGTTTACTATGGTTCACACAGTCACATAATTTTGCATAGTCAATCAATGAGATACAAGAAAACATCTTTCTGGTATTCTCTTCATTGAGTCAAGATTCATCTGACATCAGAAATGATATCCCTTGTTCCATGTCCTCTTCGGAATCTGACTTGCATTTCTGGAAGTTCCTTATCAATGTACTATTGTAACAGTTGTTGAATGACCTTAAGGAAATTTTACTCGTGTGTGATATCAATGATCCCATTCTATAGTTTGAACATTCTGTTGGGTAAACTTTAAGAAAAGTTATGAAAGTTAATAGGTTATAATTCAGGGCCAGAAATGCTCAAGATACCTGTTTAGTCTCGCTTATTCTCGGCTGTGTCAAAGGCAAGTCTCTCAGGTCCTTGACTTCCTTGTAACACGGCCCCGTGGCTTCTAACCGGCTGAGGAAAGTGTTACAAAACTCTTTCAGTGTTCTTTATTTAAGTACCCAAAGGGCACTCAACTCTTCACAAATCTCAACGCTAGGCTTGGATCTAGTTCTTTGGGTCAGCACATCTTCCCTAATTAAGTGCATTGAGGCACTCAACTCTGCAAGCAAATCTCCTTCCCCAAATCACTTAGCTTTATACACTCCATGAAGCTCACCACTCTACTTTATTTGTTCTGGGGGCTGGGAAGTCTACCACTCTGTGTCATGCTGTAGCTCTTAGTTCTGTTGCTGCCGCTCATTTTGTGTCACAACTCTCTCTTCCTCTATCTATTGGCACAAGGAAGTGTAGTACATGGGATTATTAGGATCCAAAGGATGTATCTTACTCCTTGATCACCTTTCTTGTTGAGAGTGAAGTTCTCCAATTCCTGTTTCAGAGCTAGCTCATTTTAAACCAAGAAAGATGGCAAAATCGACCAATCACCATGTTGTAGCTCTATATTCCCTTTTTGCATAATCCAAGACAGTCATTTGGTGGAAGTTACAAAGACTATGGCTAGAGGGACCACAGGAGCCCTGATGGTATATAGTAGGTTGTGAGTTGGGCTGAAAACATCAAGGTCAGTGGTTCAAAACTACCAGTCACTTTCCAGGAGATAATTGAAAATTTTTAGACCTACAAAGTGTTACATCCTCAAAAATGCATATAGAGCAGTTCTACCCTGTCCTGTGGTGTCACTACGAGTCAGAATGAAGAAAGATTATTGAGTGTGTTAAAGAGATCACATAAAATAACTTACTGTATTTATATCTCATCCAAAATGATGATGAAGTTTGATAGAGTGGAACTCCACATCAATTTAGTAAAAACTAATAAGTGGAAGAAACCTCTAATTTTCTCTTTGGCATTTTCTCTCTCTGTGTGTGTGTGTGTGTGTGTGTGTTAGGCTGGGTTGACTGTAGAAACAAATCCAGGGACAATCATATATGTGTAAGAAAGAGCTTTATATTAGGAAGTCACTCTCTATCAAGAAAACATCCCAGCCCTCTCCAACTCAAGCCCATATGTACAATACTAGTCCATAAGTACCTTTCAGGCTCACAAAGCCACATGCAATGTTGCAGCATGCAGGAAAATCACAGGCAGTGGGAACAAAGTCCCATGGATCCAATGGCAGTGACTCTGGAAGCTCTCTGAGTGACTCAATAGCAGGAAGGTGAAGGGAGAGAGAGAGAGGAGCCAGCCTGCAGAGAGCTGTTTATCTCCATTGCACCACCAAAGGAGGGCATCAAGCTGCTATTTGATTGACAGGCTAAGCTCCACCCATATCTTCTTGCAGGTGCCATGTTGGCAAAACAAACAAACAAACAAACAAACAAACCTAACTATGACTATAAAGTTAGTGATTTTGATAGGTGAAATATTTAAATACTTTTGTTTCTCTTTTACCTTTTTAACTATAATTTTTAAAACAAATTTAAGCACGTAGGGTTCTGATTATTAACAATAAACTTTTTCCTCTTGAAAGAATTGTAGCACCTTAAGAAATATGGGGTAGCCTTTTCTCATAATATCATCTTCAATATCAAAAATTTGTTTTGAATGAATGTGATCTATGTTTCAAGTGAACATGTCCAGGCCAAGATTCCCACTTTAGTCGTGGGAGGCTTCTACATGATCAGGTGCCAGCCCTCACCTGTCAGTTTGTCATGCTGCTATGATGCAGATATCGAT
The DNA here is from genome assembly GCF_000313985.2 of Echinops telfairi. Taxonomy (NCBI): domain Eukaryota; kingdom Metazoa; phylum Chordata; class Mammalia; order Afrosoricida; family Tenrecidae; genus Echinops; species Echinops telfairi. The sequence continues at coordinate 36,690,425 of NW_022103920.1, forward strand.
GTCACTGGAATTTTATGTAGTAGCCGAGTCCCTCAAGGTAAACAAGTCTAAAAAGAGCTTCCAGACTAAACAGACTCCGAAGAAGAAATAGGCTGTCCATTTCTGAGGAATTAACCACTAAAAACATCATGGGTAGCACTGAAACATTGTCAGATACTGAAAACCTCATGAAGAGAAGAAGCAGAGCATTGTCAAAGATAGTGCCAGGGGAGTCTTTCAGGTCAGACGGCCAGGAAACGACGACTGAGGAAGGACTGCCTTCTCAAAGGAAGGCCTACCATAATGATGTGAATGGAGTCAAACCTCCCAGAAAAAAGCCTTCGGGGCCTTCATTTGCTGATGAGACATGACTAAAACTGAAAAAAAACAATCGCAAACATTCATTAATATTTGGACTTTGGAATGTACAAAGTATGAATCTAAGAAATTAGAATTTGTCAAAAATGAAATGAAATGTGTAAATATGGATATTTTATGGTTAAGTGATCTGAAATGGACTGGTATCATTTACCATTTGAAATCATTCATGTTTAAAATCTGAACATCCTACGGATTTGTATGTCAAGAATGGCAGATTCAAGAGGAATGATGTATTTACAGTCAAAACACACATTTCAAGAATTATCTTGTCATACAGTGCTGTCTGTGATGGGATAATATCTATCCAAAAACAAGGAGATCCACTTAGCATAACTATCATCCAAATTTACACACCAATCACTAAAGCTAGTAATGCAGACATTGAAGAATTCTACCAATACCTTCGGTCTGAAACTGATCAAACAGTCGAGATACATTGACAACTATTGGTGATTGGGATGCAAAAATTGGAAACAAAAAGGAACAGTAGTTAGAAAATATAACTTTGGTGCTAGAAACAAAACTGGAAACCACAAGACAGAATTTTGCAAGACCGATGATTCTTCCTTGGAAATACCTTTCTTTTT
>NW_022103920.1:36691471-36699523 GCF_000313985.2 Echinops telfairi
CCCAAGCACATATGATATATTCAGTACATATGATATTTTCAATCATCTCATATATATGTGAAAGCTGGACATTGAATAAGGAACAACAAAGAGGAATTGATGCATTTGAATTTTGGTGCTGAAGAAAACTGAAAGTACCATGGACTACCAAAAGAACAAACAAATCTGTCTTAGGAGAAATACAGCTAGTCTGCTCCTCAGAGGTGAGCATGATGAGACTTGTCTCTCATATTTTGAACATGTCTTGAGCAGGGCATGATGCTTGGTGAAGTAGAGGGTCCGCAGAAAAGAGAAAGGTCATCAACAGGATGGATTGGCACAGTAGCTGCAACAAGGGGCTCAAACATAAAACAATTGTCAGGACTTTGGGTGCAGGACTTGGCAGTGTTTTGTTCTGTTGTACATAGGATTGTTACGAGCTGAAACTCAATAGCACTTAACAACATGATATGATCAAACATAATGTAATCAACTCCATACTGAAATCTACTATGAGCAGCCAAGCAGTTTGGGGAATATTCCAGTGAAGGGATATCTCTTGATCAGGTCAAAGCCCCGTGCAATTAGAATGAAGTTTCAGTGGGCTGGTGGCCGACCCTTATTTAAGTTGACACTGTGGGATGCTATCTCACTTCTTGCTGATCCAGATCCTGCAGTTGACTCATTTTGCCTGCCAACCCTGGGATACCTCAACGGCCCCTTATATTTACTAACAACCTTGGATTCATTGGATTTTGAATCCAGGAGCCCAATTTACTACCTGGTTCATCTTATTGCTTCCTACTTCTTCAGCATGGCTGCTACCAGACTTAGGAAAAGCCATGAACCCGACTTGCTGAACTTGGATTCACCAGCCTCTGCCTCCACCAACCTGTGGCCTTTCTGTTTCTAGGTTCATTCTCTTGCTTCCTGGTTCAGGAGCCCCAGCAGCTCCCGGGGTCAGGAAAAACCTCCAGCTTGTCATCTGACCCACGAATTTCAATCAGACAGGACTTAACCACTTTTACAACTGTGTAAGTCATTGTCTTGGTTTAAAATTATTTCTTTATGTATACGTGCCACTAGTTTTACTTCTCTGGAACCCGGCCTACCACAAAGAACAAGAGAATAGATGAATGAACATTTTATTTGCTTCCCTAACTTCAGGACTAAAATTGATCCTTCAAAAATTCAATCCCATATTAGAAGAAGGATAAGGTTTCTACTTAATTCTATTTACCAGTTCCTTCTTTTTCTCTCTCTATGCCCTAAAATGCCTTTATATTATAGATGACAGGTGGGTGATTGAGTAAAAGAAATAAAATTCACTGCCATAGAGTCAATTTTGACTCATTGATCTTATACAACAGGGTAGAACTGCCTCTGGGTTTCCAAGGTTGTAAATCTTTACAGAAGCAGAAAGCCTCATCTTTCTCATGTGGAGCAGTTAGTGGGTTTGAACTGCCAATTGTATGGTTGGCAGCCCATCGCATAACCTACTTGGGCTTCAGATATAGAAATATTATTGTTGAAGTTAACATTGAAATTAGCCAATTTTCATAAATTTACTATAGAATTCTGTCTGCCTTGCCTAATATCTAGTATTCGAAATCTCTTTGTCAAAAGCCTCTTTGCCTTTCACTTCTTGGCTGTTTCTTCTGTCAAAACAGTGGTTCGTTTATTCTATAGCATTTGGAAAGAGAAGGAAGAAAGACAAAATCTCCTTGTGTGGACTGTATTGGTCCATCAATACAGGCATGACTCTGTGAAGTCTAAATAATAAGACATTTCAGAATATTACAAGGGTTTCCATATAAAAGAAATAGCACATATAAAAGAAACTGCCCAGTCCTGGAAATACTTTATTTCCAGGAATAGATTTTATTCTGTATTCCATTAAACCAATAAAATAATAATAATCTCTTCACTTTCCATTTCATAAAGCTATCTAAATTGGAACCCACTCCTTCCTCTTAGCCCAAATTTTTACAACTCACAATTAAGACTCATAAACCTTGTGGGGCATTTTATAATGTGGATCTGAGAATCTGAGGCTCTGGGCCTAGAAGAGTGTAGAATGTGTAAGAACACTTAATGATTATTACTTGAGGAGAAGTGTCCTAATTTAAACAACGGCCAATTAGCAATTCCTGGTGAAGCTTGCAGAGGGCCCGTGAAAGTTAATCCTGCTTGAATTCCTGTCACAGAGTCATCTCATGTAAGCACTATATGTTCCTGAAAATGTCAGTTGAACGTTTGTAAGTTAAAGACTAAGTTTTCAGAGATCTGTGTTATCTTTACAAAGAGAAGCTTTCTCTTAATTTCTCATTGATTTGCAATTGGCAATGGCTCAATTTATGCTTGGCCTTCTCAACTTCTTTGTTAGATAACAAATATTCCAGGGCTCCAGGGAGGCTATATGAGTATCTTTTAAATGGTTTAGTAATGTGAATCAATATCTACTTATTGATTAGAATAGGGATGTGCATGTACAATGGGGAAACTGCTAATGTTAGCATCCCTCTGGGAAAAGGGGAGGTAAAGGCAATGGAAAGAAGATGCTGTGAGCAAACTCCCCATCATTATATAATTGAGCCTCTCAAAATGGAAAGAATGCTGGGATTCTTGATCCCTTTTGACAAATTAGGAAGCTCTGAGAAGCGACACGGCACAGGCAGGCCTGCAGCACATCTGTCCAGCTGACTGTTGGACCACGTCCATTTACTTCCTGCTCATCACGAAATCTTAGCTTCACTTAAATCTCGGAGCTCATTTTCAGAAAGTTAGGAAGAACTTTCTAAAAAGGTCTTAGAAATCAACAAGGTGTCACTTCTTGGAAATTTCCACATATGGAAAATTGCATATGTTTGGATTAAGTCAAGCTCCAAAGTCCATTGTATAAAAAAAATTATTATGTGAATTTCCTAATAACAATGATATTTTACAGAATTCTACAATATTTTGCTTTAAAATATGAGTCAGTGCCATCATTTCTATACTGAAGGAAGAAATGACTCATTGCTAGTGCGGTCAGTCGAACTGTGCAAAAAACAACGGCCCTGCGTTACTGGTTTTCTGTCCCACCCAGCTACCCTGGAAGGCCAGTAACGCCCAGTCTCACTGCTCTTCTCTGTTGATTCCTCACAGTAAAATGAATGTCTAGTGACAATGCCCTTGACTGCGCTTCAGATTACCCTTGCCTCAGACTTAGAATTAGAATATATTCTGGGACTTCGGCAAAGGTCTGGTGCTGGAATCCTAGCAATGGTGTATTTCCTTAGGAAGAGAAGTCATGACTGATCCATAGCCTTTTCACACAGTCAGTTCAATTGAACGGAAAAGTAATATTTAGTTGAATTTTTATAGCCTTTGATGATACCCTGGCAAGGCTCATGACGAGATCGACATCTTCTATTTTTATATTTCAAATGAACAGCTAGTGAAGATGCCTATCGGTAGAAGTTGGAAGGATGGGGATTGAGAGATTTCACCTCTATATAAGCTTAAAGTGTTAATGCGGGCTTTGTGAGTGATGTGTATGAAGCTGTCATTGCCTTTGCAAATTGTGCATTGAAGGGAAGCTAGGATGACATGGGATCACGGAATCATTTCTAGAACACTGGGAACCTACACTAAGGTAGACATGGGAAGGAAAGAAGAAATCATTTTATTTGGGGAATAGCATATAGGAGGGGTCAGTTAAATGTCATTACTGAACGTGAACATTGAAGATGAAGAAAGTCAGGGGAATATGGAGTTTCAAACCTGGGACTTAAAGGAGTAAAAAATACCCCTGGCAGAAGAAAGCTAAAGGAGAGTCTCTAATGTCTTAATTAGTGTTCTCTGTCCCTCGGTTCTAATATCCATTGCAAGGGCTACACAGAACGCACATGATAAACAATCATGATAAAAAGGCTTATTAAGGGAGTTAAGTTGCTTTGCCAATGAGAAATGCTCAAGGTTGAGTTGTTTAACAGTACATGTTAAAAAATTCCTTAGGATCTGCTAATAAATGCCCAAAGAGGCATGCCCCTATGCTCTAAGCCTCAACCGGAGGCATTTCGCTACAACTCTGTGGGTCAGCAAGCCCAGCTTCCCCAACTGAGCCCCTAAAGACGCACCACTTGACAAGCCCTCTTCCACAAAAGCACTGAGCGCTACTTGATCTGTGGGTTGAACAGTCCATCATTCGTTTCCATGCTCTGGCTCCCAGTTCCACCGCTGTGGAACTCTGCTGATGTTTCAGCCGTCTCTAATTGTGTTACATCTCAACCTCTCTAAAGCGGTGAGACTTACATTCAGGAGGTTATCATGGCTGGATAGTTGGAGTGTAATGAGAACTATTTAATCCCCAAGAGTTTAAGAACTGATCAGCGTAGGGAGGACAGCAAGAACTGAGATATCAGTGTGGAAATTTGGAAAAGAAAGGAGAGCCAGTGGTGGACATAATTAAAAGGAACAGGGAGAGGCATAGAAGAAGCAATGAGGTAAAGTTGCATGGAACCCTGAAATGAATTCAATTACACAAAGAAACACACCACATAAGAATTAAATATTATAAAAGCATTATAAAAATGTCTTCTGGAAGGCTGTGTTTGAATTAGAGTCAAAGGCTTTTCTTAGATTTACAAGGGTCACGATGATACAGTGGGTAGTAGAAAGGTTGCTCCGATATCCATAAATTTAACACTTTGGAATAGGGGAGAGTGGACAGATTACACATTTCAGTAAGGCAGTCTTGGCAAAACTCAAGAACTCTGGCTAATGAAAACTATGCAAATGTACCTCATTACATTTTAGTGTTAAGTGAACACACTGAGTAATGTGGCATAAATGTACTCTGCAAATTTGGAAGGAGTTTACAATTTGTTCCTAATGGTATTACAGAAAAATTAATTCTTAATTGAAATACCTAAGGCTCTAAGGACAAAGACTGGCTGCCCCATATAGTTTTTATCGGGGCATAAATAATGCTAATCTTGTGCACTTCTAACTTGTGAAAGTAGAATACATTTATGTAAATAATCTATGTGATTTTTAAACAATGAAACTAGAGTTTAAATGAGTTATATTGGCAGGACACAAGGGTCTCGCCTTAAGTAGAATGGTCTGTTCTCCCATCTCAATGCAATTGCAGTGTGCTTCTCAACATAAACGACACAGTGCAGGTCAAATAAAATTTAAATTACAATAGCATCTAACAGATGACAAAGCCTAGGGACCCCTAGCACAAAATCTATTCCTAAACTCACTCAAACAAGCCCTCTATTTTTCCTCCTCCTCTTTCTCTCCCTCCCTCTCTAACATTAACCCCAGTTCAGAAGACAGGGAAATATGTTTTTCACACAGAAAAAGAAATAAACCGTTGCAGTATTATGAAAATTATGTAGCATTGAGCTTGTGATCATAGGCTGCCATTCATACTTGAAAACATTTTTTGCCACCGGCTAGCTATTCGAGTAGAATTTCCAAGAGACAAATATTACTGCAACTTTTTGAACTGTCAATTTAATAAACAACATTACCAGAGAACTAGAGGTGCCCGAGAGAGTCAGTCATCTTGATATAGCACCAGTTCTTCATTTCATCTGGGGACACTGAAAACACTAAAACTTCTGCCACTGAGTCTATTTGGAATCATTTAAGGGCGACCCCCTCGAAGGGTCGGCGTCTGTAAATCTTTATAGTAGCAGGTAGACTCATCTCTCAAATACAGAGTGGCTGATGGATTTGAAACACCAAACCTTGAGGTCAGCAATCCAATGCCGACCTGTGGTGCCACCAGGGCTCCTCAAATCACAGCCAAACTTGCTGCCAGCCTGTCAGGTTTGACTCCCAGCAACTCTAAGGACAGAGCCTCATGGGTTTCCAAGTTTGAAAGGCCTGAAGCAAGCAGAAAGCTTCATCTTTCTCCAGGAGAGCACTGGTGGGGTGTCGAACTACTGACCGTGTGGTTGGAAGTCCAGGATGTAACCCACTATGCCAACAGGTCTCCTGGTCCCTGATAATTATCTCAAATGCTGTCTACCCTGATTCATAGAAACCCATGTCTGACAGGGTAGACATGTGTATCAGAAAGTCTTCAATGACTGATTGGGGGTGGTAGATCTGCAGACTTTCTGCAAAGGCATAACTTGGTACACTGGAACCTCCAATCTTTCCAATGTTTCAATGAACAGTTGAATGCATTCATAATTTTGCACCACCCAGGGACCCTTAGTACTTAACAAAGTAGTCTCACTGAATATACTCCCTGTGATATGAAACAATTACAATTATATCTTGTTTGGTGATTGTTGTTTGTGAATAAGATTTCCTTAAAATTTTCCAAAGCATTAGAGAGATTTTTCTATATGACTAGAACTCTGAATAGCCTAGTAAATTTCATTTTACCCAGACTTAGCCCACCCCTGAACTAAATTTCTCACAACTCCCTGTAAATAACGAATCAATATGTTTTTACACTAATTGGGTACACTTAAAAATTCTTCGCTGAATTTTGTACTTACGTGAGGAATTGTAGGTCTCTTTTTATGTGCTATACACCAAAGGCAGCTGTAATGTCTGACTTGCCACAAAGAAGGGAGCTGAACCATTTTTAAATTGAAAAATCATGATGCCCCCAAAAGGCAAATTCAAAATAATAAATGCAGTTCTAAAACATCTATCACATCCGTGGAAAGGAAGGAATATTTAAGGGAAGAAAATGTGAGGTTTTTTCCCTTGAATCTATAGCTATACCTCACCTTTTCTTTAGATGTTTAGGAAGTAGGAGCCAGTATCCTAAAAAGTATGTATTAATTATATAAAACACATCATTTACAAATGATTCTGCCTCTTAGAAAATACTCCAGGTATTTTATAAGGAACAATACTGTTTAAGTACCAAAAATATACACAACTGCAGAAGCAATTAAAATCAGTAATAAAAATCAAGCATAAAATCAGTGTACCATGCCAAAGGCCCTCTGAAATAAAAGAGCTTAAAACCTACAGAACATAAAAGGCAGCTAATTCAGTGGTTGTCCTCAATTGAAAGGAGAGGACATTTCATAGCCGCAGGCTGACAGATTGGAATTCCTTTCCCTATGCTTCTGTTTCAAACTGAAAATTACCTTGCCTCAAATTTCACCAAATGTCATCATTTCTCTTCTTTCCAAGATGGTCTGCTTAGATAAGAGCACTACCAGAGAGACTCTAATCTGTTCGGGTCCTTTATAAATATACCGGTGTATCGGTTTTTGATTTTTTCTCAAACTATGTTGACCATCTAGCTTTATGCAAAAAAAATTCTTAAATAAACAATGTTTCTCCACTCGCACTTCCAACCTCAATCAAGATCCTTGAGCATATGAACATCCAGGCACTTGTGGGTTAAATAAGAAAGCAAAGGTAATTTTTCATAAATCATATCCTTTTCTGGGAAAGACTTGATTTTCTAACAGAGCCATAAATGTGTCCACGTTTCAAGAATGAAGCGTTCACTTTTCAAGAATGAGGCAGAAAACATCTAAATAAAGTTGTCTTCAGGTGTTAAAACTCTGCTTTAAAGCTGAGCAGGCAGGGACATGTCTTTCTCCTTCATCTTGGTAACAATTAACCCCAGCGTCTTTCAGTGAATGGTAAAATGTTATGCTCAGACTCTGATCTCAGTCAGGTTTCCTGGACTGCGCTGCACAATGCTTACTTCTCTACGATAACAAGCTCCAAGCCAGTCTGGTTTTAATGTGGCTCAGTGTTGTGCTTGGTACATATATAAAGAAATGGAACAAAGACACTTTTGCCACCAAAAGTATGCGTTTGAGTGAATTTCAAACAGACAAATATCGCTGAATATATTTTTAGTTTGCTTAGTTCCAATGTGTTTGAAGAAAGAACTTCACACCTCTTTCCCACTAATCAGAGAAAGCTTTGTGAGATTCACAAGGACAGAAGAGAGAAAAGACGATTCAGAGATATGAAAAAAGTTTTATTTTATTTTTCTTTTCTTTTGGCATTAGGAGAGAGGTTGAAAGGGATCAAAAGTGAAAAGCTATAAAGAATAAAGAAAACAAGCCAGTTTACCTGAAAAAG
>NW_022103920.1:36699987-36718860 GCF_000313985.2 Echinops telfairi
ACACACACACACATATATATACATACACGTACAATTTGTTTTAACTGAACCTCTTTCTTCTCATCCTTATTCAGAAGTAGAATAAATCAATGAATCAATGGTGGTGGTGTTGTGCCATCAGGTGATCTTTGAATCAGTTCAGACTCATGACAAGAGTAAAGTACATGGTTGGGACAAGCTCCATATCTCACACTTTTTGATATATTTGAGCTCCTTGTCATAGCCAATGTACCAATCAATATCCTTGAAGGTCTTCTCTTTTTTTCAGAGCCTCTACTTCATAATATCCTTGTCCAGGGAATAGTCTCTCCAGATAACATGTTCAAATTGCATTAGACAAAGTTTCATTATTTTTCTTTCTATGGACCATTCTTACGTATTTCTTCCAAGACAGATTTGCTTGTTATTCTGGCAGTCCAAGGTCCTTTCAATATTTTTCTCCAACACCATAATTCAAACACATCAATTATTCTGCAATCACCCTTATTCACTGTGAATCTATTGAAATGCCATGGTTTGGGTCAAGGACACCTTAGTACTCAACACTGCAAAGAGATCCTGTGCAGCAGAATCCAGCATGAATGTCTGGCGGCTCCCATGTACGGCTGCAACAATGGTTGAATTGTCTTCAGCATAACTTTATTTGTATGTGATATTCATAATATTGTTTGGCAGCCTTTCTTTGTAGTTGACATATTGATCTCTTCCAGTCAGTTGGCCAATTAGCTATCTACCAAATATCTTGACATAGACAAGTGAGTGCTTCCAGTGTTTCATTAGCTTATTGAAAGAGTTCAATTGGTATCCCACCAATGCCTGGAATCTTGTTTATTGTTAAAGTCTTCAGTGTATCTTGGAATGTTCCCTTCAAAATCATTAGTTCTTTATCATAGGAGGTTACATGCTCCAAAATATGAAAAAAAAGCCCTGCTAGGTGGAGCTTTCATAGTACACCACATTTTTCCCCGCTAGGTGAGCATCTAGCAACTCTCTCTGAGGTAGTGCACCCAGTGGCATCATCTTGGAAGGTTCGCTCTGGTCACAGTGAATGTTTTTTGAAAAAAACAGTTTCACTGGAACCTTGTGTTTGTGATTACCAATTTAAGAGAACAGCATGCAGCTGTGAAATTTTGTCGGGGAAAATGTGATGTTGAACACAGCTTACAAGGACAGGGTTATGGGGGAAAAAAACTCAAGTCGTTTTGTCATTTCAAAAAGGTAAAATGTCAACTAATGACAAACTTCATTCTGTACATCTGTCAACTTCCCCAACAGATAAAAATGTTGACTCATAGAGCATTTGGAGTTTATTCCACCTGGTTAGACTCTTAATCAAGCTTTCTGTTTAAATGTTTTGAAAAGATTGTGTACCAGTGTGCAAGAAAAAGGCCCGATGTGTGGCAGATGGGGACTGGTTTTGCCAACAGGATAATTAACCTCTCACACAGCCATCTCAATGTGCCAGCTTTGGGAAAAAAGAACCCCAAAAACCAGCATGCCTCTCCAGCCCCATGCACCTTACTCACCTGACCCTGCTCCATGCAACTTCTTTTTGTTTTTGTGAATATAGAGGAACATAAAAGGACAGAAAATTGACAACATAGAAGAGGTGAAGAAGAAAACAAGGAAGTGCTGTCAGCCATCTAAAAAAATTAGTTTGAAAAATGTTACCAAGAATGGAATTGCAGATTTGACAAATGCATAGAGTGTAATGGAAAGTACTTTGAAGGTTAAAAGGCTGTACAGAAAAAAAAATTTAAATACATATATTTACCCCCAGAGTATCCAAATTTCTTTTAAGTACCCCCTCCTATTCTATGTCTTGAAATGGTTGAGAATTGTACCATTCTGTTTGGTACAATTACTTTATATATACCTTTCATTTTTTGATATTTCCTGCACTGGTCATTCATTTGCCCATGGAATCCTTCATTTGATCAACTTTAATCTTGAATATTCCTTCAATTCTTTCAGCCTGAGATATGCTGAATATGGTCATCACTTTTAGTATTCTGACTGCAGGTCTTTGCACATTTCATTACAATATTCTACTGTGGCTTCCTGAGATGCTTTTTTGGAATCTTCTATTCAGCTCTTTGACTTCATCATTCCTTCCACTTGCTTCAGCTCTTCTGACATTGATCTTTTCTATTAAGTCTTTTTAATAAACATTGCTTTCTTCATGTCTGATATTTTTAAATCAATAAATCATCTTATTGGGGGCTCTTACAGCTCTTATAACAATCCATACATCAATCGCATCGAGCACATTTGTACATATGTTGCCACCATCATTGTCAAAACATTTTCTTTCTGCTTGAGCCCTTGCTTTCAGCTCCTCTTTTTTCCCTCCCTTCCCCACCCTCCCACCCTTGTGGACAATGGATAAATTATAAAGTATTATTATTTTCATATCTTACACCATCCACTGTCTCCCTTGGCCCACATTTCTGATCTTCTTGATGTCATCCCAAATCATTTTATCTTCAGTCATTACTGTTCAATGCATCAAGTCTATTCTTGAGATTTTCTCAAAATTCAGGTGGAATACACTCCAGGTCATTGGCTCTCTGCTTGTTTTTAATTTTCTTCAACATGAGTTTGTTGATGAATAATTGATGTCTTGTTTCACAGTCATGCTCTGATCTTCTTTTGGTAATGATTATTTACATCATCTCTTCCCATATAAGGTCAACTTGATTTCTGTGTATTCTACTTGGGGAAATCCATGTTTATAATCATTGTCTCAGTTGTTGGGAAAAAATGTATTATAATGAAGAAATCATTGGTCTTGAAAACCTCTTATCCTGCGATCTCCAGCTTAATTTCTTTTTTTTTCTTTTTTTTATAATTAATCAATTTATTGAGGCTCATACAATTCATCACAATACATAGATCAATTGTGTAAAGCACATCTATACATTTGTTGCCCTCATCATTCCCAAAATTCTCTTGCCTCTTGGGTTCCCGGAATCCGCTCATTTTCCTTCCCCCCCACCTTCCCTTCCTCCTCCCCTTACCCCCATGCACCCTTAATAATTTATAAATTATTTTTGTATCTTACATTACACTGTCCGGCGCCTCCCCTCACCCACCCCGCTGCGCCCGTCCCCCAGAGAGGAGGCCATACGCGGCTCCCTGTGATCCATTCCCCCTTGCTACCTCCCCCTTCCCTCCTGGTATCGCCACCGTTGCCCCCGGTCCCGAGAGGCTCCTCCGTCCTAGATTCCCTGCGCTTCCAACTCCCATCCGCACCGCTGTGCATCATCTGGTCTAACCAGGTCTGCAAGGCAAAACTGGGGTCCTGGTAGTTGGGGGGAGGAAGCATTCAAGAACTAGAGGAAGGTTGTGAGTTTCATTATTGCTATACTGTACCCTAAGTAACTCATCTCCCCACTCCCCCTCTGCAAGGTATGTCCAGTTGTCTAGAGATGGGCATTGGGTCTCCATCGCGCGCCACCCTCATTGACAAGGATATGACTTTTCTCCCCGCCTTTGGTGTTTAAAGCCTGGTCCCTTTGGCCCTTCATGATCACACATGTTGGTGTGCTGCTTCCATGTGGGCTTTGTTGCTTCAGGGCTAGATGGCCGCTTGTTTACTTTCAAGCCTTTAAGTCCCCAGACGCTATAGGTCTCGATAGCCGGGCACCATCAGCCTTCTTCACCACACTTACTTATGCACACATTCATCTTCAGCATTTATGCGTGGAAGGTGGTCACACAATGATGGTTTTTGTTATTTGGTGTCTGCTGCCTGTTCCCTTCAGCACGTCGTGTTCGCACAGGCTCATGTGCTTCTTCTCCGTGGACTTTGTTGTTTCTGAGCTAGATGGCTGCTTGTTTGCCTACAAGCCTTTAAGACCCCAGACGCTATATCTTTTGATAGCCGGGCACCATCAACCAAGGCCATATTTTCTAATTACTGATCCTTCTGCCTTGTTTCTAACTTTTGTATTCCAATTGGTAATAATTATTCATGGATCCTGCTTTCATGTTTGCTCAATTTCAGACTGAAAGAGTTTGTAAAATTCTTGAATTTTTTCATAACTAGCCTTAGTGACTGGTGTGTAAATTTGAATAACAATTGTGTTAACTGGAAAAACTTGTAGGCACATAGATAATACCTTGCCACGGAAAGCATTATGCTTCAAGATTGACTTTTAAATGTTCTTTATCATGATAAATGAGATGTCATTCCATTTGGATTTATTATTCCCAACATAGGAAGTCATGATTGTTCAACTCAAAATGGGCAACCCCAGTCTATTTAAGCCCAAATATGTGTCTGAAATGGATTTTTGTACATTCCATTTTGAGGACTTCTAGTTTTTCTCAATTAATACTTCAGACAGTCCACAACTTGATTATGAATGGATGCTTACAGCTGAATCATTTCCCATCAGCAAATAAAGGTCATGAAAATTTTACTGTATCCACCTCATTAAGAATGACGCCACTTTCAGAAGTATGCCCTCCCCAGTTGTATTTTGAGTGAATTTCAACCTGATGGAATTATCATCCAGCATTCTATCTGATGACAGTGACTGGTCCCTATGAAGTGGACAGCTGGTTCCTTCCTTCATTGTCTATTCTTACTCTGGAAACTCTGCTTATTCACTCTGAGTGACCCTGCTGGTATTTGAAGTACTATTGGCATAGCTTCCACCATCACAGCAACAGGGCAGCCACCACAGTATAACAAACCTACAGACAAATGGGGTGGATATCAATATAAGGCAGTCTTTAAAATCCGAAGTTGTGGATTTAGCATGTATTGGATGCCAGTCTTTCTGACCAGATATTTTCTTTATTTTAATTTTAAAAGCAAGTACAATTAAAAGATTATATAATGAGGGCCTCTTTTATTTGTATTCCTGCTTTAATATTATTTACATTCAGGTTGTATCCCACAAATGATGACTTGACTCTAGATTCCTGTAATCCCTCCAGGTCATTCTGAAATCTTTTGCAAGTCACTATTTTGAGAGTTACTTTATATTCTTTAATTATTTTTGCTTTAAAACCTAATAATTTATAAATTATCATGGGTTCATGAGGGAGGGGGAACAGGAAGAGAGGGGGAAAAGGAGGAGCTGATGCCACGGGCTTATGTGGAGAGCAAATGTTTTGAGAATGATGAGGGTAATAAATGTACAAACGTGCTTGGCAAAATCCCAAAAGCTCACAAACCCAAACTCAAGAAGGTGTGTATGTATCTCATTGTATATCCGTGTCATCAGACATGAAAGAGGGTGACCCTAAGTATGGTGACACCCAGCTTCTTCCATTTACTTTTGGCTGTAGAGAAGAGCCAAACAGCACAGAACAGATACAAAGAGTGGTGCTTTTTAAGAGCGATATCTTTAGGGCATTCTAGAGGCATGCCCTAGAATTTATTGTGCACATGTGCAAAATTCAACAGTAGCCTTGCCTAGTTAGTCCTGTTGTTTGGGCTAAGACATTTAGAAGTTCTCTGTGATTTTGTTTCTTCAATAAAGATATTAAGCTAGAGAATACTAAAAGCTTCATAAAGCCACAGAGCTTAGGGTTGTCTGTGATACCTATGGCATGGTCTCCCCTAAAGACAGAGAAGCTATTCCAATGCTTCCTGTTTACTTCCAATCTCCTGATGACTTGGGAGTGATCGTTCTGTAGCTTTGGCTGTTGCATTTTTAAGGTAGACTTGTCAAACTGAAGAACTTGGACTGGGGCAGAGGGTCAAGGAGAAAACAAGCTGGATACAGTCTCAGAGAAACAAAATTTCAAAAATAACACTATTGTAAAGAACAGAGGAGGTCCTTTTGAAGCAAAAGAAGACATCAAATTGTCATTTGGTATTTACTTGATAGTTCAGGAATATAAAATTTATAAGTAAAAAAAAATAGTATGATATTTGGTAAAGTAGAGAGAAAGTCAATGAAAACGAGGGGAATCCTCAATAAGGTAGATTTATACAGTAGCCAAAACAATGAACATACCAATGATCATGATGGAAGCAGTGTAGGACCAAGCAATGCTTTGTTCTCTTATAGATCAGACCACTTGAACTGGAGCTATGAAATGGCACCTAGCAACAGTAGTATGCAGTGTTTCTCATCCCTAAAGAGCTTGTCCATATTAAAATCAGCATCAGAATTAAATAGCATTAACAAAATCAAAGTGCTTCCATAAGAAATACATCTCGTGACACATAATGTGTCATATTCAAAATAAGGAAATGCTTTGAATTAAATGTTAGCTATGATGCATGACCATATGTCTTAAAGACATTAGCAATTTTCCATATTATATGACACACAACCGTGAAATCTCAGGAAAGGCTTTGTGAAACGGTTTAAGTATAATGAAAGCTCTTTTAAGGGGAAGAGATGTTAATGACTGATCAGTCTTTCTTTTAAGAGAGAATTTTAAATTTAATTTTAAAGTTACACAGATGTATTCCTTCTTATCAGTATCCAAACTATACAGAAATAATTTAAAAATAGATCAAACAATATCTAAAGCAAAAGTTAGTATCAGGAAATGCAATCAACTGGCAGATTCAACAATGACCAATTCATTTGTTATTCGAGATGTATTATCTATTGCCTACTAAGTATCCATTTGATTAAATCTCCTAGCTTTCTAACTAATATAGACTCTAGTTAAGGAATGACCAAATTAGAACAAATATGTAACTTTATTGAAATCCCAGGTCAGTTAGTAAAGAAGTACAAAAGCAAAGAAATCCATGGTAACATTGAGAGAGCGACACTATCTACCATTGGATGTAAAGTTTTTATAAATCTTGGAAGAGCATAAAATAAGAGGCATGGCACAATGTACAGACAAATGAAACATTGGCCAAGTACAGGTATGGGGGAAATTATGCAAACATTAATATAAAAAATAAAAAGCCTTTTTTTTTTAAGGAAAAGTTCCAAAATGGGAGAGGCATTTCTAGAGAATGAAAGTAGGAAATAGCCAAAAATCAGAAGGTCCCTCTTAAGAGCCATGTTGTGTCTGAGCGTATGTTGAAAGTTGTTAATTTCAACATGAGCATACATTCCTATATATAATTGGGATATGATTGTATAAATGATGAGAAATTAGAGAGAGTGCAGTTTCCTCTTAAGACTATTCCAACTGAATATATAGGTCTATTTTAAATTTAATTTTTTAAATGATTCTATTTGCCTTTTATACCCTGTAGAACATGCCAGCACACTTACCCACGCCTACCATTCAATCCCTTTATTCAAGGAGACACATGATATGTTAACAGATCTACACAACAGAGGGAATTGCAACTACCTATATGAGGATAAGTCAAAAAGCACTGCTGTAAAATAATAAAAAGCCTTTATTAAACCAAAATTTCAAAATGCAAACCTATTGCTTCTCAATATATCCTCAGATCTATGTACTTCCTAGATTTATACACTATCCTAGATCTTTACATTTCTAAAGGCAAGGTTTCCATCTCTTTACACTTTCCCTGAAGAACTGTACACTCTTCCATGCACACCACATCAAAATAGTAGTTTTGACATCCTCAATGCTCTCAAATTGTGTGTGTGTGCTTTAATGTTCTTTATGTTTCAGAGGAAAAAAGTCTGAATGATCAATATCAAGGCTGTAGGGTGGATGAGATAAGTGCCTTCCTCTACCAAAATCCTCACAGGGCAGCTCTTGCTATTTACAAAAAATTAACAGGTCGTGATGGGAAATAATTCCTGTCACAAAGTTCCTAACTCTTTTTCTCACCAATGCAATTTTCAATTTTTTAAAAAACTTCTTCATAATAAGCCCTGTGATCATCTTGCACTCTTTAAGAAAATCTATTAAGATTACCCTTTGGGGATCCCAAAGAACAGCAAACACAACCTTCTGATCTGACCTTTGTGCATAGAATGTAATTGTCCAGCAGATCCCCTTGGGAGCCGCTGTCTTCACAGGGCCATTTTTTCTTTTGAGTGCTGCCTAATGATACAAAGAGAGGGGTGATACTACGAATGCCTATCATAAGCCATCCACTTATCAGAGAGACATGTTTAAACACAGTTCGTTTGGAAGAGAGCCACACATATATGAAGTGGACGCCTAATCGTGATACTTTTTGACTTACTGGGTTTTATCAAAATATAATACTCAATTTAAATCTACTATACAGAAAAATGATTACAGGCAGGTTAGAAAAATCAAGAAAAGAAAAATTGGGTACCATAGTTGTTGTTAGGGTCAACACAGAGTCGGTTCCAACCCATAACAACTGTACACTCAGCAGAACGAAACTACTGCCCAGTACAGCACAATCCTCATCATCATTCCTGGGCTTGAGCGCATTGTTGCAGTCAATGTATCAACCCATCTTGTTGAGTGTCTGCCTCTCACTGGCCTTCTAATTCCCCCAACGTGATATCCTTCTCCAGAGGCCGGTCACTTCTGCCAACCTGTGCAAATAAGCGAGATGTGGTGTAGTGGTTATGTGTTGGGCTGCTAAGACCAAGACAGCAGTTTGAAACCACCAGCTGCTCCATCGGAGAAAAAGGAAGCTCTCTACTCCCTTAAAGACATACAGTCTCAGAAACCCACGGGAGGCAATTTTACCATGTCTTATAAAGTCCCTAAGATATCGACTTGGTGGCAGTGACTTTTGAATATCAGACAAAGATTTTTTTTTAATCCAACAAAATAAGCAGAACTGTCCTTGGGAAAGAGGAGAGAATCCACAAACCAAAACTAAACTCACCACTGTCAAGTCAATTCCAATCCATAGCAACCATACAGGACAGAGTACAACTGTGTCCTGCAGAATTCCAAGACTGTACATCTTGATAGGAGAAGAAGATTTCGTCTTTCCCCCTCAGGGTGGCCAGGGAGTCTGATCTTGCTGTTACCAGTACAACACATAACCCACAATATAACCGCGTATTGAGTCCATTCCTACCCAGAGCAATCCTACGAGACAAAGCAGAACTGCCCCCATTGGATGCCCAAAGCTGGAAAGCTTCTTGGAAGCAGACAAAGATCTCTTCCTCCCACAGAGCAGAGGTGACTTCCCACCGCCATCCAACCTTTTGGTTAGCACCCAAGTGTTCTCACTACCAGGAATCCTTCCTCTAGAGAGATATAAAATCTTACCCAACTGGATAAATGAAAGAGTATATGAAAAGAATAGTTAACATTTTAAAGAAACCTGCCAGAACAAGGGTGAGGAGAAAAGCGAAAATGAAATTTCTTATGTGATGAAGTAGAGATTGGAAAGAGGAGAATTCCACTTGCTTTTGGTGCTCTTTATTGTTTCAATTTCTTTCAAGTACATTGAATATTTTATAATATTTTCAACTATATAATTATCTCAATTCTATATACAAACCTGTTCCTTAGTTCACACAATGCCCTTAGTCTCACAGTTGGAGGAAACTAGACTCATCTCTATGGCTAAATATGTTTGTGAAACTGTAGCTGATTTTATTAGCCACTATGATATCCACTACACAGAGACCTTTGAAATGCAATCCTTCTTGAGTATAGTGCCATAAAAACATCTTTGTCTCTTCAGATAAATTGTGCCTTTTCTTTTGTCAGAAAATACACATTGTGAGACCTTTAGCTGTCAGAAAACTTAAAATTGAGGGTATTGCTCACTTGTAGTTATCAATTCACCTCAGTGTCTAATCTTTTAGAACATTTTTATTCTGCTTTTATTCCTATTATTCTTGTTGACAAATTGGGTATTTTGAAAGCTTCCTCAAGTACTTAAATTTGTAGGCGTTTTACAGGTCCGATATACATCAAAAAGATATTGGCCTCACTGCTATGAAGCATGTCTGTCACTTTCATAGCTGGGCCCATTTTATTTTCAGTTCCTTGAAATAATAAGTATATGCAAAATGTCACATCTCCACATCATAAGCAATGTGCTATCTATGTAAAAGGTGTCCAATAAGTATTCCCATGTTGACAGACTTTATCAAAATTAGGATAGCTTTTCAATGTAAGGTTAGCAGTAAATGTTTTCCCCAAATCACATATAAACAAAAGGAAAGCGTTATCTCTCATAACTACTTTTATATGGACTAATAAAATTCCCCTAAAAGAAAGAAACCAGAAACATAAAAGACTAACTTGTGTTTCATAAGCACAGAAATGTAGCCATAACCTTTCTCTGGGTAACTTAAAATCTAATTTTGGTTTCTAGAAATGAGTATATAATATAAGCAATGGGAACAAACTTTCTGAACTAATTTAAAGTGAATGATATGCAAGACTGAGATGTATTTTTTGTCCTCTAAAAACTTCCACATTTAACAAATACCTGAGACTAACTGGGGAAAGAAAAAGTAAAAGAAAAAAAAAAAACAACCTCATACACTTTTGAGAAAAAATCAATTCCTACATCTTTAATCGAGAGGCCAATCTGCTAAAATACCCAGCAGCCTCACAAGTGGAAGTGTGGAGTCAAGGGTCATTGAGCAGCACTGTTTTCATGTCCACCAGAGTCACAGAGGCACGTGGGAAAACAAGATGACAGCACTAACTCACAGGGAAGCACTGAGATTCACAGAGGCAGGGAACCGACTTGTCCTTAGCAGGCAGTAAAGGTGCTGCTGCTAACAGAACTGCACCTTTGCAGATGGACAAGGTAAAGTTGTGTCCGTGGTGTGACGGAAAGGCCATGGACTGGCATATCTATTCACAAACTTTTCTCCCATGAGCTTGCAACAGAAACCCCCCAGAATCAGTCTCTTAGGACATGACATCATCCATAGACTGAAGTTAACACAACAGTAGATTACCCAGGAGAAGAAATGAATTCCCAAAGTGACAGTCATTGACCTAAGCAAGTATACTAGGAAAATGATCTGGCAATCAGTCCTCAGATCAGCTCATTATTGCCATCAAGTTGATTCTTAGGGTTAAACCTTTCTCTTGAGTATGGGATCCAGAATAAGGATAAACAGACGGGGGAAAACCAGGGAGGATAAGAAATGAAGAACTCATGAGCAATTTGAAGACATTGGAGATCCTGCAGTACAAGAGTGGAGGCCAGAGAAAAGAGGAAAGGCGTTCAATACTTATTATTGACTTCATTATGCTTCCCAAATTTAGGTTGAAGTACTAGCTCCTGTGCTAACTCCTGCAGTTCTAAACCTCATTGTTGAAGTAGGAGTTTTGCGGTTATACCAGAGTAGCATGGGTCCTCTACCTAATGTGTGGTGTCTCACAAAGATCCGAATAGACAAGGAAATGGAGACCAGTGCATTTTCAACCCCAGAAAAAACAAGGATCGACAGGAGCTACTGTTGTGTTCTTTTTATAAGACAAAGGAGGACCTTTCCATGGAGAAGCCAGTCCTAAATTCAGACTTCTAGACTGCAGCACTGTAAGTCAATAATTTTTGTTCTCAAAAATCAGTCATGTATAGTATATTTTCTTATGGCTACAGGAGTAAAATAAGATGATATGCAAATATCATAACTTTTTTCTGTGGATTCCAATGCATATGGAAGTGGGAAAATAAAGATAGGGCTGCTATTAAAACTCAGATTTGGGGGATTTGTTATCGTTGTTTTTGTTTTCAGATCAACAGCAGTTTATTAGTCACCTATGCCCATGAGCTGGGCAACAGGACACTGCATACCATACCTAGTCAGGGGCCTGAACAGGACCAGAGTCAAGCAGCAGGGCCTATGCAGACAGATCACCTAATTTCAAGAGAGTGTTGCACTCCCTGTTTCTCATAGGAGGATATGACTGTAAACTCTTACCCAACGGGCACCAATAAATAAATCTTTAGCTCCTCTGTTGGCAGACTTCCTGGAGTCCTCTTTCCTTTTCCTTGTATACAGTACTTCTGTGACTCCTCTTCCCTTACTGCTTTCGCAGGAGTGGCGGACCTGAAGTCCTGAAGGCGGTGGTAAGTGGTGTTGACATGTCTTTCAGTTTACTATGCGATCATCAGCTCATCTGGATGTCATCCAAATGGCATCAGATTCTTGATGCCCAGGTTTTACAAAACAGATGTAACTTAAAGAAAGTTAACTTTTCACAGGACTAATCCTCCTTCAAGAGTTCAACAGGGCATTTCTTACAGCCTGGTAAAATGGGTGACTAGATGATTAAAACACCGCTTAAAATATTGCCCTGAAATAATCTGTAAATCTTAAACAACAAAGATCCACCGAAGTCTTCTTAAAACCACTGCCCTGAGATTAACTTTAAACATTAAAGCAAAATAGCCAAGACGTCTACTTACAACCAAAAAACAGTCTCAGGAAGCTAGTGAAGAACGTCTACCTGCAGCATTATGCCCTTTTAAGAGTTATCTCAGAGGGATTAAATTGACAAAATGTTAGATAAACCCTGAGGTGGCAGAAGATTTATACTCCTGGAGGAGGAACAATTTGGAATAGTTGAGAATGATTATACAGTTCAACGACTGTGAACAATGTCACTACATGCTACATCTAGAAGCTGTTTAATTCTTTTATGTTTTTCTTTATACATCTCAACAAGAACAAATAAATTACATGTATTAAAATATATTAGATTACTTTCAAGTCAAAGCCAACCATAAATCCTCTGTTAGGACTCTGTGAAGGTAAGTGGCTTTGCATAGGGCTCTTGGTGTCCTGGGGGAGAACAGAGCTGCATGCTGGCCTCCATCGTGCAAGTGTCTGAAGTCCTCCTCACTTTCGGCAAGCAAGGTTGTATCCTCTGTGCATCACAGGCTGTTAACATGCCTTCCTTCAATTCTGGTGCCTCATTAATATTCAAACAATCCAACTACTCTGCTTATTTGCTCACCATACAGATTAAATAGGTACAGTGAAAAGATATAACTCTGATGTACACATTTCCTGATTTTAAACCAGGCAGTATGGCCTTGTGTTTGCGCTACTGCATCTTGGTGCATGTGCAAGTTGCACGTGACACAGTGAATTGTTCTAGAATTCCTATTCTTCTCAAGCTATCCGCATTATGGTATGATGCACACAAAAGATGCCTTGGCATAGTCAATAAAACACAAGTAAACATCTTTCTAGTACTCTGCTTACAGTCAAGATCCATTTGACATCAGCAATGCTATCCTTTGTTCCACATTCTGTTCTGAATCCAACCTGAATTTCTGGTAACTCCTGACAATGTACTGCTGTCATCCAACCATTCTTAAATGATCTTCAGCAAAATTTTACTCACATGCGATATCAATTATTTTATTCTATAATTCAAGAATTCTATTGGGTAACTTTGGAGTAGGTACAAATATGGGTCATTTCCAGTGTGTAGGCAAAATATGTCTTCTTTATTTCCTGGCATAGATGAGTGTATACATTGTATTTTCGGATTGAATATTTCAATTTGTATTCTATCAATTGCTGTAAGCTTCTTTGGGACTAATTCTTTCAGTGCAGCTTGAACTTCTTCCTTCATCACCATTGGTTCTTGTTCATATGCTACCTTCTAAAATGGTGGAATATCAACTAATTATTTGTGGTACAGTGACTCTTTGTGTTTTGCTTCAGTGTGCAGGGGTCAGATGAGGCACAATTCCCATACTGTGTCTCCAGTGCTGTCCCCCATAGCACTAGGGGTTAGTGAGGAACATCATGTCTCATAATGGGGCAGGCCCTAGAGTTCTGTCTGAGTTTTGGCTGCTCTGAGCAGGAGTATCATCCTCAGGGTTTGGTAGACCAGGATGTGTTACACTCTCTCTTCCTCTCCCTTCATTTGCTACTGTGTGCTTTGATTAGACATGGCCCTCTCCTGGGATATAGCTTCAGTGCTGTCATCTGGCATGAATTATTCGATGGGGAGTGGGGCTGTCCAAGTATTTGGAATTGTGCCGGCCCCTCGGACATCTCTACTAATGGTTCCCTGCCTTATGCTGGTATGTTGCATTCATGTCCTGGAGCACCGGGTTGAAGTCTGGTCCCTCTTTCCCTATGGAGATATAAACAATACTCTCCCATTGTGTGGGTTAGTGCCCTGTTCCCCTGCTACCCATGCCTTTCTCTTTTCTTTTTGAGGTTTGAATTTTTTATTGAGTCCTTTCAGTTTAAGGTACAGTACGCTGGACATGTTTTCTAACTCAAGGTCTTCGCACATATCATTATAATCTTTACTTTGTTTTTTAAAGCTTCCCTTTGAAATTTTCTGTTCAGCTTTTCAATATCATCATTTCTTCCATTTGTCTAAAGCTACTTATGATTAAGGGTAAGTTTGAGAGTCTCTTCCAATCTCTAGTTTATCTTTTCTTTCTTTCCCATCTTTTTAGTGACCTTTTGCTTTCTTCCTGTCTGATTGTCTTATTTTTTGAATTTTTATATTATTTTTAAACAGTCTTATTGAGGCATAATCATATATTGCACAATTCAATAATCTGACACTATCAAGGAGAGTTGTACAATCATTACCACAATCAGTTTTATAACACATTCTTCTTTCTTGTATTCACTGTTATTAGCTCCCCATTTCCCCCAATCTCCCTGTCACACCCCCATGAAACCATTAATCAAGCTACTATCTATGTAGATTAACCCATTCTTGATTTCATATACTGAAAAACATACAAACACTAAAACGATAACAAAATAAAATATAGAAAAAACAAAAACACTAAAACAATAACAAAATAAAATATAGAAAAAAGTTGTTGGTCTTGCAAAATCCTATCGTGATAAAATTTTCTAAATATTCCCATATTTTCCTTCCTTTTTGTTTTCGAATTTTGCATTCTAATCACCAATAATTACCAATGCATTTTGATTATACTTTTCAATTTCAAACTGAAGTTATTGGTAGAATTTTTTTATTTCTTCATCACTAGCTTTAGTGTTTGATTCATACATTTGAATAATAATTGTGTTGATTGGATTTCTTGATAGATATAATCCTATCACAGATGGCATTGAAATCCCTTGGAAGGAGTCCAAAGTTATGTCTAGATGTGACATTAAATAATTCATGCATTACATAAGATTACCGGGGTCTTGATGGGGTTTTTCCTTTAGTAATTTTGATTCTTTATTAGAAACCCATTACACACACACATACACACACACACACACAACAAGGCCCCTTTTTAATAAAATCATTCCTTAGCCTATTGTTTTAGTGGACAAGTCTTGTCAAAGAAGATCCACTTTCCTTGAGAACTAGTATGCAATAAACACTGTCACTCTCCTTTCTGCCTCTGCCTCATTAATTGCCTTACTTTCAGCATGCTGCCTAACAGGCTGTGTGTGAGAACAATGTCCTTTTCCAGGGACTGGTTTCCCTGCACATCCAAAGTACATGACATACGGTCTCAACATGTAGCTTCTATGAAGCATTCTGATATAAGTTTTCGAGACAAGCTTGTTTGTTCTTCTCATAGTCCATGATACTTTCCATATCCGTCATCACACCATAATTCAAATGCATCAATTCTTCCTCAGACTTTCTTACTCACTGTTTTACTTTCCCACACATGCGAAACATGCACATACATGAAGACATGAAGACATCATTGGAGTCACTCCTCCAGAGGTTTACAGTATAGCATTTGCATTTGGCTGGGAATTGAAGAAGCAATTTCAACCAAAGCAGTTCTGCTTGAAATATAAACATTTATTTATAACAATAAATTTTTGAAGCACACTTTGAAGAAAACTCACCATTCTCCATGCGAGGTAGCTCCAGGCCAGTTTCTCCGAAGGTCACAGTGCCGGTATCTGGTCTAAGTGTAAGGTGTGAGTCTGGAGACGATGAACTGCAGGATACAATGAAGAAAACACAATAGCTTTATTAGCAGATGCAGTGTTTAAAACAAAAACATCAACCACAACTACATGTAAGCATTAACCATTCTGTTTTCTTTATAGAAGCATCTGTTGACTATTATTTGACCAGGGATATGAAATGAACAATTCTGGATGAACTCATTTAAAAGATAAAACCTGAAACGACTCTCCAAAACCCAAAACATTAAAACCAAACTCACTGCCATTGAGTCAATTCTGACACGTGTAGAACCTGTCGGACAAGGTAGAAATTCTTCTGCAGTTTCCCAAGACTGTAACTCTCTATAAGAATAGAAAGACCCATCTTTCTCCCACAGTGACTGGTAGTTCCAAACCTCTGACCTTGTGGTCAGCAGCCTAACACATCACTCACAGCACCACCAGGGCTCCTGACTCTCCAAAGGAACTCTTAAATATGAATGAAATTATGAGCATCAGTGTCACCTGGGAGCTTTTAAGTACTGAGGATTCTGAAGACTCGTTCCTCTCCCAGGGATTCTGAGTTAACTGATCTGAGATGAGACTCGGAAAGCCACAGTTAAGAAGCTCCGTCAGTGATTCCTATGTAGAGCCAGCATTGAACAACATAGCTGGAGTCCGGGTGTAAACTTCAGGGCTTTAGAAAGTTTGGAAGTGGCTGCTTCATGCTCGCGTCTTGTTTGTATGATTTACTTATTTCCACCCTTAGACTGGAAAAGCCCTCCTGTTGGCTGGCTGTCCGAGACCTATTCAATGTTAGCATCCTTGAGTTCACTAACCCCCACCTGTGGTTGGGATGCTTATGGGTTTTTATTAACTATGTTGAGCACAGAGGACAGTCTTGTGTTAAGAGGTCAATTGTTTAATTGTGAATGGGCATGAGAGCAGAGAGGCCGGCAGAAGAGAATGCGGATGAGAAACTGATTACAAAGGGACATGAAAATTTGGTTATGTGTTCAGTCTTGACTGTAGTGAAGGTGTACAGTATAGGCATATTGAAATACATCCCATCACATACATATTTCAATATATGAAATTTATTGTATTTTAATTGTAACTAGTAAAGCTGCATATAGTTTTACTTTTAGTTTTTATATATGTTTCAAGTATGTTTTATTATATAAAAAGGTTTGGGTTTTTTTTTGAAGATTAAGTTTTTGTATGTTGTTAAAAATGATCAGTTTTGCCTTACGGAAACATGCAGCATTCTCTTACCCATGACACTAAAAGTTATCTTTTAAAATGTTGCATAAAAACATCTAGGCAGTGTAACAAATACTCTTTTAGCTATGCTATACGCTAGCCTTTAAAAGGGAGTAGGTCTCTAGGTCTACCTAGGAAACCAGGAAGGCTAATTAAAATATGCTGTTTCTAAAATGTTAGGGGTCTTATAAGGAAGGCTCATGGATCTTGTGATTGTCTTTCTTTCTTTCTTTTTTTAATTTTTTTTTTTTGTGATTGTCTTTCTATCCAAGTTATTTAAATGTCACCATTTAGAAATGCTGTTCATAGATTCCCGATAGCTTTACATGTAAATATTTTAAGAGTCCTGATTAATCAGAACATATATTAACCGGGTAAATGCTATGCTGCCTAGCTTTAAAACTGTCTTTCAAGCCTGCGCAGCAATCTGTTAATGTAGTCCTAAGTTGTTTATTTCTTGAGAGTAGCTTCAAATTTGTTATGCTGACTGCCTTCAAAGACCTAGAACTTTGCTTGGGAAGTGATGGGAAGGATGAGGCTCAAATGCATCTCTCCACAACATACATATGCCATCACTGCAACTTCTTTCAGTTGTTGAAGCCAAAACTATAAATATCAAGAGGGAGTTCTGGTACTGTCAACAACTAACTGTCAGAGGAAACACATCACAAATTGTATACATTCACAATTAAACAGGGACTCATACAAACACACACACACACACAGCAAATCTGGGAAGGAGGAGAAATGAGAAGACTAGAAATAAGGAAACTGCCTATTTAACACCAGGCAGCTCTCACCACCTGATTCCTTGACCAGGTGAAGATGCTGTGATGACAAAAAAGCAGTGAAATCCATTGTCAAGCCAAACCCATTGTGGGCTCAGAGTCAATTCAGGCTCAATTCAACCCTATAGAGAGGGTTTCTGAGAGGGTAAATCTGTATAGGACCAGACAGCCTCTTGTTTTTCCCATGGAGCAGCTGGTGGGTTTGAATCATGGACTTTGTGGTTAGTAGCCGATTGCCTAGCCCACAGCATTGCCTGGGCTGTTATGGAAGGGTAATTTATTCAAATAAGGCGGTTGGTCTTATTGGTTTTGCCCCACATTTCTAAAACATTTATACTTAAAAATATTTATAAAAATAACCTTTAAATAATCATTGCCTTCTGAATGTTGAGAAAGGCTCTCTACTTATTGACATTTTTCAAATCCTTCATTTTTCTTATATACCAGAAAGCAGATGATAGGATGCTTGTCACTTTGATAAGATTTGCTAGCTTCTCTTACATTTCATATGTACATAGTCAATGAGGCAGATACTAGGATTCCAAGGATCAAAATCAACATATAAATATCAGAATAAGAACTCCAAATAATAAAGAATATCTAACTTAGTAAATCCCCACTGGTGAATCTATGGTAAAAGTTATCTGACAAAAAAAGTTGAAAATGAATATTGCGAAACTAGTAGTTTTTAATTAATATCATCAAGTACAGAACTTGTTGTTGCTGCTATATACTTTTTAAAAATCTACAAATGCTTATCAAAAGAGCTTCCAAGAATACCAACTTCTAGCATGTATTGTAAAAATCATAATATTTTACTAGAAATGCCTGGGAGTGAATTTCTGCCACTTTTTACTGACAGTCAAAAAAACAGCGAGGTCCTGTAGATGACCAGTGGGATAGCCTGATATTAAGGAATGGTCATTTACAACCTGGCACTAAAGAGAAATACTTAAACGTGGAATACAAACTGCTATCCTTCTAGTAGCATCCTGATGACATTTTCAGAATGAAGGCTTTAATGGCATTCCCTATTATTGTTCTTAATTAGACGAAGTACCTCCAGGGAGATGCTCTCTTGTGACTCAGCACCCTTTCCTGAGAACTCCCAGAGGAGTGTGTGTGTGTGTGTG
>NW_022103920.1:36718960-36739788 GCF_000313985.2 Echinops telfairi
AATCTGCAAGGAACCCTTGTTTTCAAAATGCTAAGCTTATTCAGTCAGGGGAATTTATCTACAATATTTATTTTGTGACTTTCTAATTTAGGCATTTTCCCAGACCAGCCCTTGGCAACATTTTGCCTAGAGAATCCACTGGGGTAAATCACTTCCATTTATTGTTTTTCCAGGGAGTGCCTCATGGCATCCAATCATCTTCCCACCCTCTCCCTTACCTCATTAAAATGTACTGTTTTGTATTTCCCACTTCCTGGGTCTGTGTTCTGTTAGATAATTAAAAATTTTCTCTCTCTCTCTCTCTCTCTCTCTCTCTCTCTCTCTCTCTCTCTTTCTGTGTATTCTATTCTATTTTGGCTTAAGGTGGAGCTGAACTAATGTGTGAAGCTTACTGGAGGACATATATATTTTCGTATTTCAAAGGGACTATAAACTCCTAATCCAAAAGTAAGAAAGAGTGAACAATACAAATTTAATACACAATAAAATTTCTTAGAAGTCTCCATACAAGAAGGCTTTCCAGCCTCCCTGAAGCAGGAGCAGGGACATCTGAAGGCATCATTAGCATTCAAATGAGTTTCAGGTAATCAGTGGTGAAGAAATGTGTGTTTAGCTAAATGAAAACTTTAATTCAACCAGAGAGAAAAGTGAAACAAAAAACCAAACGCTTTGAAAATACATAGGAGGGGCCCAGCTGCACCACCAACTCCACTAAAAAGGATCCCCTTAGAAAGCCCTGGATAGACTAGGAGAATAATGGGGGCCAGAACTAAAAATCACAAAAGAGACATTGGCTCCATGGAGACTGGAGGCACCCCAGAGACTATGGCTTAGTCACCTTTCAGATCTGGAACTGAGTTACCCCCATGTTAGAATTATCACATGTTCAAGATCAAAAGGGTAGTATGGGCCCAAAGATGGAGAATTAGGGCAGAAGGAGGAATGGAAAGAGGAAACATGCGGGGGAAGTAGCAAAACAATGGTGTGTTTAGATTGCGATGAGCTATTGAAAACATAGTGTGTATAAATCAGGGAATGTGAAACGGATGATCTGCTTTGTAAGTCTTTACCAATCACCATCAACAGTTGAGAGAGAAAGAGGGAGAGGAACTCATGGTGGGATGTGGGAAAGTAATTCCCAGAAATTATGATCAGGGAGGCAGAAAGAAAACCAAGACTGAACCAATTTGCTGAAGTCATCAAGGACAGAATTGGTATTACTAATAGTACCAGATCCTATTGCTCTCTATGGAAAAGATTACTAAAACGTACCATTGACTGGCGCTATTAGGAACTCACTGTAATTTCTAAGAGTATTTTGGGGGTGAACCTAGGAGAACCAAAGAACAGATTGCAAATAATTGAGGCGTCAGAGGAAAGTAGGAAAAGGTGACGATGAAGACAGTACTTTTAGATGGGATTTGGCTGAGAATGAGAAAAGGAGCTGGGTAAATATGCAAAGTGTTTCAGGTCACCAGAAAAGCTAGCTCGGCAAATGAGAGAGATTTATGCAGATTTGTACCCTGAACAACAAAGCCAACAGAGGAGAGATGGAGACAGGGCCAAAAAGGAAGCGGAAGCAGACGCCAAAAGGGGTAGAGGTAAGTGATAAACAAATTATAGAGCAAATACTCTGTTTTAAAGAAATGAATAGGAGGAAAATCATGGATGCAAAGTTTTAGGTGTGAGTGGAAGATGGAATGAGATTTATGACCCAGAAAGCATCCATGAAGGCTACGTGCTCATGTTTTGAAATGAAGCTGGAGGATTAAACAACATTTCAAACCTTTAGAAAGGGGTCCTAGTGCACACGCAGGGAACTTCCTGAGCTTTAAAGATGAGCTAAAACATCTGACATGAAGATAAACAAAAAGTCTGGAATCTGATAAATTATGGAAGTTATAAAGCAATGAATCTACACACTGGATTTGTGCAGGTTGACATTTTAATTATTCTGCTTTATGCTTTTTAATTCCCAAACGCAAATGCTATGCCCTGTGGTCATGAGTTTCAGAGATAAAAATCAATAGTGTCATGAGTTCTAAGTGTTTTCTTTACTGGACCAGAGACCCACTAGTTGTCACCTGACTTCTGTTCAATGGCACTTTTAAGTTTAGTCATTTCAACTGGAAATGTGTGTGTATTTTATGCCTTATACTGTATCAAAAGTCCAAATATAAACTTTAAGGCAAATTTAGTAATCAAACACTGGGCAGCTGGCTATGTAGGAGCAAGAGGGATACAGGACTTCCAGTAGGGTTGGGACGGAGCCTAGAGAAAGCCCTGGTTTTGATCCTCTCCTCTAATCTTGGGAAAGAACAGGAAAAGAAGGAATTGCTCTGAGCTCTTCTGGGACACAGAGAAAGAATGCATTCAGAAGAACTCTCCTGCCCAGGAATAAAAGGGATAAATCAACCAGACTACTCAAACTTGCTAAGTGAGACCTGCTACCAAAACAGGAGAAGAGACATAAAGCATTGTAAAGTCTTCTGATAGGAGACACAGAAGGCAGGGTAATCCTAACTTAGCATGTGGATTGTTGTATGGGCCTGGTGTCAACACTACTTACCAAGAATATTGGCAAGTCAGAGCTAGTTTAAAATCCCAAAGAGATTTGGAATCTCAAAAGCAGATGAACACAGCATCAACATTACTTGTTCCTAAAACACATGCTAGAAACCTTAATCTATCTATTGCATTCATCATGAGAGTAGCCTAGAAAAATATACTGGTTAAACTTAGAAGGTTGTGACTATAGATATGTGAGAGTTTCAATAGATGCAATTTGATTTCCTTCCTCGCATTCCCGAAATTGAATTGCATATCCTCTCTCTCGGGCAAGAAGTGTCATCTTTTCATTTGTATCTCCCAAATAGCTGGAACAATATATTCAAACATGCCAATGATCATAGGCTCAGGCATCATTTACTGTGTTATACAAAAGTCTGCCATGAGTCAAGAGTCAATTTGATAGCAACAATATGACTCTACCTGCGTGTGTGTGTGTGTGTGTGTGTGTGTGTGTGTGTGTGTGTATGGAGGGGGGTGGATCATGTATACTGTTTTAGATGCTAACTAATAGGCTCTTCAAATATAATAAACATGGTATCAAATCTTGGGGACCAGGCCACCTCGGCCAATGTCTCTGTCTTCGGTCCATTTTAACCCAGTCTTCACTATGTACAGACAGCCCTTTCAATGAAGATGTGAGAAATCAGCAGAGTCCTAAGGGTACTGAGCCCATCAATCTACTCTAGTTTCCACTTGGGGGGGGAACAGCCCTACAAGGCAAAATCTTTTACCTCCTTCTAAGCTATGACCCCTGTGGTACATACTTATTTTCTTTCATCCCTAGGAACAAATTAAAAATCATTAAAATATGAAGCAGTTTTCATTTATTTTTATTACTTCACAATTCTAGCCATTTATAACTCATTTAAACAGTGCCCATAAATTTCAGGATTATGTGGCAATAAAAGTAATTAAAAAACAGAAGTTAAAACAATGCCAATGGCAAATCCATTCCAAACTTAATATGAACACTGTCAGCAGAATGGATGCCCAAACTAAAGGAGATGAGATCCATGCTACATAGGGATTTCAATGTCATGAGTATATAAGCAGGGTCGCTTCCTGACAAGACAATGATGGAATTTGCCTTCCATAGTTGATTAGCCCCATGTGACTAACAAGGTCCTGATCCATCACAGTAGAAAGGCTAAGCAAACTGGGTAGCTTCACGTCTATTCTGAGTTAGCGTATTCATTCCTCTGGGATCTTTTCAGGATTGAAGAATGAATCAATCGCTATGTTCTGTATTTAAATTCCAAAAGCAGAGGCTTGTGGACATTGCAAGTGCTAAGATGGAGGGACTAGTACATTTCATTCAACACTTCTAAAATTAAAGGAGATAAATTGGATTTTGTTAGCTTGGGTGGTAAGGAGCAAAACAGAATTATTGTTCCAAAGACCTTAGATCATTCCTACTATTCTTATCTCTGAGAATGAGCAAGAGTATACAGACATGTGTACATGTGTGCATGCATCTATTTCACTGATGGACTACCACGTGTCTTGCATTTAAGCCACCCACATAAATAATGTGAAGTCACATATAACATGCATTGTGCACATAGGAAAACTACAGTGTGTATGGGGGTGGGAGGGATAGGGGATTAATGGTATACAAAAAAACATATACCATTACCTCCTTCTAAGTATTATTTGCTTTAAAATTTGGTACTCGTATATTGGTGAGTTACGAGCAACTATACATAGTCTCAGTAATTTAATTTAACAGCATTGTTTGGAAAATACAAAGATTCATCAACTTACAATCATTATCCTTTGACAGGAATTTCTCTTTTGACTAACAATACTACTTCCAAATACCGTTTGCTGAAATTCACATGTAAACCAGGATGCAGTTGGGTGTTCGAAAAGCCACGCCTCCTATCAAAGATCCACTCCAGTCACCAGATAAGAGGTCCTAAGAAAACACAAAATGAGTTTGCCATTCCCTGTTTTACAGCTCCCAATAGCTTCCCATTATTCTTAGAATAAAATCTGAAACATTTTCCAGGGCCTACAAGGCCCCCTATCATCGGATTGCCCGCTGCTCACTACCCACTTTGTCCTTAGTTTACATTGAAGGAGGAACCTTGGAAAGTACCTGCACGTTTTGGCTTCCTAAATGTCGTCCCCGCTCCTCCCCTCTTATCACTCTCAAGCTGATGTCCCCCGACTCCTCGTCTAAGATTTGGTTGTCCACTGCTCACTCTGAGGAGCACTGACTGCCAGCTCCTCCCACTTGCCATCCCTGAAGTCAGGTGTTTCACATTAGCCTCCCCCAGCTGAGTGGACAGCCGATATTGTCTTGTTTATCCTTTATCACCATGGCCATGCATATTATCTAACACTTGGAAGTGTTCAATAAACAATTGGTGAGTGAATGAATATCAAAAATACAATCAGGAGACCATGAAAAAAATTAACCACCATGCAGGAAAAAAAAAAGCAGGACATGAAGAAATGAGTCTCAGGACACTCTCTGATATTCTGGGAGATGGAAGGGGAAGGAGAGAGAGAACAGGGGTGAGGTCATGATCAAGCAGAGCTTGGGGGTAAGGGTGGGGAAATAGACTCTAACATGGTTCCATATTTAAACATCACAATTCATAGAGTTCTGCCAATATCACCAGTTAGATAATGGTTTTGCTACTGGCTGCTAATTTAATTCAGAGTCTTCAGTACCCTTTTTAACAGATGAAATGCATTCTTAAAACTTTCACAAATAATAGTAATAATAACGGTGCTTGCTTAATCCTAGGGGCATTACTCTGGATTATTAGTAAAGGAGAGAGGCTTCCTATTCAATAATGACATAGTCATCAGTCACCGGCAGGTGCCTTTGGTTACAATGATGGAAAACACATCTCAAGCAAGGCCCATCGGGAGGCAGAATCCGCAGTTCACTGCAGTAACAAAATGTAACAACGATGGCTGAGTTTGAAAGCTTGGTGGAAAGTAAAAGCTGTCAGTTATTTGCATGTGCTGTGGGTAGGTGCCATCGAATCGGTTCTGACGCACATCACCATATGACCATGGAACCAAATGGTTCTTTGTCCTGGGCCAGCCTCAGGATCGTTCCTCTGCTTGCTCCCACGGCTGCAGCCCTGTATCAACCCACCTCCTTGAGGGGCTTCCTCTGTTTCGCTGCTTTTCTAGAACAAAACATGATGTCTATCTCTAGTGGACTGGTCTCCCCTGACCGCATGTCCAAAGTATTTTGCATTTCAGTCTGGTTCGACTTGCATGTAGGTCTGCTTAGATTTGCAAACATTGATGATTAGGTCTGGTTGGAGAGCACGCGGAGCCCAGAGGAGCGCTGGAAGAAGCCGTGATCAAAGTGCTTGGGCGCTAATGAAAAAGCTCCTTGGCTGGAGACGGCATGTGGTGACTGCTCCTGTAAAGATTTGCAGCCTTGAAAACCCTACGGGGCTTGACTCTAGAGGCTTTATCCTATAGGGTTGCCATGAATTGCGATTGACTCCAAAATCAACGATTCTGAGCATAGATCCGGGGGACATCAGTAAACACAATCCCTTAGTTATTCTAAGTGAATTCTATTATCTCAATCCCTAGCACTACAATCTACATGCATAAAAAGTCAAGAGCACTCTTTCAGACAACCTCTGTAGCAAGGCCTGCCGTTCCTGCTTTGGGTCACACAATCGGCAGACTGAGAGTGACAGTGACAGGGCAATTGAATTGTCATGGATTAGTGCTGATTCCAAGGAAGGGAGCAGTCACTAGCAGGGTTGTAATCTATGGTAATGAAATGAAATATTTAAATTGAATTTCAGGTTGAACACGCTTCCCTGCAAGATGGCCCTCGCAGCTGTCTCCAAATTTCTAGAGTACAGCCCCCCTACACCAATTGCACATTTATGCAAACAAAGCTACAAAAAAACCCCAAGAAGATTGAGTACAAATGTCTTCATTTCCGATTTGAAGCATTGGTTCAAGCCACCAAGAGAAGAAAAGTGTTTTGCAGTGTTTACTTGGGGACATCACCCTTTGCAAAGCACGCCAACACTAAAAGAAGAAGTAGCAAAAGAAAAAACCAATCAGAATAAAAGCGTTTCCTACAAGTTGCTCAGTCTTCCGTGTACCTCATTCAAATGTAGAAAGAAACTGAAGGCAGAAGCCTGTTCTCAGAGAAAACGCTAAAATTGCATTTTAACATCCTTAGATTCAATCTATGCCTCTTTCTTCTTTTCTGCTCTTTTTATTCATGGACTCTTTATAACTTCACTCAAAATATGTTACCCAATCACCAACTCCACAAACAGAACTTTTCAAAGCTTTACAACCGCACTGGGAAAGCAATTCTGAAAACTCCAATACAATGATGCGGAGATATATTCTTTGCGTAAAACCCTATTAGTTCCCGATGGCGCTGGAGGGGGAGAGAGAATTAGTGTTTTACTCTATCTACTGATAGCTAGAATTTTCAGTGCTGCCACAAAGAATGGGAACCAAAACAATTTCATTGTGTGTACAAATAAAAGTTATACAAGTATAAGAGCAGGCTTTTGAAACCGAGCAAAAATGAAGAAAATAGGGAGCTGCCTCCTTTCACATACTAATTTTAGATCCATGATCTCTCTACCATTATTCCACTCGCCGCTATGTTTGTTTGTGCCACCATTTCTATTTAGTGTAGATAATCAAGAGTTCATTTGATGAGCATTTCTTCCTTGTGACCGCTGTGCTGATACCATGTGCCAGGATCTACAGGGGAGATGCGGTTTGACATTATCGCATGTAGAACCCCAGTAGCAGCCTATTTTTTTTTTATGCACAGAACACTTAGAAAGGCAAAAAGAATGAATTTATATGCCCGTGTTATGGTTAAATTCAGCACTAGAACATTTTATGCCCTAAATAAATATTCGGAATACTAAATAAAATGACAGTTAAAAATGAAAAGGAGAATATACTGTGCTGTTTATTATATGAATCACTTCAGTCAAAGAACAATGCCAACATAGCCAGGTTGGTCATCGTAAACCTCAGTCAAGCAACCCGATGAATGGAGACATTATCGAGCATCGTCTGTCTTTAGCACACAGGGAATCATTTCCAGTCATTTTTCTAACTCTTACAAAGATGCAAGAATATTTGTTTTTTTATGATTGTTTTTTCGGTCCATTTTTTAATGCCAAAAATATCCAATTATCTCTATCCATGATGTGGCTCAAGTAATACTTATTGTTGACCCTTGTTACTCCCAATATATGTACTTCTTTGTAAAATCACTTCATTGGCTTCATTTGAAACCTGGGAATGATATTCAGCTAATATGCACACTTCACCTATGCACATTTTATGTCTAAATCTGTGACTTTGCATGTACATACCACGCATATACTTTTCAACAAGTAAATATAATTGACAAATAACATACATATTATTACACAAGGATTTTTACTATATTATAAGCAGTTCTGTAACAACACATAACAGTACACATACATCATCCAAAGGGTTGAAAATATTTTCTTTTAAGAATCGCTAAAATGCACCCCACTGTTCGGCAGACAAATTCATTCAGCAATACATATTTATTCAGTTTTGACCAGGTGCCAGGCATCCCTCCAGGTGTTTATATTACAACAAGGTGGAAGCAGACAAGAGAACGACAATGACAAAATGTATGCCCTTTTGGCACTTCCATTTTACTTCTCTTTTATGCTACAACAAGAAAAGTGTACTTATTTTAACCAAGCCTTTTGAGATGCAAGAAACTCAGTGAGTACTCCTGTGCACAGGGGGCTTTACAAAGTCCATGGGTTCGATCCCCGTGTGGGCCACCAAAAAAAGCGCCCATAAATAAATAGATAGATGATAGATAGATAGATAGATAGATAAATGAAATGAAAAGTTCATGGGAAAATATGATGTTAAAAGATGGAATTTCCCATGAACGTTGACTCCCCTTGTATAAAGCAGACCGTAGAGATTTCTCTATTGCCAAGGGGCAAGATGTTTCTGCTCCAATTTCATCCTTCATTATTCACTAACTACTAATGAAGTAAATACAGAACCTTCAAGGAAGGAAAAGGAGGGAGTTGTGCTGGGGGGGGGGCGCGAGATAAGCACCCTATGTAAATGCAACTTCAAGATAAATCATTAGCCACCCTCCACCCCCTGTTCCAACAGAAGTCCTTCCTCTATAGAAACTCTGGAGCACGAACTGAGTGGTGATCAGAAAAACTCCTCATTCAAATGTTGCTTCTTCTCTGGAACCGGCTTTGTTTAAGATACTTTCATTGCCTGATTCGGTTTTCTTTGTAAGATATTATCATTATAATAGGGTGTTTCGCTAATGGAATGCAGGATGAACCATTATTTTTTTCCATTGTTAGGGACGATGTTGTTGTTAAATGCTTTTGAGTGAATTCCCACTCAGAGCAACCTTGGCACAACAGAACAAACCCTGCCTGGCCCTGCCCCTCCTCGCAGTTATCATGCCGCTATAACCCAGCAAGCAGCCGCTGTGTCGGTGGTCTTCTTGAGTGTCTTCCTTTCTCTTTGTTTGTTTGTTTGTTTGTTTGTTTATGCTGCCCCTCTCCTTTACCAAGTATGATGTCCTTCCCCAGGGACTGGCGTCTCCTGACAACAAGTCCCAAGCATGTAAGACAAAGTCTCACCAACCTTGCTTGTAAAGAGCATTCTGCTCATACTTCTTCCAAAACAGACGTTTTATTCTTTGGGCAGTCCGTGGTACTTCCAATACTCTTCTCCAGCAGCACAATTCCAAGGCATCGATTCTTCTTTGGTCTTCCTTATTCAGTGGCCAACTTTCACGCGCCTACAAAGTGACTGAGAATACCATGACAAGCCATCTTAGCCCTCAAAGCAGCATCTTTGCTTTTCAAAACGCTGAAGGGATCTCATGCACCCGACTCACCAATGCAGAACATCCTTTGATCTCTTGACTGCTGCTTCCCTGACCATTGATCATGGCTCCTAGCAAGACGGAATCTTTGACCACGTCAATCAGTTCCGTTTATCCATCTGCCAACTTGCAAGCTGTAGAACAGCAGTTATTGACGTTGATGTTCTATCGATGGTGACGACTTTGGGGGTCGAACAATGCTTTCACAGGGGGCGTCTAAGACCATCAGGATACACATATTTGCGATGCTCTCAGGAACTGAGACACCAACTCTGCTCATCTATCCATCTCCAGGCGGGTCCACCCACCTACGCATGAAAACTAATGGGGGTCACTTGACTCATACTCTTTCATAAGACAGATACATCCCACCCTAAATGTGCCTCCCTTACATTAAAGAAAGCTCATTCCCAAGGTAGGACTCTTGCTAGAAAGGTAACAGTAAGTAACTCGCTGTACTGGAGTACCAGAATCTGATATATGGTGGCACGAAAAGGCTTTCTTCCCCTACCTGTCCTTCTGATCTTATATGGCCCCCACCCCCAGAGGGACATTGTCAAGAAGCAGAGATGTGAGCAGTGTTTAAGAAACCGCATGGCTTCAAAAGTGGCAGTACACGACAGTCGCCCAGTCCTCTGATGCTCTCATGGCCCTGGAAACCAAGAGTGGTCTTTGAGATGATGCCTTAAAAGCAGAGGCATGGTTCATGAACTCGGTTGTGAATTTGTGCTTTTCTTTTGAGATGTTTCAGGTATAGCAGATAAAGTCAGCAGGTTGGCAGGAAGGGGTAGGGGTACATTTCGAAGCAACTTTCATCACAGCGGGAGACGTCAAACTCAAGATGGCTCCTTCAGAGCCCAGGTTCCGGTGCAGGTGGAGACAGACCGGTCTGAACTACAAGAGAACACCAATAAGAATGGAATACTCTTGAAGGCTGCCCGTGCTGCAGCTAGAAGCTGTACTTTAAGTAGTAAGATGGAGCTGCACGCACTAAGCTTAATTTTAAAGAAGTCATGACCCTCTGTTGTACTCCTAGCTGATGAAGTAGGACGCCGCTATTAACAAATGAGCTCTTATTGATTAACACATACTTTTGCCATGCTCTGGGAAAAACATCCCACTGATGATGTAAAGAATTGTAAACAGAATGGATAACAGACTCCTGTGTTTCCAAGGAACTTGGATATAAATTTAGAAATATAGAAATATACCATGGTTTACATGCAGAATTGATTATCCCACTCTGATATCCTTTTTTTGTTGTTGTTACATTAAAGAACAAAATAGTCAGATAGTTTTGTTGCCTAATAATAGAATTTGCCTTATTATAATCTTCATAAGAAATTGAGCAATTATATTAATTTCACTTTTTTCAAAATTATTCTAAATTTGAAACCCGAAACCACTTACAAAGAAGTTTTATTTTAGTTTTAATCTACTCAAAGTCACTCCAAAATAATAGCCAATATGCAAAAAAGCTTGTTAAAATATTTTAAGCCCTTAGATTTAAGTAACAATTTTAAATATGTGCAATATTTATAATTAGCAAAGAAAACTTTAATAATATATATATCCTTTTGCTCTATTATTTTTTAAATGTGACATATTTTTGGTGTTCTTTTGTTATTATTCAATTTGAAAGAATAAATCCTGAGGAAGAGGTTCTGAAGAAGTCTTAGACATTTGAAGGAATGTCTAACAATGAGTTACTGGGCCTGTGGATTCGAGGTCATTGTCTCAGGGGACACTAAGATCAATTGGCATAATATATCTACCACTGCCAATTGCTCTGAAAGGAATCACATTAGAAGGTTCTGAATAGAGAGGGGCAACAGTGTGAAACAAAATTCAAAATCATAAACACCATCTAGATTTTCATGGTTCGCATTCACCCTTAAAGTCTAGCACTGAACTCACCAGAGTGGTTCAATTGGCAGCCAAACAGATAGCCCCACCAGGGTGACTAATGTAGCCTAATACAAGTCAGGGTATGCCTGACTAAGGTATGCCTAATACAAGTCAGGGTATGCCTGACTAAGGTATGCCTAATGCAAGTCAGGGTATGCCTGACTAAGGTAGGCCTACCCCAAAGCCCAGGTTGCACATGGGCCCTTGGTGAGATGGATTAATACAGTGGCCGCAACAATGGACTCAAACACAATTTTGGCAAGTGTAAGGATGGCACAAGGTGTGGTGGTGTTTCATTCCATTAGACATCACGGGCTGTATATTCTGCAATATTATATTCAAGTAAAATAGCCATGGTTTTTCTTGAGTCACTTTAATGCTGAAATTTTAGGCAAAAAGTGCTTTTATAGATTATCTTCCTTGGTGTTCTATTTGAACTTTGTCATATTCCACAGCAGGATTGGGAAACTTTGGGTAAAAAGCAAACAAACCAAAAAAATAACAGGTTTTGTTAAAGAAATGACTAACATTAACACCTTGTGAAAAGGGTAAGCCAAATTCACAGTCATTCAGTTGATGCCCATCATAGTGACCCTATGGGACAGGGTAGAACTGCCCCTATGAGTTTCCAAGACTGTAATTATTTACAGGAGTATAAAGCTGAGTCTTTCTCATAGGGAGCAGCTGGTGGTTTCGAACTGCTGACCTTGTGGTTAGCAGTGAACTCATAATCACTATGCCACCAAGCTTCTGTGAAAAAAGTAAAGGGCATCAATTAAGATCTTTCTTTGGATTCTTCTGTTTAACATCTCCAAGTTATCTTTGGTCAGGACTTCAAAGGGATAAGATGTAATCACTTAGGATTAAGATTGCCTTTCTTAAAAAGGAAGGA
Source organism: Echinops telfairi (assembly GCF_000313985.2). Taxonomy (NCBI): domain Eukaryota; kingdom Metazoa; phylum Chordata; class Mammalia; order Afrosoricida; family Tenrecidae; genus Echinops; species Echinops telfairi. The sequence continues at coordinate 36,731,227 of NW_022103920.1, forward strand.
GGAGGCACGGAAGGGAGGGAGGAAGTGAAGAAGGAAGAAAATAAGAAAGCAATTTTATTAAGGTGAAACCCTCTCATTCTTTTTACCCAAGTCATCTCTTTTTCTGGACTTCCCCATAGTATAAATTCTACTTTTGAGACATTCATTTGGTTTAAATTTTCTAACAATGGTAGTTTATAAGGAAAAGCAATAAATCTAAGAAGGTTATCCCATGCATATAGTCAACCTATTAACATATAAATCAACAAAACTTGGTCTAAAGACTTAGAAAAGCTATGTAACAAAAAGGGAGAATTGAAAACTCAAAAGGAAATACCTGTATCCAGGGGTTGGCGTTAACACTGAGAGGATTGTAAAACACAGAACCCGAGAGAAGCGGGTGGGAAACTGCTCAAAAGAACAGATCAGAACTTCCTTTTCTCCAAACTGGCTGTGTGGAACACCTTCTCAGGCACCAGAGCACCGGGGAAGGGTGAGAGCTCACGCAGCCTTGGGGCTGCCAACGAGTTATGTTCTGTAGAGAAAGGAAAAGCAAGTTCGCAGCTGCGAATTGTCTTCCTCCAGATCTCAGCCAGTGCAAACGATAAAACGTCATCCAAAATCTCCCTACTATTTACTTGGAACTCTGAGCTCAAATAAAAGTGAGCGCTAAAGAAAACTGTCATAAAGTCAATCAATGCAAAATAATGGCTATTGTTGGAGGGGGAAAAAATACTCTTGAGTTGTTTCGAAATGACAAAGTTTCCCAAAGAGGATACTAATTTCCAAAGTATTTTCTCTCCACTGAAACAATATCTTTATTTAGAATAAGACGAAAATAGCCTATTAGAAAACTCAGAGAGAAATTAAACAGTTGAACTATTGAATGTTTCAGAAAATCTCTTGTCAGTCTTGGTTCCATTGCTCGCCTCATCAGGTGGCTTTCCAATTTCTTGAAATGACTTGAAGAAAACCATTATATCTTATCAGATTCAAAAATATAATTGAGACAAACAAAATCATCATAGGATTTCAATACTTCCCCTTTCCACGGCGTTCCTTCCAAAACTAATGAATTAATTATCCTTCTCAGTTCTTGGCCCGAACACAATCACAGCTTCTGTGTTGACACTATTTCTTACCTTTCACAAAATCAACTGGCAGGGGTGATTTTTATTTTATCGTGTTAAGTTGCATTAGTCAGTAGATGATAATCTAATCCTGGAGTCCAACCTAGCCCTCCCCACCTGTCAGATCAAAACTTGGGTATTTGCTGTTCAGTGTACGATGGGTTTCCCAGGGATGTGAGCTGTGGAGTCACGGAAGGCCTGTGTTCAGAAAGGCCTTGTGCTTGGCTTAATGCTCTGCTGTTACTGTCTTGAAATTCTTAATGATTTCTTTCTTTAACAAAGAGCCTGCATTTTTAGTCTACATTAAGCCTCAAAGATTATGAAGACGGCCTTGGCTTGTGGTAACACCTTGCCTGACAAAACTCAGTCCAATGATACCTAGCATGCTTCAGAAACCAAAATTCTACCAGGCCTGGCCAAATCTTGAAGAAAGGATTTTTTTTTATTTTTACAAAGAGCAAGAAACAGGCTTACTTTTCAGAGCACCACTACAGGTTTTACCTATTTCCTGAATCCAACTTTAAAGGGACCAGGTAAGAAGTGGGAAGCATGTATCCCTGGAGGAAGGTTTTGAAACAATGTTTTGGTCTTTAGTAAAATACAGAAGCTCTGGTGAATGCTGATGAATCTGAGGTCTAAACCCTAAATACAATTATTTACAAGAGTTGTTGTTAAACCTATCTATGTTTATTATATATTGTTAAATATATCTATCTATATTTATAGCTTTAGTATTAAGGTAGCAGTTGGACATTGGGCCTCTACTCAAATACTCCCTCAATGCAAGAACACTTTGTTCTAATAACCTGGCACTCTGTGATGCTCACCTTCCTAACAACTCGATCCCTGAAGACAAAATGGGCATGCATAAGCAAATGTGGTAAAGATAGCTAATGGTACCTGGCTATCAAAAGATAAAGCGTCTGCGTCTTAAAGGTGTAAAGACAAACAAGCGGCCTTCTAGCTGAGAAGCAACAAAGCCACATGGAGGAAGCACACCATCCTGTGTGATCATGAGGTGTCGATGGGATCAGGTATCAGACATCAAAGACCTGAATAAAAAATCATATTTATGTGAATGAGAGGGAGGGCAGAGTGGAGACCCAAAGCCCATCTGTAGACAATTGCATATCCCCTTTCAGAGAGGTCACAAGGAAAGGACAAGCCAGTCAAGGTGCAGTATAGCAGCAACAAAACAACTTTCCTCTAGTTCTTTAATGCTTCCTTCCCACCAGTATCATGAACCCAATTTACCTTACAAATCCGGCTAGACCAGAGCATGTACACTGCTACAGATAAGCGCTCACAACACAGGGAATCCAGGACAGATAAACCCCTCAGGACCAATCATGGGAGTAGTGATACCAGGAGGAGAAACGGAAGGTCGGGGGAGAAGGGAGGACCGATCGCAATGATTGACATATAACCCCCTCCCAGGGGGATGAACAACAGAAAAGTGGGTGAAGTGTAAGACATTAAAAAATACAGTTTATAAATTATCAAAGGTTCATGAGGAAGGGAGAAAAATGAGCTGATAGCAAGGGCTCAAGTAGAAAGAAAACGTTTTGAAAATGATGATGGCAACATATGTACAAATGTGCTTCGCACAAAATGATGTAAAAATAAATCCATAAATACATAAACGAATGAATGAAATAAAAGGGGGGAAAGAGTTTTTGTTGTTATTGTTTTTATAGAATACCCAAGTGCCATGTAGCGGATTCTGACCCTGCTCCCTCGGATTCCAAGGCTGGAAATCTTCACCACAGGACGCCTCCTGCTCCTTCCACTGAGCGGTTGGTGGGTTCACACCTTTGCCCTTGCAGGTAGCTAGCCAATTCATAACGCTATACGCCTCCAGGGCTCGCAGGCCATTGTCAGTGGCTGTTGAGTCAGTTCCAACGACTAGCAACCGAGGCACATGGGAAAGAGGTACCGCACTGGCCTGTGCAGCCTCACAATGGGGTGAAGTTGAAGGCCACTGCTGCAGCCACTGACTCCACTCTTCCTCTTGTGCGCATGCTGTCCTTCTCTAGGGGCTGGTGCCTCCTAGGGCCATGACTGAAGGACAAGAGACGGTCTCACCATCCTCTCTTCTAAGAAGCCGTCTGACTGTGCTTCCTCAGAGACAGATTGGTTTGCTCTTGGGCTGTCCGTGATGCTTCAAGGACTCTTGGCCAACACCATCATTCAAATGCATGAGCTATTTTGTTGGTCTTCCGTATTCACTGTTCACATTTTTCGTGTATAGAAGGCGATTTAAACAACAGTTAATGTTGAAAGAGGAAAGAAAAATGTTCAACTAGACCAGTGGTTCTCAACCTTCCTCATGCCGCAACCCGTTCATACAGCTCTTATGTTGTGGTGACCCCCCAACCATAAAATTATTTTCGTTGCTACTTCAGAACTGGCGTTTTGCTACTGTGATGAATCGGGTGACCCCTGTGAAAGGGTCATTCGACCCCCAAAGGGGTCGCGACCTACAGGGAGACAACCGCTGAACTAGATGATCTTGCAATCCATCTGAGAAGACTTTAAACTCGTGTACTTCAACCTTTTTCTATTTCTATCTCACAAGGAATGTGCAAACAAGGATGGCCAATGAGTCACATACAGTTAAGAGTTGAGCTAAGACTTCAGTCCAAGTGTTCTAATTCCCAGCCCAGGATTCTATCAAACGGAAGATGTAGCTGCAGAAAATACGAAGCAACCTTTGCCAGGCTGGCACAACCAGGGACAGGTGGCCCAACAAGAAAGGTACGCATGCGCTGACCTGTGTGAGTTTCCTCCACTGGAGTGAACACTTTCACATCTTTTTCACTCGCTTACTGGGTACTCTGTCAGGGAGCATAGATTTTAAAAGAAGTTTTAAATAGATAGGAAAGTGCTGAAAGTTTGGGAGAGAGACAAATGTCAGCCATAGTTGGAAGCAGAATCCCTCGTGTATTGGAACGTGTGAAATTGCTCACTACGTCGTAGTAAACGTGAATAAGCTACTTGTGCTTCCCTTCCATATTTTGAGGTCTGACATGGTACAACACAAGCACACACCAGGACACTTCAAAAAAGTTTGATGAAAAAAAATGGAGTGGAAAGATAACGAAGTTTTTCCATGAACTTGCCAAGCCTCCCGCAAGGGACAGTCACTCATGATGGGAGCCATGAATGTCATCCGCACTTTCACACAGCGTCCAGATCTGCCCTAAGGCCAGGTCTTGAGGAGACCCTCAGAACCAGACTGTCCTTAGAGTCAGCCTGCCTGTCTGCAAATGCTCCACTCACTGTGGGTCTGCATTGTAACATGGACGGACATGGGAGAGCCGGATAACATGTATTTCTTTTTATGCCAAGTGGATAGGGAGCATCTCACAGCATAGGCTCATGCGTTTTTGACTACTTTATTGTCAGCACTGATTACTGGTGATGTCTTTGTAAGCAAAAGTGGCAGGTGATAACATTTCTCTCTCTTCTACTTCACTCTTAAAGATTGTTCATTTCAGTTTCATTTTAAAACCCCCCTGGAAAGGATCGGTTGTTTTAACGGACTGAAATGAAAGGACCCCCCCAAAAAATAACTCCTTTTTCCTACATGTTGGAGCTGTGTGTGTGTGTGTGTGTGTGTGTGTGTGTGTCTGTTTAAGCACATTATTTTTCTCTCCTTTTCCTGGAATTTATTCTAGCAGGCTCTCTTAGGATCTACTGGGTTGGCTCTTTCAGAAAATTCCACCAACAGTCACACATAAAGGTTGTACAGGAGAAATTCTTACTTATAATGAGACAAAAGAAAAGGAAACTGTTCTTTTCCAGACATTTTTCGTATCGATTATTTATGGTTATGGGGTGTCAAGGGTCGTCCTGTGGAGGTGTATGAAGTTTGAGAACAAAAGGCTGGGCCCTGGTTCTGTGGTGAAGTCCGGGCTCCCTCCAGTGGTCGCTCTGGGAGCGTCAACTTCAAAGGGCCGGTCGTTAGCCCGGCCCTTGGTGCTGCAGACACTCAGAGATGGCCGTTTCAATGCGGGCTTTCTTTCGAAAAATTAATCTCCTCGCAGAATGTTTGAAGAGCCGAACCAAGAAACTAGAATGTGGCCAAGGAGTTTTCTGTTTCGCACAGAGCCTCGATATATTGCTACATATTGCTCTTATTTATAAGCTTTTATGACTCCGCCGGCCAGAGCTTACTTTCAGAGTTATTAGCACACAAAGAGAGTGGATAGGATAAACGCCTTTCTATTTTTACGAGTTGCTGTTTATGTTTCAGAGACGGGAGTTGTTGTTTTTTTTAATGAACTGAAATAACTTTTCAGATTTATCACAACTACATTTGGTGGGCCTCCCATTGCTGTCTTCTCTCATTGGCTTCTCCGAGTGAGGCATGGCAATGCCCAGTTCAGTGATGCCCTCTAACTGGATCGACTATGGGTAGTACCCGAGAGCTACATGAATAATTCAGGGAACAAACAGGAGATCCAAGTGGATGTTTTGATGGTGACAGAGCTAGTTATGATTTTCATGATTTATTTAGGCAGTGTATGACATGTTGATTTAAGTCCTCTGATTGCCTTGCTCAGTATCTCAGAATGACAAGCATGGCACTGGGTGAGATAATCTCAATCACAATTTGCCTTTTTCCTCCCTGCTTTTTCCTGCATTTGTACTTTACCTCCTCTTATCTCTTCTCATTTTCCTTTCTCCTCCTCTTCTTCCCTTCCCTCTTCCTAGTTTTTATTGAGCCATGTAGTACAAGTACATTAAAGTCATTCTAATATAATTATCTTATTCTATCGGGAAGAAAATCAGCAAGGTTGAGAAGGTTAAGAATCATAATAAAGTTTTTTTACTTCTTCCTTTCCTTGTGCCCATGCCATAGCACCTGCCACTGGAATTTAGGTTCTTGGCTTTCCAAAAGAAAGATTTACTTCCGAGGTTATCACGAGAGAATTTTATTAGGAAACCCCTTGGAGGAAGGAAAACCTTCTCAGCTAGCATGGCCTGTTTAGGTATTTATTGCTCCCCCACCTGTATCCACCACCTTTTATACATTTGCATGCAAGAGATTCTCTGCTAATTTCTCTACCTGAGAGTCTTCTGCAGGGGGTAGCAAGGGGCTGTGGCAAATGTCCCAAACTATTTCACAGCCTCCACACATGCTCTGTCCAAATCTCTGCCTTCCCTCTCTTGCTCTGTTTCACTTCCACCCTGAGAGAATAATTCCTTATGAGATCAGAGGCGAAGTTTCTCCTTCTGTAGCGAATTCCTGCTTATATGGGACACACAGTGTCATCACTCTGCCTATATGAGTAGAAAGCTCTCCTCTTCTGGAAGATATTAAGGGGAACAGGCTCTTTCAGGGGGAGATGCTGAACTTGAGGCTGTGAATCATTCATAGGCCTGGGCTTGTTTTTGGTCAGCAGTCTAGGTCCCCTTAGGCTCTACTGGGTTGGCTCTTTCAGAAAATTCCACCAACAATCACACATAAAGGTTGCCACAGGAAAAATTCTTAATTATAATTGGACAAAAGAAAAGGGAGGTAAGAAGTGGTTTGGTACCCATCAATGCTATATCTAAGAACAAATATTAAAAGCAAATGTTACTATACAATTCTCTCTCTTCTACACTCTTAAAGATTCTTCATTTAAATTTTGTTATAGAAATACCCAAGAAGGGTGTTGTGGTTACATAATTTCATGCCAACTTGCCAAATAGGTCTAGGGGTGGAGTCTAGCCTGTCAATCAGGTCACAGCCTGATGATGCCTCCTTGCGGGTGTGACTTTCACAAGAGGATTCTAGGAACTATGTCTCTTTCTCCCTGGAAGCCAGCCACTCGCTTTCTGCTTCACTTTCCTGGTGCTGAAACTCTTGGAGAGGTGGAGGACCCACGTAGAGACCCGAGCCAGCACTGAGATGCCTCCACTGGCATTGGATCCACAAGACTTTTCTCCCACCAGCCTGTGATCTTCCTGTATTGGGTATCATTGCATATCCTGCTGAGTCTGAAGAGGAATTTATGAATCAGTATCGGACATATGGGCTAATATCAGATTTACAGACTTGATGTGGACTGGGCTGGGATGTTTTCTTAATAAACAATTACTCTTTGACATAAAGTTCTCTCTCACACACATATGAGTGTTGATGAATTTGTTTCTCTGTCAACCCAGACTAACACAAGGGGATTGGCTGGTCTAACAGGCTGAAATGAAAGAACAAGGAACGAAAGAAAATTATTTTTTCTTGCATGTTCTAGCTTTGAGGATATTTTTAGACCACACTTCTTAATCTGGGGGTGGGGGCTGCAGGCAGGGTTAAACACACTATTTCTCCCCCCTTTTCCTGAAATGTGTCTTAGTCCCTTGTGTAGTTTTGTGGTTAGAAATATGTATGTAGATAGATTATGGCTTTTGGACTGATTCAAGGCAGAGGCTGGAGGCCAGGCTCTGTGGGCAGCTACGTAGTTCATTGTCGCATTCAGTGCATGGCTTCTCCCTCTCTTCTATTATCTATTTGCCACAGGAAGTGTTTACTACTCTGCAGACCCACTTTCTGGGCTGGGCTAGTCAAAATAGGGTCCAAAGCGGCTGTTGTTCAGGAAAATGATGGACAAAGGGGAAGCATGGCTTCTGTGCTCCTATCCCTCAGTAGCTGTGTCTGCTATACATGCCATGATGATGAACACATTTCTCATCGACTGCTTAAATTTAACTGTAACACAAGAGATTAAAGTTCTTAAAAATGACCAACCCCAGCCTGAGTGTGGGACTATGTGTTTCTTACTTTCATTTTGCAACATACAATGCTGAAGTTTCAAATAGCTTGTCATAACTTTCTCAGTAACACCCACCTAAATCTTAAGGAGAGACTGTATATATTGCTACTAAATATCTAGTTTCCTGAACGGCAAGTATACATATTGTTTTAGCAACTGTTTTTCATACAAATAATCATACAACTAGACTCTCAGGGAAATAGCATCTGGGGTCTTAAAGGCTTGAAGTTAAACAAGCGGTCATCTATCAGAGAAGCAACAAGCCCACATGGAAGAAGCACACGAGCCGGTGCCATCGTCAGGTATGGACGAGTTCAGGCAACAGGCATCAGAAGACCCAAACAAACAAATAAAAAGCCATATTGTTGAGAATGAGGGGGGTCGGAGCAGAGACCCCAAACCCATCTATAGACGATGGGACATCTCCTCACAGAAGGGTCACAAGGAAGGGATGAGTCAATGAGGGTGCAATATAGCACCAAGAAAAACACAATATTCCTCTGGTTCCTGGAGGCTCCCTCACCCCTCCACTATCATGAGCCCAGTCCTGCCTTTCACTGAGGGCTAGACTGGAGCATATGCTCCATTACATTCGTAATCAGGTTACTGAAGGAGAGTCCATAATTTAACCTCAACTCTATGAGGTGAGAGTCTGTAAAAGTTAAAGTGGGAGACAGAATTAAAGAGGA
>NW_022103920.1:36739888-36745815 GCF_000313985.2 Echinops telfairi
GTAATCAGGTTACTGAAGGAGAGTCCATAATTTAACCTCAACTCTATGAGGTGAGAGTCTGTAAAAGTTAAAGTGGGAGACAGAATTAAAGAGGAGTTCAAACAGGGTTTCGTGAGGCAGATTCAACGCTGTATTTGATTGTTGGCATTCGCTATGGATTTTGACAATTCACGAGGAGCACTCTCAATCCCATCATCTATCCCTCTAAAAGGGAAAAAAAAAGTAACTAAACAAATATTTAACATAATTTTATATTAAAATAAGAAGCACAAGTGGGAATCATCAAATTGTACTTGCAGGTGAGTCGCTCCATAGAAGGGAGGTTGGTGGGTGATTGATTTAGGAGGGTTGTAAATTCTAGGTCCAGCCCTCATGCTGGTTTAGCCAACATGTCAGGAATTTGGTCTTCTTTCTGTGAGAAAGATGTACAATTATATGCCCAGTAGCTATGTCCCATTGTTTGCATTTATCCACTAAGGCAAATATAGCTGCAAGACTCAGGTAGAAGATGATAAGCATTGATTAAAATAACAGGTGGCAAATGCATAATAGACCCAAACTGGCAGTTATTAGGCAACCTTAGAGGTAATAGAAATCTAAAGACTCAGTGATTTTAGAGGATTTTGGAATATCTTTGTTTTTGCCTGCAATACAGCTTATAGCTTTTTAAAATTTAAAGAAGTTTTACAGCCCCCCTCATCAATAAGGAGCTAGTTTAATGAAAAACAAGAAAAATGCTATTAAACTCCTTTCTTGTTGGCCCTCTGCTTTCTCAAAACTTATTTTAGAGATTCAGAGGATTGCTGAACCTTCCCCCAACTCTTGTAATTTCTTCTTGGTTAGGGGGCAAATTTAGAAACTCAGGTGGAGAGATAAACTTATCTCTTAATACTAATTTTCCTTCAGGAGTCTTAGAATCCAGAGCAGGAAGCTTTCCTATAGCCTCTTTGACTTTTAAAATGCCTCACAGTTAGAAATGTAGTCCCAAGGTATTGCAAGATATTGTAGTCCCATGATATTGCATGGAGTCCACACATGCTCTCTCCAAATCTCCATCTTCTCTCCCTTGAGAGTCTCAGGCTCACTGGGTCCAATGATCCCCTGGCGCTGCTTCTATAACTTTCTCTTGCTTCATCCCAGGCCATAGTTGAAAGCCCCTGCTCAAGCCTATACACAGGTAACCATGGGTAAAGGGCTGAGAGAAATAGTTTTTATAGAAGTGATTTTGGAAGTTGAAAAAAAATGAGGGAAATTACATGAACTTGAGGTAGTTCCCAAATATGTAATCTGATATTGGGGGATTCTTTTTCCTGTGGGGGAAAATACCTTTATTTGCCCTCTTTAACAAACATAAACAAAGGAAATTAATTTGACACTGAGTCTTTTGACACTGTTGTTAGCAATCTGCCCTTATCTTCTGATAGCACTTGATGCCTTGCAAAAATCACTCCTTGAATTACTGCATGTCGCTTGAATCTGACTTCATGGAAGGTCGTGGACGAGAGTGATGTGTTTCAGAATGTAAAGAAACTCTGGGAACTGTGGGGTGACCCACTATGCTTCACGCCACCCCGGCTCAAGGTTATTGCACAGCTGTGCTCTATTTTCACTAAAATGCTTATGCAGTTCAATGAAGAAGCCAGATTTAGCTCTTGAAATAGAAGGTTATCAAGATATGGATACTTCAAGCAAATTGCTTACCCAAGAGTAATTGCTGCAGCCTCTTTACCAAACAAAGGTGTTCTGTCACCATTAGCTACTGCCTGAAAGCCCAGTAGGAGAAATAAATCTGATGATAGTCCCAGGTGTTTAACCTGAGTACCAAAACTTTCTCTCAAGAAATCCACTGTTTGGGTCCAAAGGTTGGGTGTGATGGGCGAGGGAACACCCAGCCAACTAGCTGGCCAAACGGGTTATGCCGTTCAAAGCTACTCTAGTGAGAGAGCCTGGGAACTGTAAGGGGGGAATGTTCGCTCTGTTGAGAAACAGGACAAGCTGGTTTCCGTTTCCACGAGCAGTGGACTAGCTTCCGTGACAACACCAAGCACACCGCTTCGGTGTCCACAGCAGATCCCAGTGCTGAATCCACAAGAAGAAACTTTGGGGAGCTTGTCAAAGTTCAGATCCCAAGGCTGCCCCCCCCACCAATTCTCTTTCATTAGCTTCCAAGTATAATCAAGGGGTTTCTCTTATAGTAAAAAACCCCAAGGTGATTCTGATTTGGGTACAACACTTTGAGAAACAATTATATAAAAGATTAAATTATACAATAATGTATTTATTGTGTTCAAGATGATTGATCTGTTTCTTCCAGGTACTTCCTTTGCCATCGAAAGCAAACTGAGGCAGAAGCCACTCCCTGGAAGGCTAGAGGTGCGATTGTTCAGAGCGGCCCCTCAGGAGAGAAATGTGGCGATCTCTTTCTGAAGCATCAGTCCCCGAGCATCCTGGGGAGCACGGCCCACACTGACACACATGGGGTTGTTGCCCCTCTGAGGTGTTTAACTGGAAGCAAGTCTCTTTGTCTCTCTCAGTGACCTCAAAGTTTAAAACCTCCTCTATGGAAACCTCAGGGTTAGAGAGAAGAATTTTTTTAATAGTACATATAAAAATACTTCTCAAAGTAGATGACACCAGGGCAAGGTATTTATTTTCTAAAGAGCAAAATAGAAAGTGAATTCCCCAGGCATAGTGCAGATATGCTATTTTATAGTCTTCGTTCCTTAACTCGGCTACTTAAAAAGGTGATGCAAGGAAAGTGCTCTAAAGCAGTAGCCTTAGCAAGTAGATTAATTGTGGAAAATTATAAATGATGAAAGTAATGTCATGAAAAACAGGTCCACAAAGTTGAACATATTCTACTAGTCTGAAAAAGCAAAGTTGCTAAAGGTACCCTAATTTTTCTAAGTGGTTTAAGTCAACTTTTCAAAAATTGGATCCATTTTCTCCATCAAGATAAGCCACAATATTAAGAGCTTGTGCTCTGGCATAAGTAAAGAGGAGTGCTTTGGACTGAAACTACAAACAAATGTACGGGTTGATTAAATCAAAGCTCTGAGTCATTTTCATACCTCAATCCCATCATCCATAAAATGGAGATTAATAATGTTTTCTTCCCCCACAAGGGTTACTTAAGAGGGATAGCTAACAAAGCAAATGGTTGTAAATTATTTTGTAGGCCTGCTGTGTTGGTGCCAAATAGGAAGAGTTAGATTTTAAAACTGGCATTTTCAAAAGTACCCAAATATTGCAAACCAAGTCACATTTCATGGCTAATTTAAAACATCAGGGGTTCACACAAGTTGCTTATAATGATATTTTCCAATGCACATGCTATTTGATGATTTGTACATCTTTCGCTTTTACAGCTGAACCCAGCCATTCCTCTTTGGCCAGGAGTCTCTTTTATCAATAAGACCGGATCATATAACTGTCTATATCTCCTGGGGGATTAAGCACTACTTTTTTATCTGGACCTGGGATGAGTGAACTCAGAGATGATAAGAAATGCTAGTTGCAAGTCCAGTGTGTTATTTATTTAGATCAGGAAAATGGCTGTTAGATAAAGTTTAGGAAGACTTTCTAAAGCACAGATAAAAATCTCTGTGTCAAATGGAAGGATACTGAAATTATTTTAATACCGTAAAGCTCTTATGAGTTGAACTAAACTTTCAGCAAAATGATCTGATACTCTTTCTGGAATTTTGGCCTTTGGGGATGGGGTTTGGGGTGGGGTGGGGGTGGGGACTGATTACATCAGTCCTTTCAATCCCAATATTAAGATTACTAATACTTGTAAACGTCAAAACTCTGAACAGTAGGCAGGGTAAGAGGTAGTCAATATTTTCCAAAAGCAATTGATCCGAAGAAGTATCTGGCATCTAGAATATTAGATAAAAATACAGATCGACAAGGTTCATCACATCCCTTCTGGTTCTGATTTCTGAGAAGGCAGCACTAGAAATCTGAATTTTTATCCATCCTCTGATACTACGCTTGCTTTCCATTGCTTTACAAGGTACTGTTAGTGGATGAGCAACAGCGCCAACTGAAAACTTGGGAGAAATACAGATTCTCAGTCTCTGCTCCAGAAAACCTGCATTTACATTTGCGATTTAGCTAGCTTTCACTTGTTCTAAATCATCAAGTGTGAGCACCTTCACAGCCCTCAGCCCGGACTGTGGGACAACCTCAGCAGGGCTGAGGAGAGAGTTTCACACGACCATCCCTTCTATGGTAGCATGATGTCAACTGTATAAAGTGGTGGTTGTCAATCATTTTATTCCACTCGACTTAACAATCAACATCCATGGAGGTAACAGAAAATCCAAAGATTTATATACTTGTGCAAATCTGTTGCAAAATTTTCTAATGCAATTTTATCCCTTCCATGTCTAAGGTCCATCTTACCCAAACCATAGTCTTTTCAGGTTTAAGTTCCAGTCTTTGACACATTTGATCTGGGAGGAAACATATCTGTCTGTGGCGCAGTGACTGACTTCAGGAAGCTCTGCTAGCCATAATCTTTGTCACTCCCACCAAGGGACTGGGTGGAGCCATGTCAACAAGATGTATGAAATCTAACAAGGTGATTGGCCAGTTTGCCTTCCCACTGGGCTAAAAATGACCCATCTGAAAAGCAGGAAGAGAGGGTATCATTACCATCAAAAAAGAAGTGTAACCTGAATCCTTGAGCTCAACTCTACATTGAAAAGCCAATGTAGAAACCAAATCTCCCCCAGCCGTGCTGTCAGTGCCTTCACCAGGAGGGGCGCATCTTGCACACTATGTCAGAAAGTGCTCCATTGCTAGTTAGAAGGTTCTCACTGGTCAGTTCCTTTTCTTCTTTCTTGTCATTTTAGACATAGATTGTCAGTCCCTCTTCATAGCGTGTCTTCATCTGGAAGCTCTACTGAAACCCGTGGAGAATGGATGATGCTGGTAATATCTGAATTGCCAATGGTAGCGCTTCCAGCATCATACCAATACTCAAGTCCCGATGGTATGGCAAACTGACAGGTCTATAAAAACTGACAAATGAGTGCTTGTGGTGTATGATCAAGAATCAGTGCTATGAAAGGAAGAAGTTCAACCTGCACTGAAAGCATTAATGAAAACACGACTCCAGGAATTGATGGAATACCAATCGAGAGGTTTCAACAAACAGATGCAATGCTAGAGGTTCTTGCATATTTATTCCTAGATATTTGAAAATTGTTCAATCTTCTCCGCCAAATTACTAGAAGAGGCACATATTTTTCCCCATTCCAAAGAAAGGTGAGCCAACAAAATGCATAAGTATTTAAAAAGTATCATTAATATCATACTCAATTATAATTGTGTTGAAGATAATTCAAAAGTATTTAAAACAATACATCAAAAGGGAACTGTAAGAAATTCAGGCAAAATTCAAATGAGGACATGGAGCAAGAAATATCATTGCTGATGTCAGAGAGAGCATGGCTAAAAACAGAGAATACGGAAACTACTTGTTTGACATTAACACTGCGAAGGCATTTGGCTGTGTGCGCCATAAGAGGACATACTTAGCAATGGAGTTGAAGTTCCAGATACTAGATTGTATTCATGCAGAACATATATATATAGATCAAAGGCAGCTATTCAAACAGAACAAGAAGAAAACTGTGTGGTCTAAAATCAGGCAGTATGTGTGCCAGGGCTATATCTTTTTATTACATTTATTCAGTCTGTATGCTGAGCAAATAACCCCAAAATACTGGATTATGTGGAAAAGACAACGGTATCGGGATGGAAGGAAGATTCATTACAACCTGGCAGGCAGAATGTGAGGAAGACTTGAAGCATTTACAAATGCAGGTAAAAGACGACAGCTTTCACCATAAAACAAAAATCCTCACAACTCAGGCAAAAAGCAAAACATGATAAATGAAGAAAAGATTGAAGTT
>NW_022103920.1:36746419-36767710 GCF_000313985.2 Echinops telfairi
TGCTTGATATGATTGAAATGTGGAACGATCTATGTATTAACTCCCATGAAAAATCAATAAATACATAAAAAGAAGAAGTAGAATAGACGCCTTTGAGTTACAGCACCAGTGATTTATAAATGAGAATCTGAGGCTTGGGAATATAAATAGCTTTCCTCGCAGCCTTCACTAACAAAGGGAGACTAGTTGGGACACAATAGTCTATAGCGCATCAAAGAAGAGACTCACCGGCTTCACGGCCCCTCTGTGCCTTCCATGTGAGGGTGGGTTATAAATCCCACTGCTCTCATTTCATTCACTAATGAAGGCACGGTGGAAACCAGGGAGTATATTGATTCTGCATGAATCGAACTACGTGGAAAGGAAAGAAGAGAGGAAAATTAATCTCGCAATCACAAGGACTATTAGATCCCTTTAAGGAACAGGAAGCCTGGAGTTTTGAAAGAAGGAAAAATTATCTCTATTAAATTTCAATTTCTTCTGCTCGTGTATGTCTTGAAGAGAAAATATTTAACTTCTAAAAATGGACAAGCACTACAGAGCTACTACAAAATTTAAACTAAAGTCAATACAAAATCTTTTTTAGCTTGGCAGCATTATATTTTTGATGTTACTTTAAAAAGTATTTCCAACAAAATCTATTTGCCTTAGAGAAAGAAAATTTTAAAAGAAATAAAGGCAGAAATGTAGACCGGCAGGAAGAAAATAGTTAATCAAAGAAATAAAATATACAATCTTATTATTATTATTGAATACACTGAATTAATTCTAATTCACAGCAACCCCATGGACAGAGTGGAACTTCCCCAGCATGTTTCCTGAGCATGCGTGCCACGGGAGCATCTGTTCGCCCTCCCACTGGTTGGTGGTTTCAAACTGCTAGTGTTTCCTGCATAGCAAATAGCACTTAAGCATTGTGCCGCCAGGAAACATAAAATATCTTCGACCTATCCTTTTTCAAAGATGAGCAAATAACAGAAACAGGAATTCATAAGTAAGTAATGAGGCAATAGAATGGTATGTTTTGAGTTGTGTTTTTAAAATTTCCTTTCTCTAGTAAATAAGATTTTTATCAAGAAATCAAAATACAGGAAATACTGGCTTATAAAATTACAATTTATAAACAACCAGAACTAAGGTGCCAACTTCTAAAAAGATGATTATATTTAAAATTTGAGGTACATAGAGTGATGTGTAATAACAAGTGGGGGCTACTTTGGGGTAGACATCCTAACATCATTATTATTGCTGTTTTAAGTGAAAGGATGTTTTATGATATGTGGGAGTGTTTATATAATGCCTTTATGCATAAAAAGGTACACTAGATACTATATAGTATAGTATATAGTAAAATAAACATTTGACTAACACATTAAATACAAACCGTAGCTCACTGTTCCAACTTAGGTACAAATTTGATATACAGACAGATTGGGAACAAAACTAACTTGTAATCCAGAACTAAATATATATCCAAAATATACATTAAAACATAAAGCTCACCAAAGATGTGGCAATGCGGACACTGCCATGTACTTAGTGGGGACTAGAAACTGCTGCTTAGGTAGCATGTCAGTTACAGATGTCCATACGAAGGTGTTCATGTCAGCATTTCTTTTGTTTGTTTGTTTTAACATTTTATTAAGGGCTCTTACAATTCTTATTACAATCCATACATCAATTGTGGTATATATGTTGCCATCATTCTTTTCTAGATAATTACTTTCTATTGAGGCCTTGGTATCAGCTCCTCTTTTTGCCCCCTCTATCCCCCTCCCCCACTCTTGTGACCCCTTGATAGATTATAAAGTATTATTATTTTCACATCTCACATGGATCACTGTCTCCCTTCTCCCATGGTTTCTGTTGTTCTTCCCCCTGGAGGTGTGTGTGTGGTTATGTGTCAATCATTATGATTGGTTCCCCCTTCCTCTCATTCCGCGCCCCCCTCCCCTACCTCTTCCCCCTGCCCCTACTTCTCCCTACCCATCTGGTATCGCTATTCCCACTGCTCCTGGGTTGCATGTATCAAGAGCTATTATCTTTTATCTACACCTGTGTACATGCTCCGGTCTTCCTAAGTGAGAGGCATCACTGGGGTCATAATAGCGGGGAATCCTCAAGGAACCAAAGGAATATTGTGTGCCTTACTGCACCCTGATTGACTCATCTATCTATTCCCTGTGACCCCTCTGTGGGGGAAGTTCCGTTGTCTACAGATGGGCTTTGTGTCTCTGCTCTGACCCCCCTCATTCTCAACCATATGATTTTGTTTGTTTGTTTGTTAAGGGTCTTCTGATGCCTATTACCTGGTCCCGATGACACCTCATGATGCACAGGCTGGTGTGCTTCTTCCATGTGTGCTTTTTGTTTCTCTGCTGATGGCTGCTTGATTCACCTCAAGCCGTTAAGACCCCAGATGCTTTATCTTTTAATAGCCGGACACCATCGGCCTTCTTCACCACATTTGCTTATGCACCCGTTTTGTCTTCAGTAATTGTACCGAGAGGGCGAGCATCTCAGATTGCTCATCATTCCTTATACTGAAAAATGGAAACAAAAATCAATGTCAATCAATTAAACATTAAATTATAAAGCATCAGAATAGAATAAAAATTCATTTAAATAATGCATATGAACAATGTATATTTGTCTGGCCGGATCAATATCAGGTCAGCTCCTAGCAGCGAGTGACCTTGAATCTCCCCCACCCACCTGCGGAGCTGACCAGAGCTGGCTAATGTAACCTCTCAGCAGCTTTGCAAGTCCTTTTTTTCCCCATGGCCCATTTTGCTCACGGCTCACCCTACACCCAGCAGAAATACACCCAGAACCAGGAAAACATTCTAGAAACCTGACATACCTGTATCTCCCAATCCCTGACTATTTTACCTTATATGGACTCAAGGCAGTCCAGCCACATGTTCCCTGGCAATATAAACACCACCCCTGTTGCCTGGGGCATGACTCCCTCGGCCCAGACACTGTGGACTGTGGGACTTGCCCAGGCTGGGTTTTTCTCCCTAATAAAGTCTGTTTGCTTAAATTCGGCTGATGTGGTCTCTGACGCCTCTCAACCACCTTACAATATATATGTACAAAGTGATCATATGTATGTTGGGTAGGATAAACAGAATCCAAAATTATAGACATCAAAAACATTTATAATATAATGTCCACATTATAATATGCATTATTATATATACACACAACGACAGAGAAAATTGGAGGCAAATATTTAAGAAATAGAAGGCTTATTTATGGAAAGTGGGTTGTCATTTTAAAAAATATTTATTTTCTAAATTCCCTTCTAAAAACCTCAATTAATTTTAAAATCAAGAATGCATGAGTTTGAGACCTGAACGTAAAGAGGAAGGCAAATATCTGGGGGGAGGTGCCTGAGTCCATGAATTTTGTTCTCTCCCACACTCAGCTGCTGTAGAAAAAGAACAGAAATAAAAAAGCCAGAGAGAGTGGCAGAGACAGAAAGAAGGACTTGAGGCGGATTTTCCTTAGCCAATGGTGGCACGTGACCACAAAAGAAACTAGAGTATTCTGCCCTGTGAGCACAGCCTGCCCCATCACTTCATGGTCACCTCTGTGTAAGATGAGAAATGTGAGCTCTTTGCAGATTTATCCACTTGGGTCCTTTTCTGTGTGTTTCCTCCCTGGGTTTCCCATGAAAAGTTCTGCTAGAAAAGAGTCAACCATGTCTTAGCTCACTTCTCTCATCCCAGGCAAGCTATAAGCAGAGCAGAATGACACCCATGGTAGACCAACGTGGTAGTGATTTCAGTGTGGGCCCTTCCTGGGCGTGGGAAGGGACACTAAAGAGAAAATACTGGACACAGCTAGCACACTACAAATGTGGATTTCTATTGAACGAACGTACTAAGTAAGGGAGACTCTGTTGCAGTCATTTGTACTGCCACAATACTGAAACGAACTGTGCTCTAAATATGAAATGAAAGATTCCTCTCACTGGATGTTTTCACCCACGGTTGTTTGATGTGTCTAGGAGTGCTCTGAGCCGGAACTGGCTGGATGGCAAAGTTTGATTTTCTGGTTTGGGGGTATGTGCATGAATGAATGTGTGTAAGAATACCTGTGTGTGTTAGAGCATGAGATTCTTTCCCTTCAAGTGAACATAAGACAAAGATGATTCTCTAATAAAAAATTACAACCCTCCTTAAACATGTTGCTGATCGGTGCTTTTGTGTGGGTCTGACTCACAGACACCCTGTGTACCACATGATGAAACCCTACCTGGGCCTATTTCATCCTCACAGTTGTGGCTTTGTTAGTCTATTACCACAGCAATTGCGTCAATCCATCTCGCTGCCAGTCTTCTTCCTTTGACTGACCTTCTCCTTTACCAAAAATGAGGCACTTCTTCAGAGACAGATCCCTCCTGATAACATGTGCAAAGTACTTGGGACAAAGTCTTGCCATCCCTAGGTCTAAGAAACATTTAGGCTGAATTTTGTCCAAGAGAGATTTGTTTTTTCAGCAGTCCATGGTATGGTAAATAATCTTTGCCAACACTTTAATTCAAAGTCCTCAATGCTTCTTCAATCTTCCATATTCACTGTGAAGGAATTGAACATATTAGGGCATGGGTCAGGTGCCCTCGGTCCTCCCAAAGACATACTTGCTTTATAATACCTTAAAGAGGTCTTTCATAGTTGATTTGTCCAATGCAAAATAACAATAGAGCTCATTAACATAAATATCTACGTTAGCTAATAAACAAGTCAGCTCAGCAGAAGAAAAGGAAAAATACAAAAGGCCAGTCAGTGAAAGGTAGGAGTCAGGGGCTTTGCTCCCTCCTCCGTGTCAAGAATCAAGTATTGCCCTTGCAGAGTTCTATAGTGAACGGGGTACCCATCGTGCATGAGTTCCCATATCTAGGGTCCTCGTAGCTAATCTATACCTATTGAATAAAAGCTGACTGGTTGAATTCTAATCCTGGTGTGATGGCTACTTTTACGTATGAACTTGACTAGGCTATGGTGCCTAGTTGTTTGATCAAGCAGTAGTCTAGATACTGCTTTGAATTAGTTATGTGTGATAAATTGTCCTGCAAGAAAGAAATACCTTCCATAATGTGGGTAGTTTGCATCCAAACAGTTGAAGGCCTTGGAAGCTAAGTTTTCCCTCTGGTATATTCTGTTTCCTCATTGTTAAATAGACATTTCACCAAAACCTCCTCTCTCTTCATCTTCCCTGTGGCCCGCCCTATGGAATTGGGGACATAAGACTGAAGGAAGCTCCCCCTGTCACCTGACCTACAGAGTGAGACTTTCCAGCCCCTGTAATTGTGTGAGCCAATTTTAAAAATTAAAACTCTCTCATCGCATGTGCTGAGATAATGCTGAGTCATGGCAGCACTAGAGGAGAGTCAAAGTGGGTTTTCTTGACTATAATCTTTACGAAAGACTATCTCCAGGTTTTCCCTACAGTCCCCCTGTTGTGGGTAGATGCCATTGAATTGGTTCAGATTTCTAGCGAACTGATGTACGAGAGGAAACACTGTCCCGTCCTTTGCCATTGTCACAATGTGTCTATGCTTGGGCATATTGTTGAAGCCATTGTGTCAATCCAGCTTGTCCAGGGTCTTCTTTTTTGATGCTCATCTTGTCCAGGGTCTTCTCCTTGTCCATCTTGCCCAGGGTCATCTTCTTTTTCAATATCCCTCTATTTTACTAAATACAATGTCCTTCTCCAGGACAAAAATCAAGATACAAACTCGTCCTACCTGATAGCATGTCCAAAGTGTGTGAGGCAAAATCTCACCATCCTTCCCTCCAAGAAGTATTCTGGCTGTATTTCTTCCAAAACAGATTTGCTTGTTCTTTGGGTGGTTCAGGGTACCGCCTCAATGGTGTATTCAAACCCTCTGATTAGCAGCCTAACATTCAACCATCATGCCACCAGAGTTCATGTATATATATATATATACATATGAATAAATATCTGGATAAGATACTGACAAATGATCTGATAGGCTTCTCTAAAGAACCCTGAAAAGACACTGGGTAGTGGGAATTTGGAAGAAGTTACAATTAGGGAAGAAAAGCATTTCATATCCATAATCTCTGTTTCCATACAAATAACCATTAAACTGAAGAGATTCTATTCTTCTGTTTGATTTTTAAAAAATCAATATGCAAATAAAGCAGTCATGCAATAATGGTTAATTCTTATTTGAGAACATTCAATATTTTTAAAAACCTCAGTGCATAGAAGTGTAACTCAAATTGTTACTGGACCAAACAATTTAACAGATATGCAATAGTGAAATTTCATAAATTAATAAAGTAATCAATGGCTCTGGGGAGTCTCCTGTATCCTACATTGTTTTATTAAAATAAGTTAGCAATTGATACTTAAGAAAATACTCTCTCAGGATAAAAACAGAGCTTATTTCCTCTTAGATTTACTCATTGAGTCCTAAATCTAAGTTCACAGCCAATAAAGTTGATGTAGGGTAGTCATATAATTTATTGACCAAATGGGGACACTTTTGATAGTAAACAGGAACACAAAACACATGGGCAAGCTTGGATTCCTGATTATCTTAATCATGACCCATATGGAGTCATGATGTCTTTGTGTGTTTATCATATTGCAATAATTGGAGATGCAGTTTAAGGAACAATTAATTGGTCCTGGAATGTTAAAAAAAAAGTGTTCAAAAGTACAATAAAGACAGAATGATATTAATGTGACTCTAGGTAAATTCTTCATTCTCTCCCACTCTCCCTGGGCTCGATTCTGGTTCAGTGGGCCCTCACGCAAAGGCTTTGTGCCCGTGTCATGCCCCTGCCAGACTGCAGGGTACACACAGGAGAGCATTAACCTAGTTACGATGCCAGCAAAAACCGCTCCAGGTGGTTATTTCCCATAGAAATTGGAAGCGAGATTGATTACTAAGGCACAGTGGGGACCATGATAAACCTAGAAAGAATGAAAACTTGTCTTGACTTTGTTTGCTCTCTCAGTGCTGGGAAACCCAATTCTCCAAGTACTTTGTTGCTCTCCTCCCTCTTTGCTATCTGCCACTTTACAATATCTGTGAACTGTGGCATTCCTCCTCTCGTGGTTAATTTCCCCCCTGTTAGCATTGCCTGGAATATCGCAGCTCTAAAGCTTGGCTGATACATGTTGATATTCTTAAAGTCATAAAGTGAAAACAAACCATTTAATTGTACGCCTTTTTCATTTTGAAGTCGGATTTTTTTTTCCAAAGGCAAGATTCTAAATTGCAGCTATCTTTTTCCTCCACACTTTAAAATTCTTATTTAATTTCCTTTTTATTTCCTTTTTGCTTCCACTGCTCTATTGAACACTCAGCTCGGGTCTTCTTTTTAGCACCTCTCTTCTTGGTTCCCAAGCCTCTAGCTCTGTGGCACAGTCAGTAATGAATGGAAAATAAGAGTTTCAACTAAGTTTCAACAAACAATATTTTGACTTTTGTGCCCAGATTTGTTGAATGGAGTGTTTGATCCTAAAGTGAATCATAACCTATGCTTCCAGTGAGAATAACTAGAGCAGGTGGATTTAAGGCACAGTCCAAGCAGCAGGCACTCTTCCCTGTATCGCCCCCACCCACGAGCTTGGGGTTCCAAGTCTTGAGAACTTCCAAACTCCAGTTCTTCTCTCTTCAATCCTTCAAAACCATTGCAGACCTTGCCATCTTCTCAGTTTCATAAACGGGTCTGTTGTTGGCGTCTCGTCTTCACTGAGTTCTGCTCAAGAAGCAGCAGATGTCCCCTGGCAGAAAAAAAAAAAAAGCAGATCGATGGCACAACTCAATGAAGGGTTCTTCTAACCAAGATGTCTGGCTGTTTCAGAAGCTTTCTGCTAATGTCCGTTCATTTATTTTCTAAATCCACCTGCTCTAGTTATTCTCACTGGAAGCATAGGTTATGATTCACTTTAGGATCGAACACTCCATTCAACAAATCTGGGCACAAAAGTCAAAATATTGTTGGTTGAAACTTAGTTGAAACTCTTATTTTCCATTCATTACTGACTTCTACAAGATGATTGTGATCTATTTTAGTATTTAAAGTTGTTAGCGTCCCTTTCCCATAATAGCAACATGCCCTGGGGGGGGGGATCAGTGGCTAAGTGGTTGTTTCCTGAAAGGCCAGTGGTTCGAATCCACCAGCCACTCCAAGGGAGGAAAGATATGGCAGTCTTTTGCAATCCTTATGGCCTCAGAAGCCCTATAGAGCAGTTCCATCCTATCCTATAGGATCATTATGAGTCAGATCAACTTAAGGCAGGGGGGTTGTTTTTGATGTTGGTACCAATAGCAGCATTCCTGAATCTATTGACATCAGCTTTTGCTATGTGACTTATTTTCAGCAATAAAAGGTGGAATTACAATTTGATCACAGCTAGCTAGGAGCTGTAAAAAGCAGTGTGTGAGTGATCACTTCTTTTTTTCTCTCTTCCATAATACCAACGACAATCCATCTAGAAGTTATTCCATCAGGATGGTTGGTAGAGTGAAGAAAAAGGGATGAAAAGCCAAAGTGATTGCATAAGGACATGGACCATGAGTAAATACCTTTTATTTTCATTATAAGTGCCTGAAATCTGGGGCTGTTTTTACTGCACTATCATCTACCTTGTCCTGTTGATGCATAAGTTACACACAAAAAAATTACATGTATAATTAAAGTGTCTTTCTCATCATGTGTTTTATACTAAAAGCTACTCCATTATAGTCCTAGGATTACCTTCGTAAGGGTCAAAAATAAGGATGTTTACCTTAAGGATTAAGATGCCCCTGACACAAGCCAGATTATTTTCGTATGCATGTGAAAATCAGGCATTGAACAAGGAAGACCAGAAAATAATTAGTTCATTTGACTCGTGGTGCTGGAGAACCATATTGAAAGTACCACGGACTGCTAAAAGAATACTCAACTGTGCTTGGGGAGATGTACAACCTTTGGAAGCATAGATGATGAGATTTCATCTCACATATGTTGGACATGTTATCAGGCCAGACAAGTCGCTGGAAAAGGACATCATATGTGGTAAAGTAGAAGGGCAGCAAAAAAGGAGGAAGACTCTGGACAAGAGGGACTGACACAGTGGCGACAGCAATGAGCTCACACAGAAACAATTGTGAGGAGGGTGCAGGACTCGGCAGGGTTTCATCCTCTTGTGCGTAAGGTCGCTAGACGTCTGAACCAATTCAATGGCATCTACCAACAACAGGGGGACTATAGGGGAAAACCTGGAGATTGTGTTTTGTAAAGATTATAGTCAAGAAAACCCTACAGGCCACTTCGACTCTCCTCTAGGGCTGCCTTGACACAGAATTGTCTCCATACACACTCTGAGAGAGGTCTGTTTTTAAAATTGGCTCACATGATTACAAGTGCTGGAACGTCTCAATTGTAGGTCAGGTGACAGGCTACAACTTCCTTCGGTCTTATGGTCCCAATCCCGTAGGTCAGGCTTTAGTGAAATTAGAGTGATGGAGTTCTGGAAAAATGTCTGTTTTACTATTTGGAGGCAAAATATGCTGGAGGGAAAATGCTTAGCTCCGAAGGCCTTCACTGGACTAGATTAAGCCTACCCCCATTATGGAAGGTATCTCCTTCGCTGATGGGCAATTGGGTTGGTCACATATAACCAGTTCATAACAGCATGTAGACCAGGGTTTGAGCAAACAACTAGGCACCAGAGCCTAGTCAAGTTGATAGATAAAATTAACCATCATACTCAGGAATAGAATTCAACCAGTCAGCTTCTATTCAACAGGTATTTATTGCCTACCATGGTCTCTTTGAGTCTGAACCCGCTCGAAGGTACCTAACAACATGCCTTAAATAATCTTTTGTCGAGATTTTCAAAGGCAAAGAAGATCTAACAGATACCAATGTGTTTTTAACTATACCTTTGCATAGTAAGCATCCAGTATTAGAATTCTTCCCGTAAAATAAATTCAATCTTTGAAAACCTGAATTATGCTACTAGAAAAAGCTTTCAAAAGATTTTTAACCTTTCTTATTTGTCCAGTGGTAATAAGAGCTTTTTCTTTGACCTATTTATTTCATAGAGCTTCTAGAAGGGTTATATAAGAAAAGAAAGTACTCTGAAGTTGAATACAGCTTTATATAAAGGTAGTAAAAATATAATTATAATAATAATACCTTTGTATTTACGATAAAATTAACGTCTGCAATGTACTCCATTTTTAAAAATGTATCCATTCAATTATTTGAGAAGCTGCAAAAATTATTCTAACCGTTAGAATCCAAACTTGCTATCCAAACAACCTCATCTTGACTGCATCCAGGAGAGCAACATTCCCTTCTTGGCAATTAATGGGAATCAAGCAGCTGAAAATCCAACAAATTATTTGATCGCACAGCTGACAATATCTCAGCTCTGGTCCTTTGCTGCCTCCCGTTGAGCCGGACCTCGCCCTCTAATGAAGCTCTGACATGATAGGTAGCTTTTATAACCCTGACAAAGGGGCTTCTCATTAAAACAAACCTGCCACAGAAATAATGTCATAGAGCGTTTCCTAGAAGCAAATTTTACCTTCTATGATGTGGTTATGATATGGATAATATTGCAGTTTAAATTAAGAATACATTATCTAGTGGCTTTGAAAATACTCTTTTGTTCTTTAACTTTTCAGTCACCTGTTAAACTGCTCTGTGAAGGTCATGGGTGCCATGGGAAAGTAGTGCTTAAATCCCTTTCAGCAGCAGAAAGTAGTGGTTGAATTAGTGTAGACTCCCATGGAGACTTCTGAGGCTGGTGATAAATCACGGTTAAGAGCTTTACAGCCTAAAGCTCAGCTGCAAACTGAGACAAAGCCATGGGTATATTTGCAAATGGCAAAGCCACATAAACTATTATCTTCTAATCCAAAGGAATCCCTTCTGAGCCACTTTAGCATCAAGCACCCAATTCATCAAATTGGGCGGAGTCATGCATATCTGCCCTTGTACTGTGATCCCTGCTGGTGTGCTCAGGAACAGGCCAGGGAGAGCATAGGGAGAGTGCGCAAATGACTGAAAATCTGCTGGGGAAAAATAGATGTAAATCTATGGATCAAAAATCAACACAAAGGCCTCAATATGAGTCCAACTTCAATATGTGTTAGGCATGGGCAACAATTGTGGACTCTCATTTTATTTGAATTCCTCCTGCTAAAATACAGATTGTACTCATACAAGCTTGACTATGCTACAGGGCCAAAAAAACGGTGTATGTAAGTCACTGTTGGCTGGTTTTAATTTATTTTTTTACTGAGCCCTTTAACCTACCACAGTATATTATGTATTCCAAATGTCCAAGAACCAAAGAAGGAAGACCCTTTTATCAATAAGGAGGCATAGCTTTAGTATATTTAGTAGTATCTAAGCAAATTGCTGAACACCTTATGAATAGAAGCCAGACTTTTTCTGATATAGCATCAGAAGGTGAACCCCTCAAGTTGGGAATCCCATGAAATATGACTGAGGAAGAGCTATGTCCCCTAAGCAAAGTCCACCTTCCTGATTTGGAAGGAGCAAAGCTGTCATAACATTCACTTGCTGATGGGCACAACTCAAAAGGAAAAGAAACGGCTTCAAATACCCCTTAAAAATTGGAATGTATAATACCCTAAGTAAGGACCTAGCAAAATTGGAAGTCATCAAAAGTGAAATGGAATTAAAACATTATCAGTATTTTAGGCATTTGTGAACAGATAGATTGGTACTGGCCATTTGAAGTCAGATAATCATGATTTATTGATGTTGACAAATCAAGAGGAATGGCATTTCCTTTATCATCAGAAAAACCTTTTAAGGTTCATCCTTCATTACAACACTATCTGTGATAAGATAATATCTATAGTATACTTTAGATATTATAATATTATAATACAGCTGCCTACAAGGAAGACCATTTAATAAAACTATTGTTCAAATGTACGCACCAGCCACTGAAGGCAATGAAGAAGAAATTAGAATTCTATCAACTTCTTCTATCTGCAATTGATCAAACATGCACTCAAGATGCATTGATAATTATTGGTGATTGGAATGTGAAAGTTAGAAACAAAGAGGAAGAATCAGTAGTTGGAAAATAACAACTTGAGGCTAGAAACAAAGCTGGAGATGGAATAATAGAATTTTCCCACACAAAGGACTTCATTGCAAATACCTTTTTTCAACAAAGTAGGTGACAATGGAGACTGTGGACCTCACCAAATCTAATAGAAGGAATGAAATCAATTCCGTCTATGGGAAGAGAGGAGGGAGAAACATCAATACCATCATCCTACCAGCGCCAGAGTACACATTGGGCTTTGAACTGTAATATCGGTATTTCTAATCCATCAGATGAGGCTTTCGTCTCCTGGAGAGATTAACTGCCTTGAAAATTCACAAGGTATTCTACCCTGTCCAATAGGGTTCCTATGAGTTAGAATGGACTCCATGACAGTAAGCTTGATTTGGGATTTAACAAGACCAGGCGCTAGATGTGAAATAGCATCGACTGTTCATATGCAAGTTTGGGTTGAAGTGAAGAAACACATGCATCAGAGCCAAAAAGCGTCCTGCAGTAAATCTCACCTGAATTTAGAGTCCACCTCGAGGGAAAATGTGGCACAGTGAGCACTCAGGACCAAAGACCAGATGTGTTTGGGTACAGCCTCAAGAACATTGTGAGTGAAAAATAAACAAAACGTAATGAAAAAGGCAGGAAAGGCCAAAGTAGAAGTCAGAGAGACGGTGAGTGTTGCTATGGAAACAGAGTAGCTAACATGAATGAAAGAAATGGTGACATCAAAGAACTGAACAGAAAATGTCAAAGGGCAGTTCAAGAGGCCAGAGTTAGGTGTTATGATGAAATATAAAAAGACCAGGAGTTAAAACACCAAAAGGCAAGAACAGACTGAGCACATGTCACGCTATAAGAAGTGAAGAGAGAATTCCAGCCTTGAGTTATATTGAAGGATTCTATTTAAAAAATACCAAATGATACAGGAAGCACATGAAGACAATGGAAGGAGTATATAGAGTCATTGTACCAACAATTGGTTAACATTTAACCATTTCAGGAGGTGTCATATGATCAAGAACCAATAGTATTGAAGAAATAAATCCAATCTTCACTGAAGGCACTAGTGGAATTAGCAAAATGTCAATGAAATGTCTTAACTAACTGATTCAACACCAGGAGCAATAACTAGTCTATGTTAAGATATTCGGAATACAGCTGCCTAGCCAACTGACTGAAAGAGTTCTGTACTTGTGCTCATTCCAAAGAAAGATGAACCAACAGAATGCAGAAAAAATTAAACAATATCATATCCAGTAGTAAATGCTGAAGATATTCAACAGCAGTTGCATCAGTACATTAACAGAGAACTGCCAGAAATTCAAATTGGGGGATCTTGTCTAAACACAGAAAATATGTTGAATTGTCTTTTATTGATGGTGCAAAGACATGGATAAGATAAGGAAGAATGGAAATTTTAAAACTTTTAATTTTTCTCATACTGAACCTAGCCAGAGACCAACAGGCAGTTGTTTGACCCCCAACATGGAGCTAGCACATGATTTAATATCAAAAAAGGTACGTGTCAAGGTTGCATCCTTTCCATTCTATTTGTCAAGCAAATAACCCAAGAAGCTGGACGATATGAAGACAAATGCAGCATCAGGGTTGGAGGCAGGCTCGTTAGCAATTGGCCATACAGTGATGACAGAGCCTGGCTGGTTGCATAGGAAGAGGACTAGGAGCCCGGGCTGATGACAGCATAAAGGATTTCAACCTTTAGGACAAGTGCCACTGCACTCTGGTTACAAGCCACAAAGGGTACTCTTTCTGTAGAAAGCTGGACCCTCCGAGATAAAAGTCTACACCCCCCAAAAAAAAATCAGTTCAGCAAATATAAATATATCCAGTGATGAAATACTCTTCTCTGGGGAAAAATGAAAAACAAATGTTTGTTGTTGTTCCAAGTTCTGAACAATGCCTACATCCAGATCAAACTACATCTCAAGTCCCACCACTGGTAGACCCTTCTTCCTCATCTCAATTGTTCTATTTTACTTGAGTTCTACATAGTAATTCATCAGAAATACTTTTCCTTCCTCCTCTAAAGAACTTTCTCTCAACCCTTAAACCCAATTCATTGATCTTGCATGAAAAGTTAGCCAGTACTCCCATGCAAAGTTCTTCAGTTACTTTTACCCTTCATACATCCCTCTACTGATTCTTCATACCTTCTGTTATCTTTGGCCTTTTTTTTGCCTTCCACGCTAACTTGTCAACTTTAACTTGTCAGCATGGGGTCTCACTCTTAGAACTTTTCCGGGGTCTCAACAATTTAGCATCTACTTATTCTCTTGGCCCGAACCTGTCCCATGTGAGACCTTTCTACATTTCATTCACATGGTTTCTCTTACCAAATGACCATCAACCTAAACTTTTCCATTCGTCAAGGTTTATCACAGTTTCCACTTCATTAGGAAAATGTAACTGTAACTGCAATTTTTAAGATTCTTTCTCTGTGTCTCTGCAGAGATTGCGACCTAGTCCACTGATTTGAAACATATCTATTGATTACCGACTCTGGGCCAATATTCTGAAAGTTATGAAACTTAAGTTCTTTAAAGAGACTAAAAATGCCCTATAGTTTTAAGTAGTACAATGTCTTATATGCCGTAGATACTTAGTGATTACTGTTTAGTAGGCAAACTCTGAACTCTGAGAAGCAGGGTGGGTCACCAACAGTCAGCAGCTCAGGAGCTTAGGGAAGTGGGCCTCGATGAGATATCTAACTCAGAAAATGCAAACCTAGATGATCTGACAGCTTCAAGCTCAAGCAATGTATACAGCAGCAGCATGGCGAAGCAGGTCTTGAAGGAACCTCAAGCTCTAGCAACACAGTTCACAGGTTGGCTGTGCCACAGGTAGTGCAGGTCACAAGTTGAGGCAGAGAACTAGCTAAAGCAGCTGGACGCTGGTCCAATCACCAGAGAGCAAGAGAGAAGGGGGCTAGGCCTTGCCAAGCCATTTATCACTTTGCCTTCAAACTGCGACCTTATTAATCCCACAATTTTATTGGCCAGGTTGAAACAATAAACCTACCTATCACAATAAGCCTTCCTATTACAATTGGAATCAATGAAAACAAATGTTTTTTGCTCCAAACTTGCACAGCATCTGCATTTGAAGTTTAACTTCATTCAAACATCACATCATGGGCACCTCAAAATTATTCACGCCTTAGTAAAACTTAGTAGTGCACCGTCAATCCTAATTCGCATTGATCATTACTAGAAAGTTCTGCAAGGCTAAAGATAGGGGGGGAATGTCCTATTCTCCCACTAAGGTAAAGGAATGGGGAACTGCACTGAATTATTTCCCCGTTGCTCCAAATAAGCAGGCATTAGACTGACTTAGTCTCCTTGGCATCTGAGATTTTTCTGGGGGGGTGTAAATGTACCTGGAATGATTGACTCATTTGGGGAGTTTTTTCCAGTATTCTCTGTGTGGTATATTTTAATCAGCAGTACAATTTAGCAGCTGCATTAATTAATTAGCACACTAATCAGGAGAGCATTTTAGCAGCTAATCTCTTGCAAACTAGCAGTTTGTGATAAAATCTTAGCAGTAGGAGAGCAAGCAGCATACCAAGTTATTTTTCAATGTTATCATCACTGTTGATCTAGCAAAGGCTGGAATTATGCAACCAAATTGAAACCTTTCTTAAAATATACCTATGCAAAGCTGGTTTGAAAAATTGTATGCTTCATGCAGAAAGGTTTAATAACAATTACTACTTTCTCAACAAAGCCTTAGTTCTGAAGAAAACTGTCAGACACTCCAGGGAAACAATCTCTCTAAGTGTTCTTAAAATAATCCTTGTGTAATTTCAGAAGAATTCAAGGTTCCTCTTGTATGTTCAAGATTATTTGTGTAATAATGAGAAGTTTCAAGATATTATTTTACAGTTGCATATGTTACAGTGATTAAAGAGAAGAAAATACTTGGCTCAGCAACAACAAAAAATTGCAGGTCTGATTTTTAGCTCTTTAAAGCCTTTACAGTGAACCTTAGAGTTGGGAAAGGAACAGAAAGGAAAAAATGCCTTCTGACAGTGTTTAGTGATAATGCTTATAGCACCACAGTTAATGTGATATCATTTTTGGTGAAATATGAATCAGAAGACTTCATCATGTGGAAATATCACTCCTTCCTTGTCTTTTTTCACTCAAAATGCAGTTACATGTACTTTTATTGAATCTGTGCGTATTGAATGCTACATGTCTCAAAATGTAAAATTTGACTGCAAAAAAAAAATCCCATGGGTCGATATTAAAACTTCCCTTAATTTACAAAGCCTGCGGGTATTGAACTCTTATACACACCCGTCTAGCAGTGTGAACTTTTAAGCAGTTCTTCATCCTCACCGCCTTTTCCCGGGAGAAATCGGTGTTCTTTCTGGACTGCACTTCACGTTTTCACCCTCAGAAAGGAGAGGGTCAGCGTGGCTGCAGGAGCAGGTGCTGGCTAAGCACTTCTTTACATTTCAAACTCTTGTTATATTGATTTTTCCCTTCTGGTTCATGGAAATTTCACTCTATTTAAATCATATAACATGACTGGGAAGAATTTTAATTTCCACTCTACCTTTTGTCTGACTCAAATCATGGAAATATCTCTCAATCTTGTGCCCTCTCTTTTCTATATTTTTGTACCTTTACAACCTACTTTATCAGCGTTTCCTCTCCAAACTCCAGGAAATTCCATAACCCAGGAGAGAAAGACAAATGAATATTAGACATTTTGGTGTGAATATATACATGACAACATTTGGTAAGGGTCAATACAAGTGTGATGTCCGTAGGTTCATTACTTATAAATTGTTGTTATGTGCTGTCCAGTGAGTTCAGACTCTGTGAACCTCTGAATGTACAGCGGAAATAAACAATGCCCCATCCCAGACCATCCTCACAATTGCTCTCATGTTTGAGCTTATTGATGAAGCTACTGAGTCGATCTTGTGGAACGCAGGCCTTCTTTTTGCTGCCCCTAGGCTTGACCAAGCATACTGACCTTTTCCAGTCACTTGACTCTCCCGATAACACATCTAAAGGACGTGAGACAATGTCTCTCCATCCTTGCCTTTAAGGAGCATTCTGGCTGTACTTCTTCCAAGACGGAGCTATTTGTTATATTGACAGTCCTTGCCACTCACAAAATTCTTTGCCAGCACTATATTCAAAACGTATCATCTTCCTGCTTCAATGTCCAATTTTCACATGCCTATGAGGCGATTGAACAATTACCATGGCCTGGGTCAGGCTCACCTTGAACCTCAAAGTAACATGCTTGCTTTTCAAGACTTTAAAGAGGTCTTGTGTAGCAGATTACCCAACAATGCGTCAGTTCATCTTCAGACTGCTGTTCCCATGAGCATTGTTTATAGATTCTAGCAATTAAGGGTTCACCTATGAAATGGCTTTCCATGTAATTTGATCTACAGCTCTGTTGCGACAATATCCTGTTTTGTAGATGCTTCTATGTTTAGATTTAATTCTGTGCACACTTTTTATGACTCAAATCATTGTCATTATGTAGGTAGGGTATTATTTGACTTCAGTTGTGGGCACAGTACAGGCAGTTCATGGGTTATGAATGCGATCCGTTTCTAATGTGTCTCTTAGTTTAAATAAGTCTTAAAGTCAAATTTGTTGATAAATTAGAGTAGGCATATGTGGTTTTTCTTTAGCTTTAGTTTAGTGCTTCAGGAAACCTGGTGACAATGTGAATTAGGCTTTGGACTGCTAACTCCAAAGTCTCTTTGGGATAAAAGTAAGTCTATCAGTTCCCATCAACCTTCACAGTCTTGGAACCCCTATGCAGTATTGCTATGAATTGGAATCCACTTAATGGCAGTGGGCTTGGGTTTTTGTTCAATATCTTGGGGGGAAAGATGTAACATAGATTCTCAAACAATCTGTATCCTTGGAAACCCTGTAGGATAGTTCCATTCTGCCATCATCTTAGAATGACGTCAAAGCTGTGTGTGAAGCAAGTGAAGGTAATAATGATGAATGGTTTGTTACAAAAAGGGATTGGTTCAATCATTTCTAAATGAAGGAAACTTTACATAACATTAAAGGGAAAATCTGAGCTGTCCATAAGTCAGACAGTCATTATGTCCTCTATTTGTTATTGATAAATGTCTTATGGATGGAAAACCTCATTTAACTATGAGTCACTTTCTATTGATGTAATACTTCTTACTAGATGAACTTTGATAATTAATATAAAGTTTTCTGGGCTCACACTTCCTTTCATTGACCAAGAGCCCTAACCCTTCCTCCATCCTTAGTGAGCTCGGACATACTTGTGCAAGAGCACACAAAGGCACCATCTTTCCGCTATAGCATTGATTCTAAGCCCTGCTGACGGAGTATGGATTAGTGTTCCTCTTCATTAAAGCATTAAGGACTGTAACATCAAATTTACTTGCTCGCTTTCTGGTGGAAGGTTTTTATATTAAAGTATATCATTAACGTAAAGTATGCTCATAAGATCAGTGCATTTCCAATAGGATATTTAATAAATTTATTTACATATATGTACTGAAAATGTATAAATAACATAGCTTTTTCTCTTTTTCTTTTGAATTGTGTTATCAGTAGCAATGCAGTATTTCTAATCGGTCTTATTGATGTTGGTAAATATCCTCCACCAATGAACTATCACCTGTCACACTGTTGCTTGTGCGATCTCCATAAAGCATAAACTTGATTGTATTACTCCCCTACATAAAATTCTTAGAGCCGATCATCTTTAGGAGAGAGTTAAGTCCCATAGAATAGACTACAATCCTCTTCTTGCTCTAGACCCTGCTCACCTTTCGAATCCACCTCCAGGAACTTCTCTGCACAAATTTTCCTCTGCAGCCTTACTCCACCATTTGTTGCTTCTCAAACCGACTGTGCCATCTTTCTTCTGTGTCCTGTGATGCTTTTCCCTAAATGTGAGGAGCGATCTTTCCTTGACATCCTAGATACTGTGTGTTCATTATTTAAAACTCCCTTCTGATGTCACCTCATTTTCCATCTCAAACACTCCTGAATTGAATCTATATGAGCTATCCTAATGGAATCCTTACCTCTTGCCATATTTAGCTTCATTGATTTCCTTATCCATTTTACCCACCACACTGTGAGACCCTGGATGTCAGGTGGGGGTGTCTTGCATCCCTTTCTCCCCAGTACTCCACAAAAAGCAAATATATTAACTCTTGATGTTGTTATGTGGCATCCCGTGGTTTCCAACTCACAGCCACCCCATTCAAGCGCAACGAAACGATGGCCCCTCCTACAATCCTCACAACCCTTGCTCTATTTTGTTCCACTGTTGCAGCCACGGTGTCAGTCATCTCATGGAGGATCTTCTTCTACTTCGCTGACCATCTACTTTACCAAGCATAATGCACTGGTCTTCCTGGTGACATGTCGAAAATACATGAGGCAAAAATTTCACCAACACAGATTTGTTTGTTCTTCTGGCAGTCCATAGTATATTCACTATTCATCACAAACACCGTAATTCAAAGACTTCAATGCATTATCAGGGAGTTCCACAAAGGTTCTTCTCTTGCAGCAAGCAAGAATGTGTCATTTGAATTGCATAGGTTGATAAAACATTGGTTCAATGATGGTGAATTTTTAAGTGAAGTAGGAATGGAACAGACTTTCATCAATGGCTTTTGGAAAAGACTGTGCTACAGGATGGAACCAATCATGCTAAAATAGAGAGACGTGCTTCAAAATCATTTCTAACAAACCTTAGTTTTATGCTAAAGACGTTTAAAAGGACTGGACTTCCTAATTGAATAAATCCCCCGGGCTGTCATGGTTCATTTTATAAGTTCTGGATAATCAAACTACTTTTCCATTCATTGAAGGATGGCATGACTTCACCATGACCCAAGGACTTGA
Organism: Echinops telfairi; assembly: GCF_000313985.2. NCBI lineage: Eukaryota > Metazoa > Chordata > Mammalia > Afrosoricida > Tenrecidae > Echinops > Echinops telfairi. The sequence continues at coordinate 36,766,426 of NW_022103920.1, forward strand.
GAATATTTGACCTTTCATTTATTTAGTGGCCAAGTTGCTCATAATAAGCCATAAAAGTTGTTAAATTCTAGTAAGACTTATCTATGAAAAAGGACGGTACTAGAACATGTAATGAGGAGCCCTGGTGGTATCGTGGGTAAGTGTTGGGCTACTAAACAAAAGGTCAGGAGTTCGAAACCACCAGTCACTCCATGGGAGAAACCCCCAGGGGTAGCTCTACCATGCCCTATAGGGTTGCTATAAGTCGAAAACAACTTAATGACAGGGAGTATAACATGAAACATAGGTGAAGTATCATGACCTCTATTTTAGATGAGAAAATTGAAGCAGAGAATCTTGTAGAGACTACTGCTAAGTCATACTGCTAATAAGCATAGATATCAAACCTAATTTCTGAAAATAATCTACTATACTATTCCTCTATGCTACTCTCTAGATCCCAATGTCATAAAAGTAAACAGCTATTTACTTGGCACAAATTCATAGCTGCTAGGTTACATATGTGTGGATCTGTTTGGGTGCACAAAGGTGGTTGAGGTGTGGGGAACCATTACTATCACTTTGACATTGAGTTATTAATATTTTCACATAAAAGGAAGGTAAAGTAATATTGGTATTAATTTGAAAATATTATTAGGAATAATTGTGTATTTTCAGCCATGGGTAAAATATCAGGCAAGCTTAGTCTACTATTCTTATATTTCCTGAAGTTAATCTTTTCAGAAAACAGAAGGTTATCAGTTGGGTCTGAAGGAAAAATGATGGAGACTTTACACTGGGTAAGTACAATGATTAGATAATAAAATAAAGTTACACAAAATGATAAATGTAGAGTTTATATGGTTCTCCTAATACACCTTATCACCAAATACTTTATAGAGAGAAGCTCTCATAAGATAAAGAGCCACAAGGAAACAGAGAGGCTCAGTCACTCAGGAGGAAAAGGAGGAGGACTATAGGAGATCGTGCAAAATGACAAGGGGCTATTACGCAATACCAAATTCGATCAGGGCAGAAGAAAAGGATGACCATATTATTCAAAACAGACCCCAGTATTAAGAAGTGGCTACCGATGGTGAGCAAAAGAACACTGTCTTGGGCAGTTCTCTTCTGTTTTGGAGAGACGACATGTATTCTGCCTGTTTGGGAGAGATGAAGTGTATCTGAACAAAGGAGAAACATAAACCCTAGTTTTCCCACTTTGAATTAAACATACTGAGAAACCAGTGTAGTTGAACTATTCTCAAGAGGACCTGAAATTGCTTGCAAAATCTGGTTGGTTGAC
>NW_022103920.1:36768675-36771738 GCF_000313985.2 Echinops telfairi
CCAAGCCCTGAAATCTTTAGGGCATGAGAAAAAGTACGGCCATTCTAACAATTACGTCAGATGCACAAATATACACAGTAAACATTCCATTCTGCTGGGGCTGATTATAACAACTAGGTCAAGAAGCCCTGATGGCATAGTGGTCATGCATTGGGCTGCTAACTGCAAAGTCAGTAGTTCAAAACCACCAGTGGCTCCAATAGAGAAAGACAGAACTTGCTACTCCATTAAAGAATTATAGTCTCTGAAACCCAGAGGAACATTTCTACTCTGTCCTATAGGCTCACTGTAATTCAGCATTGACTGAATGGCAGTGGGTTTTTAAATTTCGTTTTGTTTTCAAGTTATTACTATCTGTGACCCAGTAGAATTGAGAACACCCCACAGTTACACTGTAGAACACCCCACAGTTACACTGTAGAGAGAAAATTTTAGAAACAATAACTTCTCAGCTCTGGTAATACGCCATATTCCTATTCCAACTACCTGTTGTATTTACCATTCCATTTTTTAACCCACAAAAAAATTAGGCTAAGTATGAGATTAAAACTCCAAATACATGTATCTGCAATAGCGTTTTCAATAAAATGCAGCTCTCAGTTGTCATGGAATCAACGAATTTCTCCCGCATTTTCACCTTATAAGGACTGCTTAATAATGTTATCCTAATATATCCAAGTTTGACATCAACAATATTCCAAAGAGTGTTGGTACTATCTTGTAGGCATAAACATGTGTAATTTCTGATCAACCATCTGTCACTTAGAAGCAGGATCACCTTCAAGTCCACAGCAAGAGTTGTCTAGGCAAATTACAGTGAAATAATTGAGCAATTAATCCACTTGGAAAACACTTTTCCTACCCAGCAAATTTTATCAGTCAATCAACTTTATTAAATTGAGTATAAACAGCAAATAAGAGGGCACTGACTTCCACAGGCTTGGTCTGTTGGAGAGTACACGCATCCTCATCGCCTTTCACTCCTTAATAATTGGAGGCAATGAAAGCATCCCTATAAATTAGCTTCAGAGTCCTTCAGAGATCGCAGTGGGGCAGAAGAAGGAGCCTCTAACTTAAGGAACAGTAAAGAAGAAGCACAAAAGAAGGGAAGCCTGGCCAGCACTTCCACGGCTAAGACAAAGCATGAAGAACCTTGAAAATGAAAGAAGGTTTCAGGCTATTAAAGTCAGACCAGATAATGCTGATAAAGAAAAGCAATGCCAGGGTAAATATAAAATGGGATGAAGATGTATAATTGTTAATAATCATTTGTTTCCACTAATAGCATAGTATTACCGGCTTTCATTTCCAACCTCAAAATAATACGTTGTATTTAATCAAAACAATAAACGATTTTTCTTCTCCACATGTGGGTTAAAATACACTGGTAATGTTTTTTTTTTTCATTTCAGTACACACTGTTCCATTATTCTAACTAGAAGTTACATTTGCCATTCCAATTTTCTTGACCCACATATAATTTTAATATTAGGAATTTAAAATTCCAAACATTTTCAAAAGCTATTTCAAATTCAGAGATGTATAACCTTGGCAAAATGAAATTTTGGCTTTGAAACTCACTCATCTGAGGAACATTAAATCCTTAATAAAACAAAATTGGTGGGGTAGTGTGGGTGGGGGAGAGTAATTTTTTTTTTTTTTTTAGTTTCTGAAAGTCTCCTGTTACTAAGTTCTCTGGGTTATTTATAAAGAGCATAGTTGACCAATTCCATACAGATTATCTTCAGGTAAAGCAAAATGAACTCTATTTTCTTAGTAGGATTTAATTTTATAAAATGACACTCAAGTATTTGGGAAACAAAAAATGCCTCTGTGATTCTGGTCATACTTAAAATCTAATATATCATAAATATCTTCAAGGTCATAAAATGTCCTCTAAACACAATACTTTCATGAAGTCATAGAAAAAAGCCATCGATATACACACATGGAGAATCTCAGCATTACTTAAAATACAAATGCCACCTTGATTAATATTTAGTGAAAATAAACGGCTAGAAAGACCTTTTGAAAAGAACAAAATCTTAGTGAGTGCTTGCAGTTTGGCAATAAAAATCCCCAACTTCCCACAAATGAGGGCAAGGCCCCTATTCACAAGTAACTTTTAATTAAGTAGAGAAGAAAACGCGCACATTATTAATCAAAGAGCCCCTTTTACACACACACACACACACACACACACACACACACACACTATCCAGTTAAAACTGAGAAAAGAGTTTGCTTCAATCCTGAAAACTAAACACGAATTTTGTAGTCTGGCCAACTTGGATTGAATTCCAGCTGTGAAATTTACTAGCTGTGTGACTACAATAAAATTATTTAACTCTCCTGAGTCTTGGTCCTGAACGTAAATTTTAGAGAATGGTATTAGTACCAATTGCAAAGGGTTGTTGTAAGATTCCAATGGGAAAGTGCATAGCCCTCGGTATATAGAACGCAAATAGGAAATAATAAGATGGAGCTTTAGAGAAAATAACCAAAAATTAAATCCTAGTGCTCCAAAGATATTTTCAGCCACCATTCCCAGCCCCAACTCCAGGTGTCCCCATGAATAACAAAATGTTACCCAGTCCTGCAGACAAGACCATTGTGAGCGACATCATTTCCACTGGCTGATTTTTGCAAATCACCAGGCCTTTCTTCCTGTTCTAGATTCATCTGGACTCCGCTGAAACCTGGGCAGCAGCATCCTGCCAGGCCAGCTCCAGTGACAAACAGGTGGCAGCTGCGCATGGGGTTCATTGACCTGAAATCAAACGGATGTTTACTGCATGTTTACGTCGATATTCTTCCACCACTACCTCCCTTTTCCTCTTCACAATTGCCATAAGAACCAAACAATCAGCAAAGCTGCAGTAAGGTTAGTCTCTGTTGACAAGGGACCCTTTCTAGGATACTCCTCACTGCCACTGCCACTATATCCATCCTACCCCACTCTCCCAAACAACATCACAAACACTGCCACGATATTTCTTTTTTTTACCAAACCTTTCCAAGCAAGTTACAGCAACCTGTTTCTTAAATTGTGCTCAAGCATGA
>NW_022103920.1:36772143-36773464 GCF_000313985.2 Echinops telfairi
CCTACATCCTCACCGCTCTCCACTCCCTGTCCATCTAAGTTGAATAGGACAGAGATTTTTGTTTCTGTTCAGTCCACCCTGCTAGTTCTCGAAACTTCTAGCCCCCGGCACACCGTCCTCCAGATCTCTCCATTTACGTGTGCTGCGGATGTTGTTTTATCCCCGGCACTGAGTGACCGTGTAACCATCTCCATCACTGTCACGCGGGGCTTCCCGGGGTGGTTTTTCTGCTCCATTTACTCGGTGAGGAAAGAGCCTGGGAACCATTTGTCTAGACTTTCCTGAGGCTACATGAGTAACTGCCAAACTTGATGCCCCTCATCTTTTCAAATGTCAAGATTTTCTTGTCATTTTTTATCAAGTTTCAATCATGTTTAAAGAGCTATGCGTATAACCAAACTCCACCTATGAGTTTTTAAGCGATCAAAAATTTGATGGGAAGATAACTGTTCGCTATTGAGGAGGGAACTGACCTTCATTTATTATACTGACAATTGTGTATCATCACAGAACACACTCCTCACACACATACATACAAGAATGATGAAGTGATATGAGTCCTCTAGTGATGAAATAAATGCTTTATACAGAGCCAGAGTTCTGGTGGAGGAATTAGCTCCTTTTCTTCAAGGAACGTTCAATCAAAATATACAGTGGGAGCCCATCTAGAGATGCAGTTTTATCCAAAACCACAAACTAACGACAGACTGGGCCTTCTAGGAAATCAGTGAACGATATGTGCATACATTTCTATGTAGATGTTACAGATGGTGGCTTCACTGCATTTTCTTTAAAATGTGCACGGTGTCCTCTTACTCTTTGTTAGACGATGGAGAAATATAGATTCAAGTTTGGTGTATTGTCAGATATTGTCCTTTATTCTTTAATGGTGAACCACTCTGATTATTTAGTATTTTTAGATATTTTGTGTTATACGTTATAAAAATTTTTGTTCTTTTAATGATAAGATCCAGAGAATAGGCATTATTTTTGGAGAAAAAAATAGACAAAAACATTTTATCTAGATATGTATTCTGAATAATCCATTACCTATTTAAGCAAAATATATTATTAGCAATTCTCACCTTCTTAACATCACATATGAAAATATCTGTAAATATAAAATGTTTAATATAAATTTAAGTATTTTTTTAAGTTGCATTGGAAATAGCCATCCATTCAGTATTGTGTATGGACTTAGCTATTACACTTTTCTAAGAATAATTTTTTTATTGTAAATTAGGTGAGAAGTTTACATTTCAGATAATCAGCTCTGCTTCTGATAGTTCAAATAACTCATCAATTCCGCGCCCCCCCCCCC
>NW_022103920.1:36773564-36785795 GCF_000313985.2 Echinops telfairi
GCCCCCCGCCAATATTCTATCCCACCACATTTCCCTGATTCCGTGTCTCCCTCTTTGAGATCGCTAGTCTCCTTTCACCCAAGTCAATACCTATAAACCGTCTAATCAGTTTTTATCTTCCCACCTTGCCTTCCCTCCATTAGGAACCTCCAAAGTCGGTTACCTTTGGTATGCAAGTCTTTTGTCTTGGTTTTGACATTCATGGTAGTGGTCTCAGACAATATTTGCCTTTTTGTGATTGACTAGAGTAAGCATAATGTTCTCCCAGTCTATCCATGTCATGAGGTCTATCCCTGTCATGGTTTCATCATTGTTTTTTTAGTGATACATAGTCCATTGTGAATATGTACCAAAATGTCTTTATCTATTTTTCTACTCATAGGAATTTGAGTTGTTTACAACTTCTTGCTATTGTGAGCAGTGCTGTTTTAATCCAAAACCACAAACTAACAACAGACTGGGCCTTCTAGGAAATCAGTGAACGATATGTGCATACATTTCTATGTAGATGCTTCAGAGGATGACTTCACCGCGTTTTCTTTAAAACAAGTGTGTATGTCTTTGTGTGTTACAGCTCATAACTTATTTCGGGTATATAACCCAGCAGAGGTATTGCTGGCTTGTATAGAATTTAGATCCACAGATGTTTGAAGTAGCATCAATCACTTACACAATGGTTGTACAGATCCACCAACAGGGTAAGAGTTCTAACCTCTCTTCACTCTCTCCAGAGTTTGTTGCTTTAGTTTTTTGTTTTGTTTATAACTGGGCTGTCATTGTTGGTGCAAGGTGATATTTTGTCATTGCTTTGATTTTCATCTCCTAGGTAGCTGATGATTATGAGCATGTTTTCATGTTTGGAGGTCATTTTGGGTGAACAACCTCTTCATGGCCTTTCCCCATTTTTTAATTGAATTTTTTTTTATTTCTTACAGAGGCATTGCAGTTTTCTATAGATTTGAGGGATTAGTCCCTTATTGGTTGTGTCATTGCTAAATATATTCTCCCAGTCTGTGGGGTTTATTTTTATACTTTTTATGAAGTCTTTTAGTGCACATAAGTGTCTTTTTTCCCTGGTAGATCTTAGTCATCTATTTTGTGTTTCTTTCATTATATTTGATAGACTGTCTCTACCCTGCAAGAGGGCCATTAAATTCCTAGCTTCCCTTTGATGAATTTGATTCCTATCTTCCCTTTGATGGAATTTACATTTAGGTCTTCAATCCATTTTGTGTGTGTGTGTGTGTGTGTGTGTGTACACGTGGTGAGGCATGAGTGCTGTTTCACTCTTCTGTAGTCAGAGATACAATTTTGCATGTGTTGAAGAGATGACATTTCCCCCATTTCATATTTTAGGACCCTTTTCTGAAAACCAGTTGTTTGTAGGTGGAGGAACTTATTTCTAGGTTTTCTCTTGTTTCATTGGTCTATGTGCCTACCAGTACCAAACTGTTTCGACTATTGTAACTACGTAATAGATTTTGAAGTTGGGTAGTAAGAGGTCTCCTATTTTCTTCTTCTTCTTAAGAAGTTCATTGCTCTTCCCTCCCCATACAAAGTTAGTAATTAATAATTTTTCTCTCTTTGAAGAATAGAATTAAGATCTGGATCAGAATTGTGTTGTAGTTATATATTGCTTTGGGTAGTATTGACATTTTCACAATATTAAGCCTTCCTATCCATTAATATGGAACATTTCTTTCAATTTATGGTTTCTCGTAGTAGAATTCTGTAGTTTCCTTTGAACAACTCTCCTGTTTTCTGGTTAAGTTTATCCTTAAGTACTCCAGCTTTGGAGTGGCTATTGTAGATGGTATTTTCCTGGTTTCTTTTTCGGAGTTCTCTTCATTGGTATATAGGACTCTACTGATTTTTGTGTGTTAATCCCATATTCTGCCACATCACTCATTTTTTAATTGTTTCCAACAGTTTTTATTGTTTTTGAGTACTATTAAATTTAATTTAGGAGCCTTGGTGGTATAGTGGTTACTTGTTGGGCTGTTAATCACAAGGTCAGCAATTCGGAACCACCAGCCACTCCTTATGAGAAAAAAGAAGCTTTCTACTCCCTTCAAGAGTTGCAGTCTCAGAAACCCACAGCTCTACTTTGTCCTATAGAGTCACTGCGAGTCAGAATCAACATGAAGGCAATGAGTTTGGCTTGGTTATTAAACTTAATTATATGCTATTTGATAGGCAGTGGGCTTTGAGTTCCCTTCTTTCAACTTAAAAAAAAAGACCTAATTACCTTTGATTCAGGTTATCAATATAACTATTTCTAGAGTCATTAATTTGAAATATTTAAATTAGGGTTCCCATAGCACAAATATTTTGTGGAATAAAGTCAAATTCTGGTTTTTAGTAATTATTAAATAGATAGCTGATGGTACCGAATGAAATGACATTTTGTTTTAATCTTCCTACACAATAGGAAAAATATGAGGAATCTATAATAAGATGGAAAACTTAGTCTAAAGTAAAGAGTGTGTACCTAGTAGACAATAAAATTGCTGTCCCTTTGTGTAATGGACAGAAGGATGGCCCAAATAAGCACATTAGCTTTAGAAACATCACCCAGGTAATCAGATACTCTGCTAAACATTTTCTATTTATTTCCCCAACTAGAAGTTAAAATAATCCAAGAAGTGCATGGAAATATTTTAATTTGTGAAACTAAAGAGACATATTGCTCATCATTTTATAAATAACAGTATTACCCATTCGATTTCTGTATTTTCATAGAAATGCCTTGTGAGGGAATTTGGGCTGTGCAGGAATTAAAGGACTCTGAGGTCACACACCTGCAGGCACTTCACAATGGATCAGGGGAATATATAAATCAGCTAATCCACTGAGCTATGAAATCCACTCAGGAAAAGTGAATCGTTTCACACCATGAAGGCAATACAGGTAGGAAAATGCCACTTACTGATTATTTTTACGTGCTAGGGTCTGCACCAAGGGGTCCTGGTGGCTCAGTGGTTGAAGTGTTTAGCTGCTTAGTGAAAGGTGAGCTGTTTGAACCCCCACCCCCACCCCGCTGCTCCACAAGAGCAGGCATCTATAGGGAGTAGTTCTGCTCTCCTATTGGGCTTCTGGGAGTCCAAATCATCTAGTTACCAGGGAGTCAAGGGTGGAGGCTGTATAAGTGCATTACACATGTTATATACCATCTGATTTAGAATAGCCATAAATTAAGGTCATAGCATTTTCATTTTACAAAAAAGAAAACTAAGGTTCAGTGAGAGGAAATAACAACTAGTAAAATCAGAGCATGAAGTCAACCACAGATCCCTAATTCCTTGGATTGGTCCTAGCACTCATTCTGGCCAAACTTTTCTTTCTCTGCCCTCCCCACTTTGATTTATGTTTATCTCAACCCTGTCAACCCAGAGACCAATCCCTGGAGAAGGGACCATGAAAAAGAGGAAGGCCCACATTGAGACGGATCGACACAGTGGCCGCCACAATGGGCTCAAGCAGTGGAACAATTGCAAGGAGGGTATAACACCGGGTAGTTGTGTTGTTCATGGGGTCCCTATGAGTCAGAACTGACTCGATGTATCTAACAATGACAATAACATCTTTTTATTTGCGGAACCTCTCATAAAATATATCCCCAAGAATTCATATTTGCACAGGTCTACAAATGAAAAAATACCTATAAAATAGCTACTATAACTAGATTTCGATACTTTCCTCCTTGAGGAAATGTATTAGTCATCATTCATCATGGTAGACAGTGTGTAAATGAGTCACTTACAAAGACAAAACAAGAAGCCTTCCACCACAGCCCCATCCTCACCTTCACAGTTCAAGTTGCTCTTTTTCTGCTGAATCATGTTCCATCATGGCTGTTGTATGTCCATGTGTATTCCTTTCTACCAATAGGAATAAAACCATCTCTTCGTATAAACCAAATATGACCTTACATCTATCCCACGTGAATTACAAGAACATCTCAAGAACAGACGATCTGACATATTGAAACATAAGGACAGAAGACCTGGTAAACTGTGGAAAGACAATAAGACTATCATTCATGAACAAAGCAAGAGGTCATTGAAAAAGACAGGAAATAAATAAAAGACCAAAATGGTTATCAGAAGAAACTGTGAAACTTGTTGGCCATGCACTTTTCAAATTTTTTGTTTGTTCTTTTTTCAAATTTACTTTATAGCCATATAGAAATGGTTCTAACCATAGCACCAATACTTAAGACAATGTTGGTGAGCTTTGCCTACAATTTTCATGCTTGTACTTCATGGCCTAACAAAATTTACTTAAAAAAATAGAAACTTTTTATATTTTAATACATTTCCCCCCTGAATAATTTTTGTGTGGAGTACTCTGGGTGTTGAGACTATGTATTGCTTCCTATTATTTTCAATGTCCCATAATATCAATTTACCTTCTCTATCACTTGTTCATAAACAGGATGACTGACCAGAATGCCATGGATGGAGCCAGGGAGACAAAATTGGCTTCAAGTGGCATTTAAATAAGATCATTTGTCAAATCAACAATGGAATTAACATGGAGGATCATGCACATGTCAATCAACCTCGCAGCCAAGTTCAAACTAGTCTGACTGCATGTAAGGAGACACTGACCAAAATGTCAGAAACACACAGCAACATATTAGAAGGAGGTTGATCCAAAGAATGCAGATGTGGGTGGCTGGAAATGGAGATCATAAGAGGGAAAAGTAGGTGGAAAAACAGAATTGAAAGATAATGGAATTTTTCTCCCGAAGTTTTTGGAGTCCTCTCCTATTTACTGAGTACCTTGTTTAATCCTTATACCAATCCACTGGTGTAGAGCCAATTCCAGTTCAGAGTAGAACTGCCCCATAGGGTCTCTAAGGTTGTAAATCTTACAGAAGCAGACTGACACATAGTTCTCCCAGAGAGGGGCTTGTGGGTTTGAACCCTGAACCATTTGGTTAGCAGCAGGCTCTTTAACCCCTATCCCTCTAGGGCTCCTTGATCATTGTGACACTATTTGAAATTATGCATAATACTCTGTGAAATGATTTCTGAAATAATTGGTTAGGTTTGAATAAGGTGCTAAAATGTGCCTCTTCATTTATAGAATTAAAACATTTTCCTTTTCAAAGTTTATTTAAAATGATTTTATTTAAAAAGAATAGTTCTGTAACTAAATGTGGGTCCCTAATATTTTTAATGTAGACTACATTGAGAATTTGAATTTGAAAATTATGGATTTTCTTTTCCAGAGAAAAAGGCACTTGCAAAGTGCCTTTATGTGTCCAAATTTTTTATGCTAATTTCATGGACACTCTAAGCATTTTTGCACCTCTTTTAATGTGGGAAATTAACACTGAGGGAAATATGACGAGGAATACATTCCCTAACTTATAGCAGAGGGAATCTGGAAAGCTGGTATTCCATGCTAGAAAAGTTAGAGGTAAAGTCCAAGTATATTATCCTGCTTTAAATATCATTCCCACAGATTCTCCCCTAACAGCTCTGCTGCCTGAACGTGAGCCCAGGGTTGATTCTATCTCCCTACAGAAACAGACAACCTTTTGCTCTCTGTACCCACCATTACACCCAACTCCCTTGTACCTTCCCCAGTGCAGATATTAGGTTTCCTCACCTGTGAACTCAGGGACCATAATGTAGATACCACCCACCTTGTGACACTTGTAACTACTGAATATGCAATGTTTTATGGCTACTTTTAAATGTCCCAAGATAGTAAAGGTTCGCTCTCTTCTCCCACTTCCATGTGGTCCATGAGCATGCTACCAAAAATGTGTCTGTCTCCTCTGTTGCATGCTCTCTCCTATCTGTCCTACCCTCTCTGACTTCACTATCATCTTTATATATTATCGCCGTACAATTGCCCCTACTGGACTGGGCCTTTGGTTGTTGGAGGCTGGTTCCCTCTGACATTTTAATACCTAGTGTGTGCATATGCACATATTCACATATACATCCTGAAAGGTAGTCTTCACCTTTCTTTGCTGAGTCCTTAACCCATAATCTAATAGTTGATAGCTATTTGGTCTCATTATCCATTAATTTATTGGACATAATCTTTCCTTGTTCCAAAAAAAATCTGTTCAAAGAAATGTGCCCCTTATATTGCAGCTTGTCCACAGAAGAGGCTTAATAACCCCATGCTAACTGATGGAGCAGGAAAGGCAAGCCAGTGAAAGGCTTGATGACATGACACCTGTTGTGTTGCCTCTGGAATGTGATACAGTTCCACTTGCAAAATGCTAAAATTACCTCTACGCAATACTTCTTCTGCATCCTTACTCCACTACATCAAGGATTACTGCATCCCCCTGTGGTGGTTCATACAATCACTGTCAAGCGTTGCCCTACAGAAAACTGAATTTTAGTGTCAGTGAGCCAAACGCACACACTTTCAAGTCACAAAGTTTGAGCTCAAGTTTTGAAGCTTTAAGGGAAAGACATCGAACTTTTTTCTCTTTTTCTGTTCAGCAGGAGACTCTTCCATTTGATGTCTTCACACTGCCCAGTCAAATCCCTTTGCCTGTATGTCTGACCGAAGGCCATTTAACTACCAGACAAGGTCTAGCACTGCCATGGGCTTCCTGTAAAGTGGCAATGCAATAAAGAAAACATGATTATTCTGGAGAGACGTTTTGTCATACTTTGGTTATAGCTAGGTAGGTCAGTGATATGTTCAGTTTACTACCTTCTAAAATCTCCTGAAAACATGGTAGAAAACTGATGTCTGACACTGGGACTCACAGAAATCTCAAAAAAAATGATCCATCTTTCTGTCAGCGTTTCATACATGTGTTTTCTTTATTAAAAAAGCAAGATAAAAAATACAGTTCAACACTTATGCTAGTGAGATTATTGGTAGCATATATAGTGTCACATGCTTATTCAGTCACCTTAAATCCACACACCATCCAAAATAAATTGTAATAAATTTTTATCGTTTGCTCTTTGATTATACAAAACAGGAAGTCTATACTAATGATAACGTCCTTAGAGGTGGAACTAAAGCAAAGAGTCTGATGTATATGGCTGTTTCATATTTCATGTTTCATTTGTTTGTGGCCTTTTCTTTTTTAAAGAAATACTACACACACAAAACAAAGAGGAAAAAAATTCGTTTTCCCCAATTATTATAAGCCATTTGTTCATTTTTATAGATGCTTCCACTCCATATCACTTTCTCAAGTAAATTAATACATGACCATTTGGACTAAACTGAGTCTATTATTAAGAGAGTTTACCACTAAGCAAAGGAGAGATGGATAGGTGGGCGTAGTTTGTATTGACATCTAAAATATCCAAGTGGGGCTTCAGTCACCACAGACAGAAATAGGTTATCTGGGAAATAATGAGTGGGAAGAAAGCACAAAGCTAGGTACAAAGATTGCCTAAACCAAGTGTCCATATAAAATACTCTCAGCACTTGTCATCAAGTGAGTAACTGGTTTTGAAATTTTAAATTCTTATAGAGGAAATAACTAGGAGGCAAAAGACATGTATAGAGGTCTAAATATAGGCATGTACATATATAAGTATAGTTATATATAATGATAGGGAAATATATCCATGTACAAATATTTATATGTTAAGTATTAAGGTAGGAGACAGACAGTAGGCCTCTATTCAAGTACTCCCTCAATGCAAGAATACTTTGTTCTAATAACCGGGCATTCTGTGATATTCACCTTTCCAACATGATCGCTGAAGACAAAATGGGTGCATAAGCAAATGTAATGAAGAAAGCCGATGGTGTCTGGTTATCAAAAGATACAGCGTTTGGGGTCTTATGAAGATAAACAAGCAGCCATCTTGTTGAGAAGCAAAAAAGTTCACATGGAAAAAGCACACCAGACTGTGTGATCATAAGGTGTCGATGGGATCAGATATCAGGCATCAAAGACCCAGAACAAAAAGTCATATCAATGTGACTGAGGGGAAGTGCAGAGTGGAGACCCAAAACCCATCTGTAGGCAACTGGAGCTCCTCTTACAGGAGTGTCTCGGAGGAGACAAGTCAGCCAGAGAGCAGTATAGCACGGATGAAACATACCACTTTCCTCTATTTCTTTAATGCTTCCCCCACACCACTATCATGACCCCAATTCTACCTTATAAATCTGGTTAGACCATGTACACTGGTACAGATAAGAGCAAGAAACACAGGGAATCCAGGACAGATAAACCCCTCAGGAACAATAATGAGAATAACAATGGCAGGAGGGTAAAGGGAAGGTGGGAGAAGAAAGGAGGAAGGGATTACAATGATCTACATATAGACATTGGTCAATGTAAGACATGAAATAATAATAATAATTTATAAATTATCAAGGGTACATGAGGGGGGGGTGTGGAAATAATGAGGAACTGATACCATGGGCTCAAGTAGAAAGAAAACATTTTTTGCTGGACACATTGGATGTACATATGGCTTGTGATAAGAGCTGTACGAGCCACCAATAAAATGATTTTTTTTAAAAAGAAACTTGAAATTCCTAATTTTGCCTGAAAAGAACTCGCAGTACTGGATTCTAAAGGAACACTAAGCAACTACTCTGGGTAACGGGCCACCCAGTCTCTGCCATAGATGAGCCATGAAGTGGAACCCAACGGAAATGAACACAAGGGTGAGGGGAGGGCATGAGAGAAGCTGATTGGAAATCAAGCAGTCACGCCATGTGAGGAGCAGGTGGAAATCACGATAAGCAATGAGTGCAAAAGCTATTAGAATAACAGTGTCAGCAACAAAGTCAAGGAGCTGAGAGAGAATACTTGTCATTAGGATTGCCTCCTGTGATGGTAACTTAGATCATTGTGATTCATCCGAAGATTTGCCTTTATCCCAAACCTGATGAAGATGTGAAGTGGCCTATTGTTTATACAGAACCCAGGAGCATAGCGAAGAAATCCAAAGTTTTCAGAGAGGCCCTACTTCACTAGGTCAAGGATTAGACCATTAAATAGTATATTATTAGTTATTTTCTTTATGACCACATAATCTCAAAGGAATCCTACATTGTCAAAGAGAAGTCAGGGAGAAAATTAAAAAATCTAAAACAGACATTTTCCCATGAGGATAGAAATTGAGCTTTGTGTTTTGCTTAAATAGCTTCCCTAGTAAATGTGAGTATACCTCTATGTCATATAATGTCTGATATCTACCAATTTCATGTTGCCACGGGGTGAAATGCTTCATCATTTTTCCATACAGCATCTCTCAGGGATATAAGAAGCAATTAAGTTAGAAAAGAAAAAGAGGAAAGAAGATTCTGTGTGAGTCCAAATATGACTTCACTAAACTGAAACACTTATTTAGAAGGAAAATTGGCCGTAATCTTTGTACCACACCTTTAATTTAACATCCAAAATATCTTCTTTAGATTAAAAATGATTAGCTCTGCAGCAAAATCATCCTATGTCTAATTTCTTTCTCTGGGGTTGTGTTTTGAAAATTCTTTGACTGTAACACTGATTAATGAAGAATTATAGAAAAATAATTTTTCTTTCTAAAAGAGTCACCTCTGGCCTTTGTCTCAGCAGTCATAGCCTAGCTTTCATCCGTGTCTACCCAAATGAACACCAAATGGTGAAAAAGGGCATTGAGTTTGGTATCACTTCAGTGCCTAAATTCTTGCCATTTTCACATTGGCTTTCCCATAAGACAGAAACCACCCAAGTATCAGGGGATCACATCAGCCCATCTGGCTTCCTGGAGTGCTTGTTCAGGGACATAATGAATTCATTTCATTCCTGCAGCTATAGTTCTTGCTGCCTTACTTTCATTTGCTCTCAGCTTGAGTGAGAAATTTATTTTTGACAGTTTGTTATTACGCAAAGAGCTGGTTGTGTTGGATTGTAAAATACAGAAAGCTTTTTCTTCACATAGAGTTACTGAGTACTTCCTCTTCCATCAGAAACCAGATGAAATCTTTACAGACTTCCTGTTAATTGTCTTTTACTATGATGCCATCATTGAGCAATATTGAAAGGTGATGAAAGGTGAGTTAGTCTGGGTCCATTAGAGAAACAAATCCACAGAAACTCATATGTATAAGAGAGAGTTTTATATAAAGGGTAAGCATACATTAAGAAAGCATCCCAACCCAGTGCTGCCCAAGCCCACAAGTCCAACATTAGCCCATATGTCCCACACCAATCCACACAGTCCTCATCAGTCTCACAAAACACACACAGTGACGCGACTGCAAGAGGAAAGTCAAATCAGAGAATGTGTAAACATCTCAGCGCTGGTAGGAGTCTCCACACGGCTACTCCAGCACCCAGGGCTGTATCGGGGTCAGTCCATGTGAATTCTCCTCAGGTATGGAAAACAAAGATTTCTCCCAAGTTGTCTCCCCCAAATATATGCCAAACTTAGCTGTTTGCTACACGTGGCAGATGCTTATGCACTTTGAGGTCAACACAAGTAGGTCAGGGGTTATTCTCCCTAAGGGTTATCAGCCATCAAGAGCAAGCAGACACCACTGTTTATCGCACAAGTAGGGCCTCCCTTCTGATAAGGATGGTAAATTGTTTCCCTGAAGGAAATCCCAGGGAGGTCAAGCCCAATCAAGGGTGACCAAGGTTAGGGTGCCATATTGAACCTAGGGCCCGCCCATCTTGTCACATGTTATACCCTTAGTCCCTCCCCTTCCTATCAGGTGTACACCCCTAGCACATTCCTTCCTGTTATGCTTATGCCCATTGTATATCGCCTCCTATGGCTTGTATTGCCTGTTGTATAGCCCCTTCCTGTGACATGTGGTTACCTGTAATCCCACCCCCTAAAGAGATAGATAAACCTGGGTTAGCAATAAACGCCCTCTCTCCTGGGCTCTCTCCCCTGCTCTTGGCCCATGCTGTGCACGGACCTGGCTGATAAGATCGTGGCCATCCAGGAGGTAAGCATGCTACCATGAAATGTGTCTGACTTCTTTATTTGACTCTCTCTCCTATCTCTCCCATTCTCTATGACTTTATAATAATCTTCATATATCTCAACTGTACAATTGCGCTTACTGAACCTGTGATTAGTTTGGGGGGCAGGTCTTTTCTCCCAGACTCAAGGATGTCTTGCAGGAAGTGAGCCTTGCCAGATGAAGCAGGGAACTGGCTAAGGCAGCTGCACCCTGGTCTGACTTTCAAAAAGAAAGAGACCCGAGAACTAGAAAGGTGAGGCTCACTGAGCCATTTATCTTTCCACCCTTCAATTGATCCCACATGTGTTTATTGGCCAGGTTGGCACAATAAACCTTAACCATCTCAAAAGGTTATCCGAGCTGTTGGGTCTGTGGCTGCTTTATTTATGAAGAAGCTAGAATGTAGACCATCATTTTTATTGAGGAAGAAGAAAATTATACAAGCATTGGAATTCCCTTCACATTTTCTAACTTTGCTCAGTAAACCCATCGTGGTGATAGATAGGTTATTCTATTGCATGTGTATACTCAAGTTTTGTTTGAGAGAGCAGTCTCCCAACAGATATATGTTTATGTATGTGTGTATATACAGATATAAATATCTATATAACAAAACCAGATTGAAGGTTGTTGGTATATATCAGTACAGATATAAAACTAAATGACTACTAATAAAATTACCTAAGTGCTTGTTTTTTTAAATTTTGGACTTTCTTTTCATTTTTTTCTACAAAAGACACATAACAATTTAGAAATGATAAAATAACAAAACAGAGGCAAATTTGGGATAATAGGAAAAAAAAATAACTCAAATATGGCTCCCAGAAAAGACATATCAATTCTGTGATCCAACATTACATTTGGTTCTGAATTCCTGGCATCCAGAGAAAGAAAAAAAACAGTTATTCAGGTAAACTTTTTCTAATTAACTTCTTAAAAAGGTCGTCCTATAGAATTTTATACCTGAAATACTAAGAGATCTAATAATGTCTTCAACATCGTGATCGCTCACTTACTGCCATAGAATTGATTCTTGTGCCTAGTGACCATATTGGACAGAGTAGAACTTCCCTTTGGGGGTACCAAGATTATGAGTATTTACTGGAGCAAAGAGCCTCATCTTTCTCTTGAAGAGCATATGTTAGATTTGAACTCTGAATGTTTAGTTAGCAGACCAATGCACAACCAGCTATTCCCAAGTGCTCCTTCAACATTGTGATATGCTGATTTTTTTATAACGTGTGCTAGAACAAATTTCATATGGCTGTTTCTTGTTGTGACCACTGTTAAAAGCCAAGGGTCTGACCC
>NW_022103920.1:36785895-36805859 GCF_000313985.2 Echinops telfairi
GAATACAGGGCAGAGGTGAGTCTCGAAAAGTATTCAAGAGTCCAAATCTGTGGGACTCTGCTCAGAACACTGAAGCAGAAAAGTGAGCTTCCAGTGCCTTGAGTTATAGTGCATCCTTTTCAGAAATAAAAAACCAAAGAGAGAGTCCATTTCTATGACGAATTGAAGAAACTTCAGAAAGAGTCAGTTTTGGATAAAAGTCTACCCACGTTTGCCCAGAAACAAACCCCAGAGGCATCACTGCTGTTACATAACCCAGAAGCCCATTTACGTGGCTTGAACTGGCACTGGAGATTTCCTGTGGCTGCTTTCTCTGTGCAGAAGTACAAAAAAGTCAGGGTAGAATTTTCCCCAGGAAACTGCTTTAGAGAACCTCTAACTCTAAAGATATAAGAACTCATGGAATAAATACTTTTGCCAGAAAATGGATCATAACTAATGGTACTCGTCACCAGTCACAATATAGAATGAATTCAATAATGGTTCCAAGGTGATCTGATTCCAGGAACCATGGCATCTGACAACTCTATTGAATTATTTGTTGATTGTTTTTGTGTTTTGTTCTCTCCCAACTATCATTTCAGCTATCAACATTCTCCTGACATATTTTATTTCTCTGTTCAATACGTTAATAATACTAATGTATGGATATAGCAGTAAATCAAGCAATAACAGTGGTGTTATTGATATATGATATGTGCTATCCCTTGATATTGTGCCCTTTATTATTATTTTTAATCATTTTATTGGGGTCTCAGACAATTCTTATCACAATCCATACATACATCCGTTGTGTCAAGCACATTCGTACATTTGTTGCCATCATCATTCTCAAAACATTTTCTTTCTACTTGAACCCTTGGTATCAGCTCCTCATTTTCTCCTCCCTCCCTCCCAAACCCTTGATAATTTATAAAGTATTATTACTTTTTCATGTCTTACACTGGCATTTTGCACTTTAATTGGTAGCTGCACAAGGCATAGGAGAGAGAAGAGAAAGCATAATGTTTCCTCAAGGTTTGTGTCTAATATGTATGAACAACCTGAATCCTTGGTAACAGCTTATTGTTCAGCAAATATTTACCACCCAAATTGATGCTAGGTTTGGCAAGTGATTTACCTTGGATGATAGATGGTGGAAGACATGATGGAATGAAGTTTCTTGCACCATGGGAAGTGCTTTTTGTGGGCTCCTACCACATGTCTTAAGACTTTGGGGTCCTAGGAGAAAGACAAGTCCATTGGTTGAGTTTGGAGCCAACAATGCTTATTCACCCTTGATCACCCAAGCTCCATCACATCTGGTGACAGAGGAGAGCAAGCAATAAATGCTGTTTGCAGCCACTGCATTTTAGGTTGGTTTTAGGTTTGTTACACTGTGGCAATACTGTGGCACCAGTTGATTGATGCATACTGTCTTGTCTACACCTCTGTGCCACAAAGAATGAGAATGAACCTCTCCATGGAGGAGAGACCCATAAGGAAAATTACTAGTCTCAAACCTTGAAGTGGATCAAAGAAAAAGAAATAAATGTCCCCTGAGTATTTGTAGCTCTAACTCAACTGTATAACTAACACCTGTGTGGTTTTCTTCACCTTTCCTGGGTGGGTTTTTAATTCTTCTTAACTCTTTGTAACGAATTCCATCTACAAATTTACCTGTTGTGCTTTTGCTTTCCCTAGCTGGGGCCCCTAATGTATCCTAATGATACCAAGGAGAACTATGACAAATAGGTAAGATAAAGGAAAATATCTAATACGTAGTTAATCTGTATTCCAGGTGATAATAAATTATGGAGTGCCAATAAAGAAAAAAAAAAAGGTTGGGAATTGCTAATAATTGTTGAGTTATACAGACCCTGATGCAAGAAGTCCAATGAATCCAAAACCAAATGAACAATTTGTAAAATCCACGCCTAGACGTAGGATAACCCAGTCTCTCACTGTCTCACCGACTGGATTCCAACCCATGCTCACCTGATAGGACCGAGGGGAACTGCTCCTTAAGGTTTATGAGGTTTAAAATCATTATGGTGTAGCCCACCTCATGTACCTTCCAAGACACATGATAGGGAAATTGACAGACACCAAATAAAAACAGTTTTAAAGTGACCAGAGAGGGAAAACAGATCCCCCACCAAAGAGCCACCGCAATTCATAGGCTAGCTGGCTTCATAGGAATCACGGAAGCTGGAAGGCAGAGAAACAATATCTTCAATCAACTGGAGAAAAATTACAGTCCGTATAGACTTCTAAACCCAGCAGAGCCCTTTTTCAAGAACAAGTGCGATTTAAAGACCTAATCAAGTAAAAAACAGAAGCTACTCCCTAACAATAGGCCATCAAGAGAGGAAGTCTTTCTGAAAACAAGCCTGATGATCTGCATCTGAAAGGTCATCGCCTTTAAACCCTGTGAGCAGTTCTACTTTGCACCCTCGGAGCAGACTTGACTGGATGGCACCCACCACCACCATGGGAAAGTCCTCCGAAGGGAGAGACCTGATCTCTGCGAAAAGTCTAAGATGGTGCCCGGCTATCAAATGATATAGCATCTGGGGTCTTAAAGGCTTGAAGATAAACAAGTGGCCATCTAGCTAAGAAGCAACAAGGCCCACATGGAAGAGGCACACCAGCCTGTGTGATCACGAGGTGTCGAAGGGATCAGGGATCAGGCATCAAAGAGCAAAAAATCAAATCATTGTGAATGAGGGGAAGTGCAGATGGGGGACCCAAAGCCCATCTGTAGGCAATTGGACATCCCCTTACAGAAGAGTCTCGGGGAGGAGACGAGCCAGTCAGGGTGCAGTGTAGCAACGATGACACACACAACTTTCCTCTAGTTCCTAAATGCTTCTGCCCTCCTTCCACTTTCATGATCCCAATTCTACCTTACAAATCTGGCTAGACCAGAGGATGTACACGGGTACATATAGGAACTGGGAACACAGGGACCAGTGGTGAGACTGGGGATACCCGGAGGGTGAAGGGAAGGTGGTGTGGAAAGGCGGATCCTGGGGGACATACGACAGAAAAGTGGGTGAAGGGGGACGTCGGACACTGTAAAATATGACAAAATAATAATAATTTATAAATTATGAAGGGTTCATGAGGGAGGAGAGAGCGTGGAGGGAGGGGAACAATGAGGAGCTGATGCCAAGGGCATAAGTGGAGAGTAAATGTTTTGAGAATGATGAGGGCAACGAGTGTACAAATGTGCTTGACACAGTGGATGTATGTGTGGATTGTGATAAGAAATGTATGAGCCCCTAATAAAATGATTTTTTAAAAATAAAAGTCTAAGATTCAAGAAAAACAAGTTATGAGCAAAGAGAATGGTAACTGTACAGATAAATTTTCAGAAACATTGAGGAAGGGTGCCTACCTGAAATATTCAAAAAGTTATCTGAAGGCAAAATCCTAGTCAACTCCGTCAGACAATTTAAAATGGCTGCAAAGGAAATTGCCTGAAAGTGTAAACAAACAAAATAAACTCCCTGGCCTTGAGTCAATTCTGACTCATAGCGACCCGGTGTGGGTTTCTGAAACGTCGCAGCGACTGGACAGTCTTCCTTGACGCCGCGGGGAGTTTTGAGCTGCCAGTGCTGCGGATCGCAGCCCGACACATAATCACTACACCACCAGGACTCCCAAAGTGTAAAGGGGGAGTTAAAACAAAATGATTTGTTCCCACTATTAAGTCCACAAGGGAGCAGCAGTCAAGCGATTACACAAGCCATCGTGTTGGACGTCTGCGGCACACACTGCGTCAAAGCGGAGGCGCCGATAGAAAGAGGAAGACCCCTGGCAAGATGGAGGGGCTCAGACACAGCCACAACTGTGAGGATCGCACGAGATCCGGCAATATTTCGTTCTGTTGTCGATAGGATCATTGGGAGTTGGGGCCGACTCCAAAGAAGCTGACAACAATACTGTGCTATAAAAAATTTATTTTTGTTTAGGTGTTTTAGATGACGAGTTCTTGTTGCTGCTAGACATGGTCCAATTGTCTCAAATTCAGACTGACTAGATAACACAGTAAAACACTGCTCGGTCCTGCCACATCCTCAGAATTGTTGCTAAGCTTGGGCCCATTGGTGTAGCCATTATGTCCATCCACTCCCTGAGGGTCTTCCCTCTTCTCCACTGACCCTCCTTCACCGAGCATAACAGCCTTCTCCAGGAACTAGTGCCTTCTGATAACAGGCATGAACAAATGAATAGAACTTCTCCATTATTAGGTACCTACCTGTCTTTAGACAATTATAAAATCTAATTGAAAAGCAGAATTAAGAGGGCAAATATGTTATACATCTGGCACACTGATGTAATGTTTGGTGATTTTGTTAGTGTAGATGTAGCAGTCAATGTATTAAGAAATGTGTGTTGTATTTTGTGATTTAATATTGCAAATTAAATATGGCAAGTCTGGGGAAGCGATTAGTAAAAACACCAGGATTATAAATCAGAAGACTCAGAAGTTCATCATTAAGCTCAGGTCAGTAATTGGAGAAATGTACTATGAGCCATGACTACCAGAACAAAAAGATTTACGGTCTTGTTTCTAAAAGAGAACGCTGAGGGAAGGAGCTCTATAGACAGACACTTTGGATCTGATGGAATCTACCTTTTAAATCAATTCTTATTTCAGTTCTTCTTTGCTTGAAATCTTCGCATATTTCATTTTTGCTGCCACTCAATATTCTTTCTAATCATATGTGTTTATGTAGTTCAGGGTCTCCTCTGAGACTTTGACTACTAATTTTATTCCCAAACTTACACATAGGTTTATCTCTAATGCTTTTGAGAGATATTTATCAAAGGAAAATAAGATCTGTAATCACCTATTTATTCCTCACACTAACTTGGTCAATGGCCTTTAAAATTCCTAGATAGGACCCTGGTATGCTATTATTTTATTAACTCATTAGCCCAATATTGATATAGCACCTACCAGGTGCTATACCAGACCCTGGGGCAGCATAGTGAGTTTGGTAGACTCCCTCC
The DNA here is from genome assembly GCF_000313985.2 of Echinops telfairi. Taxonomy (NCBI): domain Eukaryota; kingdom Metazoa; phylum Chordata; class Mammalia; order Afrosoricida; family Tenrecidae; genus Echinops; species Echinops telfairi. The sequence continues at coordinate 36,790,900 of NW_022103920.1, forward strand.
CCTCTACAGGCTTGCCATTTATTTTGGGATTTACTAGTAGACAAACAAAAAATGAGGAGAGAGTGCAGCCAATTCAATCTTTTTGAGAGGCATGTGTTCTAGAGGAAGGGACATTATAAGATGAGACGGAGGGTTCTGGGAGGCAAGACAGATAAAAACCATTCTGATCAAGTCTGGGAGATTCTGGCAATCTAAAAATGAATTCAGAAATCAGCTTTAACCTGATTTAAAATCGCCTCAATATGTAAGACATTAGCTTGTAGAGTGTGCAAAGCAAGAAATGGTGGCGTATATCAGCCCAAGTCTTGGTCAGAAATATTTTTGTTTCTTATACTTTACCGAACACATTAACAGAAAGCAATGGTTCCCACATCGTACTTATGGTATATCTAAAGTGCTTATTTTACCATTTAATTTATTTATGTATAACATTCAGGGAGACCATTTAAAATACAAACAGAAACTGCTATAGCTATAACGGGATTTTTATCCTACCACAATTTATGACACACTAAAATACTTTAGAATAATATTTCTCTCTGTGACTATAAAGGCAAAGTCTGTCCATGGTAAAAGTTTTAAAATTACTGAGTATTAAAATTAACTGTTAACTCATGATAATCCTAGGAATACGTCTGAAGAAAAATCAGTTTCAATATACTACAGTTTTAGCGATTGGATATAGCTGTTAACAATTTTCAGTTAAATGAATATTTTGTGGGATTTAAAATGCAGGGCAAAATTACCAACCAAGAAAGTTATGTCAATTATATTTCGACCAGCATTGCACAGTTACAACAATCACAGAAAAAAAATTACAAAGTTGACCAGAAAAATAATACCTCGATGTTTTCATTCATTGCTTTGATCACTAAAAATCAGCTTTCTTTAAATAATTTATTTGCCTTTAGTCTTTCTTCTTCTTTCCAATCACCTTTTCATGCTTTTCACACTTTTTCTCAAATTATTTTATCATAACGCTTAATTATTCGTATGAGGTGTTTATACAAGAAATGTAATCTTTTCTTTCATCTCCTTTGCTAATTTCCTCTCAACTATTTTATATTGTAACTTCATTTATATTGTGATTAGGAAAATTTTCTAATGTTTACGTGTCAAATCAACCAGTGTACTATTATATAATAGGATAATGTCTACTGTTGACATGGTCCTTAAAATACCTTTCTTGCCAATGGGTTTAGACAATATATACAACTATATATAATTCTTGTTCTTTCATTTCATTTTAAAATTTGAATATTTAATTATTTTTCATATCAAGCAGAAGACACAAACACAATTGCACTTTTTTTCTAACCAAATAATAAATCAACTGCTAGAAACTCCTAAGTGTTTATAGTCTTTCATTCCCCAAATAATGGAAGCATTCCCTTTTGCCATGTGGAGATTAAAGAGCTTCAGGCTTCGTACCCCAAGACCTTGTATGCATTTTTATTGATTTAACTTTCTATTCTTGCTTTTTAACCACATCATTACTTGAACCAATATAGTTTAAAGCACATATTCACATCTAGTGGCTGTTGAATAATCTCTGAGATGAGATAAAGTTAAAACTACGCTGAAGATTTCTTAGTCAAGCATGCAATTAGACAGCACACAGTTTGAGCCTGGTTTTCACTCCTGCGAGGAAGCAGTATTTGTTCTAAAAAAAGGCAGGGAAGCCAAAAGGTTTTTAATGAATGTTTTAGATATTTATCAAAATTTCCCCTGAAATCTTTTCTTCCTTTTCACTGTGTTTAGCCAAAAAAGACAAGTGGGTGGTCTCAAGAGGTCAGGGCCTCCTCAGCAAGCTCTCAGAAAATCAGGCAACTGCTTGTCTGGATGCAGGAAGTAAATAGTTCACGGAAGTGTTTACCACACACAAATCTACAGAAAGGAGATCATCACCATTTCTAAAATTCAGGCTATTTGTTATCTTCACCTTTTACCTGTGAATGCAGGCAGGAGTCATGCTCTTCTGAGTGAGCATAAATGAGTTGATCCGTCTTGTTTTAGCTTCCACAACCACATGGTTCAAATGATACTGTTAATCTTATGTAGTACTTTTAATCCAATGCTTTGTAGAACGGACACTTTCCCCTTACATATGTGCATGCATTCATCATTGTACAAATGTTTGCAGGGTGTCCTGCACAATGAACACACCAAGCAGATAATTGCAAATACCAAAAAATGTACTGATTTTACTTACTTGGATGCTCCAACATTAAGTAGTGTAGAAACCCAAATTATATCAATTATATTGTGTCTTCGTATTCGGTTGCACATAAGCAGCCAATATGTATATAAAAAAGAGTAGAAATGGTAATAATTGAAGTTATATATACTGAAAAAATCAGAACGTGAATTTCTAGTTACATATTTCTAACCCTACCCAACATTCACACTATTTAAGCATCTGTGAGAGCAAGAAGAAATAGAAAAGAAGTTTTACTATCAGAAGTTTCAACCATTAGGTATTTATCATCAGGTGTGTGGGTTGTTGTCTTTTTTCAAGCATATTAAATTGACCTCATTAATTAATTTAAGTTCAGGGTCTATTCGTACATTAGCTGCAAACCAAAACAATTAAAGTTACTTCATCATTTCTCATAAAAGTGATTTGCAAAGCCCTTACAGAGGGTGCCGGTTCACTGGTGGAAAAGATACTGCACATGAAAAATGCTTGCCAGGAATCAGCTTCATTTACGGACTTTCAATTACTCAATCCAATGAAAATTTCAGTAATTGTAAGCAATTAATAAATTTTATCCCATGCATGTTTAAAATGGTAGCTAGTTTTGCTACAGCCTCATAAAGAATTCACTAAATTTACTTGCCTTGCATTGTAAAATCATGTTAATATTTGGATAAGTGGATGAGCTCACTGTAAAGCTCTAATTTCATCTTGAGATATTTTTTATCTCCATTATTATACTTGCTAACAAATTAACTTATATTCTAGATATATTGGGTTTGCTAAATAATAATAAAATATAAATTTATGAAACAATCCCAAACTGACCAAAACAGAGTTGACTCTCTTTTTCTTGAAATGACTTTGGGAGTTAGGAGTTTTAAAACAGTCTTACTACTGATGAAGCAAGGCAGTCAGGAGAATCGTCTGGGGGCAGAATACTCCATCACTGAAGAGTCAACGTCCTTTTCCTAAAAACAACCACCGGAAAAGATATTTCATCTTCAGAGGAAAGTAGAATAACAGTCATTTCCACTTTTTTTAGAATTGGGTAGTTTCAGGGACCCATCCCATTTTCAGGAAGGTAAACATCTCCTTTATTAAAGTAATTTCTAGTAGGAAACAGTAATAAAAGTGGATAATCCCTTCCTCATATACTATGTTTTTCTTTTTCTTTGGGTAGTATATTTTTCTCATTCTTTGGCTTTATTAAAGAATATTGTTCTCCAAGCAGAGACAGACTCGCAAACTTTTAATGTAATATCTTTCTCCAGTTTTATTTTAGAGATGGAGTTTATTTTCTGAAATAGAAAAAAAAACCAAAAAATTTAAAAATGTAATGGTTTCAGTTTCTATCCCAGGTGTTCCAATTACGCGAAATGTGCATTTAAATAGAAAGAATTCTCTAGGAGGCGAGCAGCCCCCTTAGAAATGGACCAAGCGGGCATATTTTTAGACAAAATTTTAATGGGGAAATAAAAGGAGTCCTGTTAGATATTATCGATCCTGTCAAATGGTCAATTGACATTTGGGAAGGAAAATTACCATGCAAAATTAATTAAATTCTTAAAAGATAAAAGCCACCTTCTTTATTCAACACAAGGTTAGAAACGAAGCACGTAAAAACCTAGGATATGTTTGCAGTTTTCAGAAAGGGAACAAGAATGGCCCTATCAGTACGCAGGGGAAAGCCCTAACGGAAGCCCTAGGGATCCAATTAGTTTAGCACCGCCAACTAGGTTTTCCCTACTGGGAGACCTATGAAAACAACAGGTGACCTGATTCTAGAAGAACAAATGTGTGTGTGTGTCTACATCAGTGCATGGAAGGCCGAAGGAGGCCCTGCTCTTGTTATTGGTGATAGTGGGAAAGCTGGACTGTGAAAACCCTGATTGTCAAATTCTGTCACTTACCTTCTATTGCTCTGTTACTACTTCAGAACTGAAAGAACAGTAGAGCTAGATACACATTCTCTAAAAACACGAGTACAGGTTTGATTATAAAATAGAACAACCCACCACAGCTATTATAGTTGATCAATACATGTGTTTTCATTGGTGCGCAGTAGAGATGAATGAAAACATAATTCACTAAACGGTGGCAAATGTTTGTACAGTTAGGCTGAAATAGAAAAGGCATGTTCCGAAGTGTGATCTTTTAGCCACACATCAGGCTCAATGTAAACGATGACACCAAACTCGCCCCCCTTCAACCACTGACCTGCAGATAACCCAAAAATGTGCTTCTTCACGGTGAAAGAGCGTTCAACTCCCTATGCATCATAGTCTTTGCAGAAAATCAGTTATTCTTCTGAAAGTTGATCCTTAGAGCCTATTGTATTCTGTTAGGTCCATCAGCTGTAATTTGAGGGGGGAAAAAAACCCTACAGTTCTATTTAAATAGAAAATTAGGTTTATAGCTTGTTGGTTGCTCAATTGCCCTTATTTCCAACACGAAGGGGAACACTTTTTGTGAGATTTCAATTAGCCTTCAAGGATCTCAAAGCAGAGAAGGACAGCACACTATACCAAAACTCTGGCTGGGTCATGACGTCAGCACACAGAAATAACGAGCCTGATCCTATTTCCCGATTCGAGAACAGTGTGCCTTACTTACAACAGTGTGCCTTACTTACAACAGTGTGCCTTACTTACAACAATCGAGAAGTGATGTACATCAGTGTCTTTCAAGATGTAAAATACATTTATAAAAAAAAGATAGATACGTTTGTCGTTGTTGTTGTTGTTGTTGATTTTCGGTACCATCAGGTCAGTTCTGACCCATAACAACTTTATGCACAGCAGAACGCAACCCTGCCCCGTCCTGCTCCACCTTCACAATTATTCTGATGCGTTAGCCCAGTGCTGGGGCCACTGCATCAGTCCATCTTCCTGAAGGCCGTCCTCTCCTGCATTGCCGCTCTACTTTACTAAGCATTGTGTCCTCCTTCAGGGACTGGTCTCACCTAACAACATGTGCGAAGTATGTGAGACAAAGTCTCACCATCCTTGTGTCTCAGGAGCATTCTGGCCATACTGCCTGCAAGACACACGGGGATGGCCCTTGGGCAGCCCATGTACTTTCAGGACTCTTCACCTGCACAAACATTCAAATGCATCGATTCTTCTCCAGTCTCCCTTAGCCAATGTCCAACTTTTACGTGTATACGAGACAATTAAAAACATGGCTTGAATCAGGCACACCTCAAAGTAATATCCTGCTTTTCGACACATTTACCTGATGCAACTCTAAAGAAGACTTGTGTAGCACTCTTACCTAAGACAACTCGTCTTTCCATCTCTTGATTGCTGCTTTCATGAGCGCTGGGGAACCAAGCAAGACAGCTTCAACCTTGTCTCCATTCATCGTGATGTGACGTATTGGTCCAGTTGTGAGGATTTTGGTCTTCTTTACATTGAATTGCAATCCATACTGAAGGCTGCAATCCTTGATCTTTATCAGGAGATTATTTAATGGTATGTACTTTTTTTCCCCAATTCAAAACCAAATATGCCCTCTAAAGGTCTTGCCATTGCTTAATATGAGCTATATGTCAGAAGGCACCTTACAGTCTGTGAAGGGAACTTCCATTTACCAAAGACTCGGGCCGTCAGCATTTCCATGTGCCATAGCCTGGGAGGCCTGCTGGTTAAAGAACTCAACTGAAACCCCAGAGTCTCTGGTTCAAATCCACCAGCCTGTGGGAGAATGATATAGCAAGCAGTTAAAGCCCTAGAAACTAGGCAATTTTAATCAATCTGCCCTCCTGGGTCAATACGAGTCAGAATTTACTCAAAAGGCAATTATATATTTGGTTGCTCCATTGGGTTGAGTTGTTGTTGTTGTTGTTTGTTTGTTTGTTTAAGGAGAAGTATGTCTCTAGAAAATGGAGCCTGAAGCAAGGATTAAAGTGCTGGTATTTAGGAGGTACAAATCCAGGGCAGCCAAAATGAGAAAACGGGAAATGTAGGACATAAACTAGTCTGAAAGGGTGCTTTGTAAACTGCCTGGCACACCTCTGCAAGGCACAGGCACAGTACCACACGCTTTACAGGTCTGTCAACCTAGGACATGGGCCCCTTTGGGACAAAATCCCAAGAGAAACTGGACCTTGATGTCATCTATGCAAGGGAGGGAGATGGAGTAATTTATCTGCCTGTCTCCCTCCTGTCCCGTCTCCCATGGTCCTCTCAGGAGGTTATGAAATAAAGGCCTGCTGTCTGTTATCTATCATCTAGCAACCTTTCTGCAGCTGCAGAGAACACCAGAGCTGCCCCCAGATGTCGTGTTTCTCTAAGGGGCGAGAGGAGGAGCCGAAACTCGGAGGCATTTTTGTTGTCCTGACAGATCACAGTGGTTTTTCAATGGCAAGTCGTGGAAGTCTATGATTACGTGACCAAATAGCTGGAGGGGGCAAAACTGAGTGGACCTCACACTTTATGTTCTTGGAGGAAATGACTGAGGGGAAACAGCAACTGAAGGTATTGGAAGAGGTAGTTCACAAGAAATCTAAGTAAAAGCTATTTGTATGCCTCTCCTATGGATAAAGTAATAGGACTGAAAAGAACACTCAAGCAAAGACATACATGCAAACGTCCTAAAACAAGTGAATAACTTTGTGGTAATAGGACTGGTTTCTTACACAACTAAGCACTTGATCATGCCATGTTACTCCAACGGTCACTAGTTTCTGTTTGGGGCACAGAGCTGAAAGTTGCAACTCAGCCCATGATGGATTACCAAAGAAATACCCAAACCAAAAAAAGAAAATCTAAGCTACTAGTTTGTGTTTCAAAAGGCAAAGAATGTGGGACTCACACACCATTGATCCCACATCCAACTGAAGGCAAACAAGGCAATGGTTGATGAAGCCGGTGTCCTTTTTACCCCCATGATATTGAATCTGTTATGGATGTCACACTGGCTTTATGAACAGAATATCCAAGTCATGACTAATATTATACCTCACAGAAATATCATTGCAATCTGGGTAGTGTCAGAAAAGAACATGAATGGTTTTCCAAAAGTTGCCCTTCCTTACCAACAGTCCACAGAGCCTAAGTTAGCATACTACAGAGATCCTCTGAGAATCAGTGCCTTAAGGTTGTTTGCTTCATGCCTCTAACATTGAATAATTAAAGGGATATTTGTAATGGCAAATCACCCTCTTAATACAATTTTATTGGGCGGTTGGGGGGGGCACGTATCTTTCATCAGTTTCAGTGAGTTATGACTGCACCAACAGAGATTCTCTGACTCATTGGTGACTAGACTTGTCATGAAAGAACAATTGACAGTTACACTTTGGCCTTCAGACCACCTATTTTAAAGGAATACTCAACCCCAAATCCCACCACAGTCCTACTGAATCGTATCTATGAGAGACATTCACTCTACCCACTGCCATCAAGCCCCTTCCTTCTCGTAGCACCCTGCTGGCCAGAGTAGAACTGCCCCTTCGAGTTTTCAAAGCTGTACATCGTTATAGGAGCAGATAAATCTCATCCCACTCCTGTGGAGGGGCTGGTGGGTTTAAATGCCCACCTTGTGGTTAGTAAGTAGTCAGTGCTTAACTCAGCACACTGGCAGGACTTCCTTAGGCAAAGTGAGACCAGGGAATCTAAATGCTTAACAAAAAGCAGGCAATTCCTAAATAACGGTTGAGAGCATTGGCTGAAGGGTTATCCTCAATGAAAAGCAAAATCTCTTTCGTGCTCCTAAAAACTTCTGAGAAGAGGAAAGCATCACCAGTTACCTTGGGGGTTTCTCTCTAATAGTACAGGTGGTAAGACTTCAAGCTGAGATTTCCATTACCGACCCAAGGAGCTAGGAGTACTCCTGGGCTGTTAATGAACAACCAAGACCTATGATCGCCCCTGACCAACAAAGGCCTCTTAAGTAGTTCTGACTTGCTCTCCCAGCACTAATAACTTAATTGGAGGCATAAAAGACTGTGCTAATGGAGCATTAGGAAAAAGTCTTATTCAAGTACTCCTTAAGTAGGGCTGCTAATTTTCTCCCTGTTTGCCAAGCACCAAAATCCTGACGGCAGTTCGCACTTGAATACCTACCCATTTTATGTACCTACTGACTGATGTTTAAAATATCCAAAGTGTCCTTCTACTCAGATCTTTATTAGAGATGAGAGAATTTCTGATGACCAGACGATTTTGTGCACAGTGAAGCACTCACTAGATTTCTACTTTGTATGATTACATATTAAAGTGGAAATCTGGTCAGATTCTAAAAAAACATAATAGGTTTTCCATTTGAAAAGAGGTGTTAGACCATTTGTAAAACTCTAAAAGGAAGTTTCTGGAAATAGGTCAAATGACTTGTTAACTGTAACATGCCTGAATGTATTTTAAATGATTAAAACAAATATTTGAAAAGATTTGGAGAGAAGGGCTTATTGAAAGCTGTAGGCAAGGCCACCCTCACTATCAAGGGGGCAGGTTAAAAATGTGGCTACCACTTACCTTCAACTTAGTGAGATTAGTAAAAGGACCATTTCTTTGGAGAGCTTGGTAACAGGCATATGCATTTTAACAACATAGTAGACGTCTGTCTGCCTCATCCCTAAGAGATGTGATGAATGGAGAGAAGGTAGTTTGCTGTTCCGACAATGGTGCCAAAGAGTTGGGAATGGCTCACAAATCCAGACTTGGCTTGGGAAAAGCATACACCGATGTCTTCCAGGCATCAGCAGCAGGGAATCCACCCAGATGTGGAGTCACCTTAACCTCTCTGCCCAAGGTACCCACCTCCAGAGATGAACAGGCTTGAAGGGAGAAATTATGAAGATATTTAGAGGTTTTGAAGGGCTCAGAAAAGAGTGAGCCACAAGCTAAAATCAAACTGCAATTACTCAAGTCAACAGAACTTCAGGTAAAATGAACTTCTGTCAAGGCATATTCCTTAATTGGGGAATTAAAAGGTTCCTAAAGAACCTTTAAAGGAAGAGTTCATTGTCAAGTGCTTACAATACCAGAGAGCATGGTGGCAACTACTTTTAGTCGGAAGCAGGTAGCGACTCTCCTTCTTCTTTGTCTCTCTCTGCTCTGAGTACACAGTGGTCGGGGGACAGCCAGGGAGTGAAGGTGAGAAAAGGAACGCGACATGGGCAACTGACCCCCGTCCTGTGTGCGCGAATGTGGAGGCCCAGCCTGGAGCAGGCTCAAGCTAGGGAGAGGTAAAAACCTCAACTTTAAAGTACATAAGTGCAGAGTTTTGATTATGTATTAACTAGATTTATTTGTTAACTAGAAAGGGCAGGACAAGAAGCCGCCATGCCCATTTGGGACAGCTCTAAAGGGACAGGGAAAGGCAGATTTGTTATATAACTCCATCGCAGGGCTGACTGGTTCAATGTAATGATTCTTTTTGCTTGTTGGTTAATACATTTAATCCACATTTTTAAGAAGAAAGGCTTGGAAAACCAATTCTTAAGGACATCTAATTATTGACAAAATTTTGACTAATTAAATTCCCTTAATAGAATTTCAACAGCAATTAGCATTTTAGTGGGATGCTTTTGAATATGTCAAATGCCTTAAACAGAAAATAAAGTGTACAAAAACACAATGGATCCATAACTAATTAATACCTCAAGACATCACTAGTGGCAAAAGTGCTGTTATGGAATAAATAATATCCTCTCTAATACATGCTTACTATGAGTTTGGTAGGAAGGAAATAGGGTCTGTGAAGATGTTAGTTGTTATTAACATGTAGCTAAAATGAATCATTCGGGAACAAGGAGGGCTGTATTTTAATCTGAGAGGTCTCCTTACATAAGAGAAGAGTCAGAAAGGAAAGAACTTGGTGTGAGTAGAGAACAATTCTCCATCTGCAAGCCAGGAACATCTAGAGCTCCCTGGAGGTGGGAAAACCTCAGAAAGAGTATGCCCTGCTGACATCCTGAACTGTGACTTCAAGACTCGGGAACGGTGAGACAATACGCGTCTGCTCTTAGCAGCCATCCAGTCTGTGCGACTTTGTTATGGAAGCCCAAGAAAACTCGTATGGGTGCCAATACCAGGGATAGAACTTTACTTCTAATTGATAAGTTTATGTCTTTCCATGGGTCAAATGTATATCTTTATAAAAGAACTACAACTTTGCCAAAATCAATGTTTACCTTTTATCGGATTTGTTTTGGTTTGAACAAATTTTTCTAGTGCAAAAATTAAATTTAAAATATTAATCCCATCTCAAACTCTCAGAGTCTAAGTGGTTGGCTGATAAATCTACGTTTAGGGTACAGGTCTTGGTAACATGGCAACTTGGTAATTAAGACAAGCTTTAGTTTGGGCAGTAAGCCAAATGCCTTATTATCTAGAATGCTCCATTGAGACCCATGTATTCCTGACTTCAGTGTAAATTTTAATTTTTCAACACTTATTATCTTTCCTGAGGTGTCTCAGCCTGAGAAGTACCTATGTCATTTCCTTGTCATCATGATATATGGATCTGACTTATTTCAATTATTAAAAGTTATATACTCTTATTAGTATTTTATTAAAATTAGAAGAGGTTTATGCATAATGAGCTGAGGTTGTTATTGCCGACAGAAGAGAAATTGCATTTCTGTGCTGCCTTTTATTCTTCAGGACAATTGGCACATTTACAATTTTAAAACACTCTATTCTGTGTTTGTCATTGGTATGCCTGGATGCTAGAGCTGGAATCAACTGTAATGACCTTGTATCTCATCATTGTAAAAGACCACAAATACTGGTAAATCCATTTGGTGTTTAATATCTCCTTACTTTTCTTGGTCTTTTCTATAATAAGGAAATCATCAATGTAATTGTGCCAAAATTCAATAACACATCAATGAATTCCTGTCATAGATTCATGTTTCTTTCTTAAACAAATACACACAAGTGCATATGCTAAACAAATGGAAATAAATGTCAACATTCTCCGACTTGTTTAAATCAGTAAGCAAGCAAGGATCTGTCGTACTGCTATTATGATGGTTAGGTGCAAACTAGTTAGTGCTGAAGGCTAGCAGCAAAATACAACACTGCTCCGTGCTGAGCTTTCACCATTGTTGCATGTTTGAGCCCATGGCTGTAGCCACTGCACCAACTCATCACTTCTTTGAAAGTCTTCCTCTTATTCACTGAAACTACTAAGCATGAGGGCCTTTTCAAGGTCCACGAGAGCCAGTGTCCCATCCTTGTTTCTATAGAACATGTTCGCGCTACATCCAAGAGAGATGATTTCTATGTTCTTCTGACAGTCCACAGGGCTTTCAATAGTCTTCACCAGCACAGTAATTCAAATGCATCAATTCTCCTGCTATATTCTTTATTCAATGCCCAAATTTCACATGCATATGAAGCAACTGAAATTACCATGGCTGGGGTCACATCAAACTTGGTCCTTAAGGTGACATCTTTACTCTTACACCCTTTCAAAAGGTCTTGTGCAGCAGACATGCCCAATGAAATCGATTGTTTGATTTCTTGACTGCTACTTTAGGAATATTGATTATGATTTCAAGTAAAATGAAATAATTGACAACTTCAACCATTTTTTTTATTTATCATGATATTAGCTACTAGTCCAGTTGGAGGGTTTCCGTTTTCTTGACATGGAGATGCAATTCATACAGAAGATGCCAGTCTTTGATTTGCATTAATCAGCAAGTGGTTCAAGTCCTCTTCACTTTCAGCAAACAAACTTGTGTGACCTGCCTGTCACAGCTAGTTAGCAAAGCTTCCTCCCATCTTGATGCCATGTTCTTCTTCATCTGGGATTATTTGTTCCGCATACAATTGAATAAATACAATTGAATGAGTTGATGCCGTGGCTACAGCAATGGGCTCAAACATGCAGCAATGGTGAGACAGCTCAGCACGGAGGAGTGTTGTATTTTGCTGTGCCTGGGGTGGCTGCCAGTCTTCAGCACTAACTAGGACAGAACCCTGACACACACCATATCTGATTTTAAACCACCACGCTTCCTCGTTCCGTTTGAATGACTGCCTCTTGATTCATGTTGTTTCCACATAAGCACAATGAAATGTTCTGAAATTCCCAGTATTGACAATATTAACCATAGTTTATTAGGATCCACACCGTCAAATACATTTGCATACATTTGCAATTAAATACGAGCAAACATCTTCTGATCTTCTCTGCTTTCAACCAAGACCCATCTGACATCACTAATGACATGCTTTGTTGCATATCCTCCTCTGAATATGACCTAAACCTCTGGCAGCTTCCGGTCTGTATTGTACTGTACTGCTGCTCCATATTTGGATGATCTTCAACAAAATTTTAATTACATGTGACATTAATGATATTGTTTGATGATTCCCTCACTCTGTTGGGTATCTGTTCTTTGAAATGGGCACAAATATGGATCTCTTCCAGTCAGTTGGCCAAGTAGCTATCAGCCAATGTTCTTGGCATCGACAATCGAGTGCTTTCAGTGCTTTGTCAGCTTGTGGAAACATTTCAATTGGTATTCAGATAACTCTGGGAATCTTCTTCTCACTGACGTCTTTAGTGCAGCTTAGACTTAATTCCATGTCATCAATTGTTGATCATATCCTACCTCGTGAAATGGTTGAAAGTTAACCAGTTCTCTGGCACAGTGACTGTTATCCTTGCATCTTCTTTTCAGGCTGCCTGCATTGCTCGGTATTTTGCCCAGGTTCTTATTAGGGAATCCTTCAATATTTCAACTCGAGGGTTAAAATTGTCTTCTTTTGCCTCAGCTTGAGATATACTGAGTGTGTTTTTTCTTTTTGATGATTTCATTCTAGGTCTTTTCCCATTTCATTATAATACTCCTCTGTGCCCACTTGAGCTCTCCTTTGAAATATTCTGTTCAGTTCTTTTGCTCCATCGTTTCTTCCATTCACTTGAGTTACTCTGGGTCCAAGAACGAGTTTCAGAATCTTCTCTGACATCCACATTAGTCTTTGCTTCATTATTATGTCCTTGATGCCACACCAGAACCCTTTGTCTTCACTTCAGACAATAGTGTGCAAAGCGCAACATTTGTTCTTGAGATCATCTCCAAATCCATGTGGAATTTACTCAAGGTTGTATTTCAGTTCTAATTGGCTTGCTTTTATTCTTTTCAGTTTCAACCTGAATTTACATGTGAACCATGGACAGACTTCACAGTTAGCCCCTAGCCTTAGTATTGACTTCTTTAAGTCTTATTTAAGCCCCACTGTCTCTTACCAATGATGATGTCGATTTCACTTCTATGTATTCCATCCAAAGACGTTCATGTGTATCATCATCATTTATGTTGAAAAAGGGGTATTTGTGTTGAAGAAGTCATTGGTCTTGCAAAACTCTGTCAGGCAATCTCCATTTTCATTTCTATTACCAATACCAGGTTTTACACCTTCTATTCTTTCCTCTTTGAAAACTTTTGCATCCCAATTATCGGCAATGATCAATGCATCTTGATTGTGTATTTGACCAATAGAAGACTGAAGATGTTGGTAGAATTCTTTAATTTTCTATGACTAGTTTGTGTGACTGGTGCATACATTTGAATAATGTGATTGGATTTATTGATTGAATATCTATTGATTGGATTTCCTGGAAGGCAAATAGATACAATTCTATCACAGATTGCATTGTACTTTGTAAAAGATCTTGACATGTACGTTTTAACTATGAATGCAAAGCCATTCCTGGATTGTCCACCATTGAGGGGCTTTGGTGTTTGTTGGTAGGTGACACGAAATGGGTCCCAACTCTTAGGGACCCTTTGCACAATGGAATGAAACATTGCCCAGGCCCATGTCGCCTTCACAATTGTTCCTCTGTCTGAATCCATGGCTGTAGCCTCGGTGTCAATCCATCTCATTGAAGGCCTTCCTCTTTTTCACTGCCCCTCAACGTCACCAAACACAATTCTCTTCTCCAAGGATTCGTCTCTCCTGATAACACCTCAAAAGCTTGTAAGATGAAGCCTTGATATCCTTGCCTCTAAGGAGCATTCTGGATATATGACTTCCAAGACAGGTTTGTTTATTCTTTTGGCGGTTCCTGGCACTTGCAATATCCTTCTCCACCACCACAATTCAAATATGCCAATTCTTCTTGGTTTTCCTTATCGAATGTCCCAACTTTCACATGCATCTGAAGCAATTGAAAGTGCCAGTCTTGGGTCAGGCAGGCACACTGTATCTTCAAATAACACCCTTGCTTTCCAACACCTTGAAGAGGTCTTGTGCGCCAGCTTTACCCAGTGCCACCCATCTTTTCATCTCTTGGCTGCTGCTTCCATGAGTACTGATTGTAGACTTCACTCGTTCGATTATAAACCTTTCACCAGTCCTACACTGATTTCCAGGTACTCCCCTTACCCAGAAGGGAGCAATTTCTCCCCAGCACTCTTTATCACAAACTGGGTTTGTGCCAGGAGCCAGTTTTCATAGCCCAGGGATGCCTGGACTTTCTTCTGGCTTGATATGATAGGTACCTAAGTGAAAACTGTCTCCCTCAAGCCACCACATCTCCAATTTTTTCTCCCTTATTGGCTTACTATTGAGTTATTTCTCTTACACTGTTCTACTCTTCAATTATTTTACTCAAAGAGAGGAAGGAGATAACTGAGAGAGAGTTGGAGATCTTCATTTTTAATATAGCTCTGTCAGGATCTGTGTGACCTTACAAAGTGAATTAATGTCTCTAGAGGTATGTTCTTGGTTGTAAATGTATGAATTGCCAAGATGGCCTCTAGGGTCCCTTCTAGTTCTACAATCCAGTTTAC